>NW_022196894.1:53938709-53981545 GCF_008632895.1 Mastomys coucha | reverse complement strand
TTATGGATAGACCATCTTAATACACACACCATTTCTTAGATGAATGTAACCTGTTCTCTGTGGGCTGATAATGAAGACAATCACTCAAGTCAAATAGCTTTGACCATAACAGGAAATCTGTATCCAAAAATCATGCCTACAATTCACTCCTTGGTGCAGCAGATCTGATAACTCTTAGCTTAGCTACCACGGAGGTAAAATCATTTGATGATGTGAGGGTCATTGAAGTACAGCCTTATTACAATGAAATCCAATGTCTAAAAATTGTTCTTGATTTGAGTTTGTACCACAGTAAGAGTCAAGATTTTCAGCTCTACTAAAAACTAAACAAACAAACAAAAAGACTTTATATATTTACATTCATTAAAAAAAAACAAATAGTGATGTATTATTTTAAAATATACAGCTAATATGTTTGGAGTTATTTAAAACTTATATTGAGAAAAACATATGTATTTTCAGTATTGCTGCAGACAAGCATCTACATAAGACTGTTCAATTGATCAAACAACTTTTATAATACTCATTTTTATTGTTACAACATTTTATAAATTTTAAAGGATATGACAAAATAAAAAACAAAAGGTATTGTAGGTATTGAAGGGGGGTCTTTGGGAAGAGTTAAGATACAAAAGGGAAAGAAGAATGTGATGTAATTCTATTTACTTAAAATATGTTTTTGAAATGTTAACAAATTCAGAGAAACTGAAATTATGTATCTTTTTTCATCATAATGCAATAAAACTTAAATCAATCCAAAAACAAAAAGAAAACACTGAACTTCTAATTTCCATGTACTATTTAGCAAGCTTAAGAGAACGTCCTTCCCAGATTTATAACAATAAAAGTAAAAAGTGGCAAGATAAGTGGACACACATACCATATTTAAAACTGATAAAAGCCAAGGCTATAGAAAGACCTGAGATCTAAGAAAATACAAAAACACACAAGGAGAGATGCCTCTCCTTGTAAAAAGGATTTGGTTAAAATTTTTAATAAATTCCTAAAGAACCCCTCTTGAGAGCTATCGACTCATGATTTGGGCCTGACATACACTCTTAGAGGTAAAATGAGACAAAAATAGACCGTTGGGCAGACCTTGACTCTGTGAGCTCAGGAATGTTTAGGTCCCATCAATCATTTGTTTATCAGACTCATTCTGGGTGTTGCATTGAGGCTATTCTGAAAGACACATGTGAGCTGTCACAGAATGACAGCAATTACGTAATAGATGAGTGTCTACTTTGAAAGGAAAGAACATGACTGAGAAAAAATTCCTGACAATTCTGTGTAAAACTCTGAAAAAAAAAAAAGCTTCAAAGCCTTGTAACTGCACCAAGTGTGGTTCGGAAGGGAGGGGAACTGAACCTCACAGTTACAGGAACTGTTGGCAGTGGCAACCATTCTTCAAAGTCTCCTTTGAGGTTCAAGACTAAGAGAGGCAAAGTCAGAAAGCAGCAACCAAGAGCCTCTTACCCACCACCTAATCATAACCTAATCCACAGAAGCACAAACATCCCTCAGAGTACAGGTGAACACTGGCTACATCTGATGGAAGGTAATAGAGGCCTAAATTCTACCCCTGGAAAGAGACAAAAATATCCCCTGGATGCACACTGCTAGAGATCTTGAAGGGACAGGATCACTTAGCTTACCTCATCTCCATGACCCAATGTTTGCTTAAGACAGAGACTGAATTAGAACAAGGAAGATGGACCCTTCACACACCTGCCCATAGAGTAATAAACACTGAATAACAAAGAGCAGCTCTCAGGGTTAGGAGAACACAGAGAATCCTTATTTGAGGAGTAGAGCAAAAAGGGCAAAAGCTAAGGAAAAATTTAAAAACACACAAGGAGAGCCAGGCATGGTAGCATTTGCCTGCCACCCCAGCGCTGAGGCAGAGACAGGCAGATTCCAGGAGAGGAAACTGCTAGAGTCAATTCACTGACGTTCCCTGTCTCAAGAGAACAGGCAGACAGCAATAGAGAAAGGCACTTGACTTCCTCTGGCCTCTGTATGCACGCACATGGACATGTAGACAAGGCAAGCAAGTGCACACAAGCATACACGAATATACACATATAACAGAGGGGGGGGTTGAAAAGAAAAGACTAGACAAGAAGCAGAGCCCTTGGGCTACTACTGGGCTCAGTAGTAGTGTGAGTTCAAGTTCATTGCAGGCTATGTAAGAGTTCAAAGCCAGGCATAGTAAGTCATGGTAAGGCTCAGTCTGAAAACAGGTAACACCTCTCCCTCCCAAATATGATGGAGTTAAAGGAGAAAGAGAGAGAGGAAGGACATTTTATCATGAGAAGACACACACACACACATACACACACACACACAGAGAGAGAGAGAGAGAGAGAGAGAGAGAGAAGGAGAGAGAGAAACAGAGAGACAGAGAGACAGAGAGACAGAGAGACAGAGTCCTCCCTTCCTTTCAATCTCTCTCTCTATCTCTTTTAAAGCCCTACTTAAATCTATATAAAAGCCTTTCTTAACTTCAACTCTGCTTCAACAATAAAGAAAAGAAATAGTGTCCAGTAAGCCAGTCTTGACCTTAAAAATAATGTTGAAGGAAATTGAGAATAATAATGCACTGAGGTAACCATGGAAATAACAAACTACAAATCCAGTTCAACAGACTGCTAACCTGGTGTCTCAATACACTCCACAAACAGTCTAACAAGAGAAAATGTACACTGTTTTTCTTGGTCTCTGCAGTCCTATCCAAGATGCCAGTGTTTTAAAAAATGGGCTAATGAGCTAACACTTGCCCATAAGCCTTTTAACCTAGGTTGGATTCTGGAATCCAAGAAAAGGTAGAAGGAAAACAAACTTCACAAAGCTATCTTCTGGCTTTGATATGAACACAGTGGCAGAAGTACCCCCATATACACACACACATACACACATATACAGATAATAATAATAATAATAATAATAATAATAATAATAATAATAATACATAATGAGACTATAAAAAGGGAAGATAAGATACCACCAAGGAACAAAACAAACAATAGAGCCTGACATTGATATTACACAGATGTTGGAACTATCACAGAAGAAACTTAAAATAACTTTTGCTTATAATTATCATAATGAATTGGGGTAGGGTCAGGAACTCAAGGCTGAAACATAGAGGCAGGGACTGAAACAGAGAACATTGAGGAATGCTTATTACTAACTTGCTCTTCATGGCTTGCCCAGCCTACTTCTTTACACAACCCAGAACCACCTGCCCAGGCATAGCATCACCAACAATGAGCTGGACCACACCCACAGACTTGACTATAGGCCAATTTGCAAAGACATTTTCTTAACTATGGCTCCTTTCCCCCAGATGACCTTAGCTTGTGTCAGGTTGACAAGAATTCTAACCATCACATGGTCACATGACAGTAAATGCATGTGGCCTCTAGATTATCAGAATGACTCTCAGCCAGTAACCAACAGGAAAACAGAGTTCTAAGTCCTATCACTAAGTGGGGTGTTATTCTCTGAAGAACACAAATGAACACAGAACCCAGTCTGCTTCTGAGCTTCTGGAACTTTCCTGTACGTGTTGGCACCCTTCTTTTAATTTTCTAAGAGCTGGAGTGAAAAAGACAGTCAGGCCCACCCTGATCATGACCTTCACTCTATGAAATAACACATTGGTCTTTTTGAAACTTCTTTGTTTATACTTTACTTGTTACAGCAACAATTGAAACTACTTAAGTGTCTTTATGTTTGACTTTTTCTTTTTGAAAAAAATTTTATTAGATATTTTCTTTATTTACATGTCATACGATATCTCCTTTCTCAGTTTCCCTTTCAAAAACAAAAAACAACAAGAACAACCCCCTGTTCCCTCCCCACTCCCCCAGGCTCGCCATCCTACCCTCTCCTGCTTACTGGACCTGGCAATCACTTACACTGGGGCATAGAACCTTCACAGGGCCAAGGGCCTCTCCTCCCATTGATGACCAACTTGGCCATCCTCTACTATATATATGCTGCTGGAGCCATGAGTCCCACCATGTGTACTCTTTGGTTGGTGTTTTAGTCCCTGGGAGCTCTGAGGGTACTAGTTAGTTCATATTGTTGTTCATTCTAAGGGGCTGCAAACCCTTCAGCTCCTTGGGTCCTTTCTCTAACTCCTTCATTAGGGACTCTGTACTCAGGTCAATGGATGGCTGTAAGCCTCTACTTCTATATTAGTCAGGTACTGTCAGAGCCTCTCGGGAGACAGCTATATCAGGCTGGATTGTCCTTCCTTCAGTCTCTGCTCCATAGTCTCTGCAACTCCTTCTATGGGTATTTTGTTCCCCCTTTTAAGAAAGAATGAAGTATCCACATTTTGGTCTTCCTTCTTCTAGAGTTTCTTGTGGTTTGTGGATTGTATCTAGGGTATTCCGATCTTCAGGGCTAATATCCACTTATTAGAGAGTGCTTACCATGTGTGTTCTTTTGTGACTGGGTTACCTCACTCAGGATGACATTCTGCAGACCCATCCATTTCCCTAGGAATTTCATAAATTCATTATTTTAATAGCTGAGTAGTACTCCATTGTGTAGATGTACCAAAATTTCTGTGTCCATTCCTCTGTTGAGGGACATCTGGGTTGTTTCCAGTTTCTGGCTATTATAAATAAGGTTGCTATGAACATGGTGGAGCATGTGTCCTTATTACATGTTGGAGCATCTTCTGGGTGTATGCCCAGGAGTGGTATAGCTGGGTTCTCTAGTAGTACTATGTCCAATTTCCAGAGGAACCGCCAAACTGATTTCCAGAGTGGTTGTACCAGTTTGCAATCCCACCAGCAATGAAGTAATGTTCCTCTTTCTCCACAACCTCTCCAGCATGTGCTGTCACCTCAGTTTTTATCTTAGCCATTCTGACTGGTGTGAGGTCTCAGGGTTGTTTTGATTTGCATTTCCCTGATAACTAAGGATGTTGAACATTTCTTTAGGTGCTTCTCAGCCATTCAGTATTCGTCAGTTGGGAATTCTTTGTTTAGCTCTGTACCTCATTTTCTAATAGGGTTATTTGGTTCTCTGGAGTCTAACTTCTTGAGTTCTTTGTATATATTGGATATTAGCCCTCTATCAGATATAGGCTTGGTAAAGATCTTTTCCCAATCTGTTGGTTGCCATTTTGTCCTATACTGACAGTGTCCTTTGCCTTACAGAATCTTTGCAACTTTATGAGGTCCCATTTGTCAATTCTTGATCTTAGAGCATAAGCTAAGTGGTGTTCTGTTCAGGAAAATTTCCCCTGTTCCTATTATGTTTGGCTTCTTGAAGACATGCTTCAAAACTAGTGGTGCTCCCAAGCATATCACATAGAGCCTAGTAGTGAAAAAGGGAATTATCTAGAGTCTGATTTCAGGCATGAAAGGAAAGGATATACCCAACAAAATTAACCTCCCCAGGTTCCCAACATCATGGCTTGATCTTCAATCGTGAGTCAGAGTTGATTTTAGATAGGAGATAACTTTGTTAATTATATAGATAAATGAGTAAGCAACAAATACTTATATATGTACATGAAGATGCTGTAAGGAAACCCATCACTTTGTATGCTAACTTTAAATTTCAAAGAAAGAAATTCCAAGGGAGGTTGAGTATGAGGTAATCTCAGGCCTCAGGTGTAGACCACACATGTAATAGGAAGTGATACTTTGATGTACCATGGCTGAGGTTGACAATGATATATTCTATCTAAGGGCTTGTGGAGAGAAGAATCACAGCATGAGCAGGATGCTTGGAATCAAGAGTTGATGGGATACCAGGATGAAAGTAATAGCACAAGAAGGTGAAGCCTTTTTAATTAGCTACTAGGATACAGCAACTCACAAACCCAGATCCAGATATCATCTCTATTGGGACACAAAAGAATAAATAGAAAATGTCAGTGCTAACCAAAAACATAGCTTTCTGTATTAGACATTCTCATGCAAGTCAGCCTTAAAATTTCCACCAATAAATCTGTCCTTCTTCCATAAGGACTGCTTCAACAGTCTGTGTCTGATTACCTCTTTTCACCTCTTAAGTTGCTCTGCTGTAGTCTCTCTTGAGCATCACAGGAAAATAGCCTCAGTGGCTCCTCCACTTCTCCACTAAGACGCAGACTGTCTGTTCCATCCTCCCAAGCTCCTGGCCATGTCTCACTCAGAATCCCTGAATGAGCCCAGTATCTTGAATCAACCCTTCCTTGAACTTGCCTCCAATATTGAAGATCACACATGATTGATGGTGTCCCAACAAATCCATGGTCAGTAATCTAAGGTGGGTCCCTGTAACTCAAAACAGGATGCTTACCTCTTCTGTCTGACAACCATGTCAAATTTTCCTGCCCCATTCATGGGAAAATGGAAGCCATTGGACAAGAATTCCCCCAGGTTCTCACTTCCCAAACTATAAGCCCTTCTGATTCAGGGCCCATCCTCTCCTCTTTGCGTAACAGGAATTATCTTTTTCACACATAGAGACTTCCTTTGGCTACAGTCTACATCTTATTCATTCTCCCTTTTCCAGGAAAATTACTCTGTCCAGTTTCATTATACTTTTCTCTGACTTTCATAGTCAAATTTGCTTCCTCTTACAACAGCAAGAGAACATTGTCCTTAACTGATCTCAGATTCTCAGCTTTTGCCTCTTCTCCCTTCTCCAATCAACTTCTCAACAGTATCTACTTTCTGCTTCTGTTTCACTCAATCTTCTCCCTGAAACCCTCCATGAAACTGCCCTTCCATTAGTTCCATAAACAAATGCACTCTGAAAGGTCAGCTGTGACTGCGCTGCACTGGCTTTGGTAGATTCTTCTCTCACTTTGAACAGCACCGGACACTGGTGGTCAAACTCATCTTCTTCAATAACTGCTTCTCTGCTTGATCCTTTTATCTCTAAGTCACCTTGTCCTGGTTGTCTTTGTATCTTGACACAAGTTAGGGTCATCTGAGAAGAGGGAAGCTAAATAAATTAAGAAAATGCCTCCTCCATTAGACTGCCTTATAAAGAAGCCTGTGGGGGCAGGAATGGAAGCAAAATAATTGAGGAACACTGCTTACTGGCTTGATCCTCATGGCTGCTCAGCCTCCCTGTTTCTGCCTCCAGGATCTTGCCCTGGATTTCTTCAATGATGAGAGTGTGACCTGGGTATTCCTCCATCCTGGCACAACAAGGCCTTACCCTCTCAGAGGAGAAGGGGAAGGGAGATGAGGAGAGGATCTCTGTGAGGGGGGACATGGAGGCAGGAGACTTTGGTATGTAAGTAAATAAATAAACAAATGAATATAAATTTTTAAAAATAAGATAAAATAAGAATATATTTTTTAAAAAATGGAGTTGTAACCTGAGCTGAATGGGGCAGGTGAATATCTGTGTGTCTGAGGCAAGCCTGGTCTACAAAGTGAGTTCTAGGACAGCCAGGGCTACACAGAGAAACCCTGTGGAGAGGTTGTGGAATGTGACTTGAGAGTTGTAGGCTAAAATAAACCCTTTTCTCCCTAATTTGCTTTTGGTCATATTTTATCAGGGCAATAGAAAACAGACACAGACAAACTTTAAATTCATACGCTTAGTCATTAAACATTGGAGGTCTTTGGGGGCTTATCCTGAAACCTATTCATTGTGGTTGTATTCATTTCTAATAAACATAACTACCATTTATATATTGCTGGCAACAACATTTATAATTATTACCTGGACCTTGTACTGAGTTCTAGGACTAAATTAATCTTAAGGAATAAAGACTGATAAGAAACTAAGAAGTTTCAATCTCATGCCAAGTTCTATATATCAGAAAGGGAAATTACCCATATTACCTAAGTTCAAGGGCAGAGGTCAGACATAATTTGGAGAGGCTTCTTCTTGGTTATTTGTAATTTCTTTACTATGCCTATCTCCCTGTCCACAAACCAACCATTAAGTAAGAGTATCAAGCTAAATCAGAAACATCTAAACTAGCCCAATCATGGGTGCAAGTAAATCTGCCATAGAGGCCCATGATTCTTTATGTCCAGCCTCTTTTTTTCTCAATCCTGTCTGCTTCAAGACCAAAGAAAGTCCAGAAATCTTGTGGCTATTGTCTCAAATCTCCAAGCTCTTCAAATCATTACCACTCATTTCTTTCAATAGCAACATTCATTAGAAAGTATTCAATGCCATAGTTTAGTGACTGTCAAAATGATCAGCTATTGCCGAACCAATGCAAAATAGTCATTTCGTAAACACCTGGAAGGTCTTTATTAAAAGCAGAGGAAGCATTTGATTTACCATCAGAAGGGGTTTTTAGTGAGGAAAGGATTGGGTTTATATATCAATCATTTTCAAAGAATCTAGTGAGAAACTTCTGTGTCCCTGAATTATTCTGGATGCTCTGGAGAATAAAATCAAGGAATTTGAGTAGAAAGACTATAGGGACCATAACAGATGAGCTCAACAGAGGCCTAGATTGTTGAATGTCTTTGCCAACATATCACAGCTAAAGTTACACCAAAGTATTTACCTTCACCATGTTCAATTCAATGTAGATATGTTTTTACAAACACCAAGAGCTACCACAGTTACAGAGACATCTGAAATGTAGGAGTGTATGCACCTATCACATTCCTAGATTAAAGAAGGACTTCAAAAGGATACAAATGGGCCTAAATGAAGACCATGAATCAGGCCCAGTTCTACATCTAACTTAGTTTTTCTTCTAACTTAATCCCAGGAGAGATGCATGAAAGCAAGAAAGACATCCTTCACCTAAAAAATGCCTCTGGTGCCCAACACTGGATTCACAACATTGTTTCCATAGTGCACAGCTGTTGTGTTGAAAATAGAGGACCATGACTTCATGTGTAGAGTATGAGTGTAGACAAGAGATCTGTTATCAGTAAGCCCAGTCTCTCTTTAATTTGATTAGTTAGAAAATTAGGTAAGACCTTCATCCAAAAGCTTAGGTCTGGCTAACTTCTCTCTGGTGAGAAGCCAGTGAGGCAACACAATCTGCTAGCTTCATGCTGGAAGGGGTAAACTACAGCCCATGGCCAAATGCAGTCCACCACCTGTTTTAGTGAAAATGATGGAAATGAGAATGACACATGCCATCTGTGACCAACTCTGATATTTACTGACAGCACTTTCACAGAAAAAAATCTTGCTACCAGATACTTAAAAGCCAACCAAACAACAACATATGGGCATGTTGCAATGGAGACACTGCCAAAATTTGTAAAATTTGGTTTCCTAACTTACTTAAACCTATGAACATAGCACAGATAGGAATTTTATAAAATTTTATGTGCCCCCATTGAGCTCACGTGAAAAAGAATGATATGTAAATATTTCTTATGCTTTTAAAGCATGAGGTATTATTTTTAGAATTCATGCTAAGTTAGTGGCTTTGGTCTCTAGGTCTGAGAGAATATATTCTACATCTCTCCATCTTCCACCCTGATAAGCAAAGAATTTTACACTAAAGAACTCCCATGTTTCATAGATAAGACTGTAAGGCTTTTGTGAAATAACAATATTGAACATTATTCAGATAAGAGAAATTTACTTTGAGAAGCCCAGTATCATTTGTTTGAAATTTTAAATTATTTTTATCTTATTTAATGTGTATAAGTATTTTCCTGCACTTATGTCTGTTTATCATATGCATGTCTGGTACCCACAGAAGCCAGAAGAAGGCATCTTATAAATTAGAACTGGAGTTATAGACAGTTATGAGCTGCCATGTGGGTGCTGAGGATCAAACCCAGGTCATCTGGAAGAGCAGCCAGTGCTCTTAACTACTGAGCCATGTCTTCAATCCTGCCCCAATGCTGTTCTCTATTAGTAATGTGAACATAGAGAATTAGCTTCATTTTTTATCTTCAGTTTTCTCATTCTTGAGTGGGCCAGTTGGAACTGAATAATCTCTCTAGCTCTGTGCTCTGAACTTTTAACAAGTAAAGGCAAACACCCCTCAGTTCTAAAGATTATCCAATTTCTGTAGTAAGATACTGTTAAACAAAATATTAATGGTGCTTCTCAGATATGTTTGGACTCTCAGCCTTTTTTTTAAAACCAGCACTGTGAGCAAAAATCTACATATGAATATGACATAATTCCAGTTTTATAGTGACTTACTTATGCCTCTTTGACCATTTTCTGAGTTGATTAATTATGCTTATAATTCACTTGCCATTCAAATTTTACCCAACCAATCTAGGAATAGAAGACTCTCAATAACATTATATGGGTAACAAAATTTTCATCTACAAATTGGCTTTTAGTTTTACTAAATTCATGCTAGTTTTCATAAAAATATATATTCACACAAAAACCTATCTAAGTCAATAACCACATAGTTTTTTTAATTGTCTAAAATAAACACAAAGCACTGGGAATCTCAGAATCTAGAAGATGGAGGTAGAAGTTTTCTAAGTTCAAGGCTAGCCCCAGTAGGCTAAACATCAAGTTCAAGTCTATCCACACTACATAGTGAGACTCTGCCAGAAACAAACAACAAAGTTCACTAAAATGAATGAGATTCAAAAGGTTCTGACTTTAGGAATAGACTGCCACAATAAGCAAGGTTGAAAAGTTCTGAAAGACAATATGCCCAAATGTGACCCATTTAAATGGAAGTTGCTTTCAGCCTTCTATTAGTATAATCTACAGCTAAGGAACCTGGACTCACAATAAGAACAATAGATCTTATATATCCAGTTCACAGATCTTGTTGTACCAAAACAGCTTCGGATTACCCTGAAAAACAAGTGTCCACTGCAAACATGGGTCCTGTGGGATCTGATGACTTTCTTCAAAGGTCTGGTACCAGTCCTGTCAGTAGTGCCTCATGGACTTGGTTCTAGTCCATGATACAAAGGTCAGGGAGGTGCAGACATGATGTAAGTGATGTAAATCACCAAGGAAAAATGTCACAGACCTGAATCAAAGTCAAGATGTTCACACATGCAGCCTGCAGTGAGCCAAAAGTCAATGCCCAGAGTGATCTGATACACCACCCTGAATGTTAGAGATGTCGTTGAAAGAATACATTATAAGATCTTCATTTGATACCAGAGGAAACTGAAGCCAAATGAGGTTAGGTGACTTAGTGTAGGGCTCTAGAACTAAGTAGTGGCATTGTCCAAAACTGAAGCACCAGGATCTTGCCCACGGGTCTAATCCCATACCAGCCACCCCACTATTCCATGCAGAGAAAGCAAATGCCAAGTGCTGAACAGAATGGGTTCATACAATACATATAGTCTGCAGCAAGTCCTTGACTCTGAATTTTATTAGAAACTTGAAAATATCCCCATTAATCATAAATATTAAGGTTTGTACTCAGAACAGGATCGTGTTCCAAACGTGTGCATTTGAAAGACAGAGAAGAAAACTCCCAGGACCCCCAAATCTCAAAGCAGAGAGCCCAGAGCAGATGGAAAAGCAGACCTATGTCACCAACAGAAAATAAAACTCTGCTTCTTTTTCTTTTTTCTTTTCTTTTCTTTTCTTTTTTTTTTTTAAGAAAAGAAATGGACTTTGCTGGAATCCAGGGTGGAGTGGGAAGAGCCCACAGCTGAGGGTGTTAACTCATTCTTGTAAGTCATCTGCCAAGAATCAGAGGAGAGGAAATCCCCAGGAAATGCAGCAAATCAAAGGCTGGGGAGAGGGGTGTTCTTTAAAGATTTAATTGAAGATGTCTGTGTGTACTTCTTCCCTCCCCAATATCCACTCACGTAAAGTTAACCTTAATAAAAAAAAAAAAAATCTGCCCCATAATCTTTCTCAAAGGAAATTATTATTAAGTGGCCCTTGTTTGCACACTTTATATTACATAAGGATTTACAGCATTTCTTCCAAATGAATTCTCCTGTGGAGTATTTTCATATGTATAGGTCAAACTAGTCCTGGCCATGCCTCTAAAGTCTGGCTGCAACTCAGATTCCATTCTACATGATTAGACGGCAAACTGAATGCGTGAGCAGCTACGTATGTACATTACAGAGAGAGGGAAAGGACATTATCCACACCCACTCCCCCATGGGGCCTAAACTACCTAAGGCACCAGTATTTATGGGATGCATCACTGACTTTCTGTTTGAGGCCAGGGATTAGTCTTCTAACTCTGTAATAGCGCTTACAGGTAAAATCAGTATTACTTTGCCTTTAAAATGTCTTGGGCTTTGCTTCCATGAAAATTTCAGGCCAAGCTGAACACCTGGGGGAAAGCAATAGTCCCTTCCAAAACAAACACACCAAAATAACTGATGAAGTTCATAAAATAGACACGCAGGCATCCAGTCACAGCACATGATATTTAGAAATGTACAGTCCCCCAATGGGACTTTCGATTAAACCCTTTTCAGTCATTTTGAACCCAAGAACTTCAAGCCAGGTAACTTCTCTTACATTTATATCTTCTCATGGACTCTAGGAAATCCAAAGACTCCTCTCATATCTAGGAGCCATGATCTCTGGCTTGTTACCTCACTACAAGCAGGGGAGACAGGGGCTCTTCTTTTGTGCTGTGAGTTTCCCTTTGATAGTCAGCATTTGTTCTCCCACTCCTAGAGAGGAGTGAGAGGAAACCTCAATGGGCAAAGAGAGAATGGGAAGGCTGTGAGCCCGCCAGTCCATAAATACCTGTGATTTCATCCCAGTATCTCTGAAAAGACTGAGAAGTGACATGCACAAGGTTTCTGGTCACATATTCCATGCCAAGAGTTTTCTATTTAAGCCCTAATTTAAAATGTGTTATTTCAAGGAGTCAGTCTAGCAAAGGGTCCTTAAATCTGTTTCCTTGGTAATCATAATGGTTTTAGGCAATTTGGGCAATTGGTGATATCATTCTCTAGATTCAACACACAACCATCTCCCTCCCACATTTTAAACAAACATTTGTATCTTTCGGGACTTCCTACAGTGCAGACATTCTGGCCATCATGTCCACTACCCAGATGATGTGTAAATAGAGTGGCTACTTACTTGGTACGACTTAGGAGGTGTTAAGATGGATCTTAGGCTTTAACAAACCTACTTTCTTGGGTATATGTGTTGTTTGAAATCATCTCCATAGAAAAAACAAATCTGGTTCACTGGGAATAATTTTTTTAATCCACACAAAGACTCTTTGTGTGTTCATGTATGAAGAACATACATACTTCATGTATGTTCTAGGAGAATGAGTCTTAAGCTCTAAACAAGTATTAGCCCCTTATTATGGTTGAGAATATATTGGGGACCTAGACCTCATTATTTGCACAATTCCTATGCATTACTAGAATAAAAGGAGAGTAGGCAGTGGGAACAAAGTACTGACTGGGGGCATTTGGATGGAGTGTGGGAAGGGACAACCTGGAGCTCACAGTACTGCTGCCACAAGGCAATGCCAAACTGGACAATAGGAGTCTTCAGCTACTAGGCATTCAGCTCTATAAAAGAAAGACACTGAGGTATGGATGCTCTTGCAGAGCAAACCACACTTCCACTTACACCCCTATCACCCACTCTGGACCTTCTCTCTCTAATACCACAGAACAGATGCATTTCATATAATAGAAATGACAGAAACTGCCAAGTATAGTTTGGTCTTTGGTATTTAATAAGTGTTCATGGATTATTAAGTGTGTCTTATTTGCTTATCAAGCTATTCGTTTCTCTTTGTCCTAACAAAACCACACAGTATTAAAAAAAAATGTGTTAGAAACAAGGTCATCAAAAATAGAGCTGAGAATGGAAATTTAAACAGAAAGGAGACAAGAGCATTCTTGTCAGTCAAATCAACATGCTCTTTCTCAGCAGAAAAATCACAGAAATGTGGGCTGAGAAGGGTGTGCCTCCCAAAGGGGGTAGAAAGGAGGGCAACTAAGGATGGAATGCCATCCCTCCCGCAACAGCTCAAGGCCCACAAAAGCATTTCTATCACCTGGTTACTTCACCTCATAGCTCAATGAGCTGATGTATCTAGATTCCCCCAAGTCTAAGGTCATTGCCATTAAAACATCCGCACTATAGTTAAAAAAATAAAACTTACACTATGAAAATTAAAATGAGATACGTATGTGAAAGTTCTTTGTAAACTGGGAAACAGAGACAATATTTATATAGGAAAAAAAAAACTCTATCTGGGCTGAAAGAAATCTACAAATAAACCAGTGGCTGCAAATATTTATTAAGTACCGTTCAGACATAAAAAGGTACTCCCTAGGCCAAAAAGAGAAATGACCACTCAGTTAAAAATGGCTCTGTAGAAATCTTCATCTGTGCACAAAGCCATCATGTTCTAACAAGTCCTGAATCACATTAAAGAATCACACAAGGAGAGTAATTCTCTTCCCAAGTCAAGGTTCTGTATCTTGATGTTATTATCACTGTGTTAAGGCACATTTTAAAAGCAAGTAAGCACTTCTATTGGGCCTTCCCTTTCCCCTCATCTGCTTAGGGTAGTAGAGGTCCAATCTCTAAGTGCCAATATTTCTTTCTTTCTTCATGAGTAGTCAGATGCCTCAACCCTTCAATAGAAGAAGATGTCCATGCCATATAATACCAGAATCATCTTATAAATGTGGCATTGCCAACAAGCATGATCTGACCAGTAGAACAGATGTGACAGATAGAGTGGATCCTCACTATTAACAGATTGTGTGTTTGCAAAGGTTTCTACTTGCTTAAATGCACATGTAACCACTTAAGTCAGTACTGAATGTATCCTCACAGTTGTTTGGGGGGGGGCAATCAGTGAAGGTGTGGACTCATTCAATACCCACCTTTCCAATGAGACTCTGCCCCTTTTTTTCAACCCTTAGACTGCAAGCAAGATCCTTATCATGTGCTTAGGGCCATGCTGCCTCTATTTGTATGCTTTTGTGGTGATTTCAAATGATCTATGATTGTAGTACTGTTGGGCTATATGCTATCTCTACTGATAAGAAGGTTAAGATGTGCCTTATGGAGGCCAAAAAAAAAAAAAAGTGAAGTTAGATAAACGTATGGATGTGAGCAACAATATATCAGCCAATATTTAACATTAATGAATCAATAATGTGTACTAAGTAAGGTATCTTTGAAGAGAAATACTTATGAAACAAGACGATACACTGGTCTGCTGATGAAAATACTGCTAGAGGCTAAGGGGAAGTCAACTGTTTTACCCAGAAAGAATGGTTCAATATCCAATAATTTGGACTTACTGAAAGTTTTTAGAATATTGCTACTCTCTGAAATAAGGACCAACAGAATTATATTCTGTGATTCACAAGACAAAGAAATACATATTTAATTGCTCTGGGGCCACCTAGCCAGCTAGAAGCAGAAGGAATGCCACCGCAGATAGACATTCCTTCACAAGTCCAGAGATCACTTCGACTCCTTTTCCAAGCACACTGTGGCCTTGCTTTTCTGTGCAATACAGTTATCTGGATTTAACCTGGTTCTTGTTATTAATAAAGTATTGTCTTTTGAATGGCTTAAATAGGGCTTAAATTGAACAGTAGAGCTAAAATAAAGGAAAAATATATAACAGTTGAATTCACATTATAGAACTTTGGGTCATGAAGACTCATGAATACAAGGTTCCATGCAAAGGAGGTAAGGCTAAACTTTACTGAATGTTGCCTCTGTGCTAGGTAAATACAGTCAGTCTCCAGATCTCATCTCATCTGATAAGAAATCAGTGTGGGTTTTAGCAATTTAATTTGACTTTTACCCTTTAAACTCAGTGTCTTTATCTATAAAGAAAGATGTTTAATAAATGAGGAGCAACTCTATAAGAACTCAAGGTACAGATTAAAAACTTAGCTGGTTTTTTTCCTATTAAAATAGTTACTAGTGATCTGTCCTGTCTGCCATCTGCAACCCAAGATCTGAGGCGGCCCACAAGCTGCTGCACATGGGTCCCGCCAGGACAGACCTGTTCTCCCAGGAGTGCTTTCTCTCCCTGGCTCAGAGGTGAGATAGCCATTTTCTCTCCAATAACTGTCTGGAGCAGGGCAGCTAGGAGCACATGGGGCACAAGAACATTGGAGCAGCTGCTACAGGATCCTTTCAGTCTCCATCTACACCCAGAGCTTGGGTGGTTCCAGAGTCCTCTGCACACAAGTTCCTCCAGGAGGGAGCTGTTATTCCAGGAGTGCCGACACAGGCTTATGGACCCACAGGAGGAACAAGTTCCAGGCAGAGACAACAAGAACATCTAACACCAGAGATAACCAGATGGTGAAAGGTAAATGTAAAAAAATTACCAACAGAAACCAAGACTACTTGGCATCATCAGAACCCAGTACTCCCACCACACCAAGTCCTGGATACTCCAACACACTGCAAAAGCAAGATGTAGATTTAAATTCACATCTTATGAAGCTGATAGATGTTTTTAAGAAGGACATAAATAACTCCCATAAAAAAATACAGGAGAACACAGGTAAACAGGTAGAAACCCTTAAAGAGGAAACACAAAAATCTGTTTTAACTTTGGCACCTTGTATGTGTCTAGAAAATTGTCCATTTCATCCAGATTTTCCAATTTAGTTGAGTATAAACAGGCTGAGAAAGAAATTAGGAAAACAACACCTTTCACAATAGTCACAAATAATATAAAATACCTTGGTGTGACTCTAACTAAACAAGTGAAAGATCTGTATGACAAGAACTTCAAGTCTCTGAAGAAAGAAATGGAAGAAGATCTCAGAAGATGGAAAGATCTCCCATGCTCATAGATTGGCAAGATTAATATAGTAAAAATGGCCATCTTGCCAAAAGCAATCTACAGATCTGATGAAAACCCCATCAAAATTCCAACTCAATTCTTCACAAAGCAAGAAAGAGCAATTTGCAAATTCATCTGGAATAACAAAAACAATTTAGGATATCAAAAACTATTCTCAACAATAAAAAAACTTCTGGTGGAATCACCATCCCTGAAGTCAAGCTGCACCACAGAGCAACTGAAACAAAAACTGCATGGTACTGGTACAGTGACAGGTAGGTAGATCAATGGAATAGAATTGAAGACCCACATACCTAGGGTCACTTGATCTTTGACAAAGGAGCTAAAATCACCCAGTGGAAAAAAGATAGAATTTTCAACAAATGGTGCTGACTCAACTGGCAATTATCATATAGAAGAAGGCAAATTGATCCATTCCTATCTCCTTGTACAAATCTCAAGTCCAAGTGGATCAAGGACCTCCACATCAAAACAGATACATTAAAACTAATAGAAGAGAAAGTGGGAAAGAGCCTTGAACTCATTGGCACAGGGGGAAATTTCCTAAACAGAACTCCAACAGCTCATGATCTAAGATCAAGAATTGATAAATGGGACCTCATAAAACTGGAAAGCTTCTGTAAGGCAAAGGACATAGTCACTAACCCCACATCCAATAGAGGGCTAATATCCAAAATATTAAAAGAACTCAAGAAGTTAATCACCAAAAAACCAAACAATCTAATCAAGAAGTAAGATAGAGAACTAAACCTAGAATTCACAACTGAATAATCTTGAATGGCTGAGAAGCACCTAAAGAAATGTTCACCATCCTTAGTCATCAAGGAAATGCAAATCAAAACAACCCTGAGATTCCACCGCACACCAGTCAGAATGGCTAGGATAAAAAACTCAGGTGACAGCAGATATTGTCGAGGATATGGAGAAAGAGGAACACTCCTTTGTTGTTGGTGGGATTGCAAGCTGGTACAACCACTCTGGAGATCAGTTTGGTGGTTCCTCAGAAAATTGGACATAGTACTACCAGACAACCCAGTTATACCACTCCTGGGCATATACCCAGAAGATGTAATAAGGACACATGCTCCACTATGTTCACAGCAGCCTCATTTATAATAGTCAGAAGCTGAAAAGAACCCAGATGTCCCTCAACAGAGAAATGGATACAGAAAATGTGTTACATTTACACAATGGAGTACTACTCAGCTATTAAAAAACAACAAATTCATGAAATTCATAAGCAAATGGACAGAACTATAAAATATCATCCTGAGTGAGGTAACCCTATCACAAAAGAACACACATGGTATGCACTCACTGATAAGTGGACATTAGTCCAGAAGCTTGGAATACCCAAGATTCAATTCACAAACCACATGAAACTCAAAAAGGAAGGAAGGCTAAAGTGTGGACACTTCAGTCCTTCTTAAAAAGGGGAACAGAATACCCTTGGAAGGAATTATAGAGACAAAGTATGTAGAAGAGACTGAAGGAATGACCATCCAGAGACTGCCCCACCTGGGGATACATCCCATATACCACCAAACCCAGACACTATTGTGGATGCCAACAAGTGCTTTCTGACAGAGCCTGTTATAGCTGTCTCCTGAGAGGCTCTACCAGTGCCTGACAAATACAGAGGTAGACGCTCGCAGCCAACCATTGGATTGAGCATAGGGTTCCCAATGCAGGAGTTAGAGAAAGGACTGAAGGAGCTGAAGGGATTTGCAACTCCATAGAAAGAACAACAATATCAACCAATAAGACCCCCCAGAGCTCCCAGGGACTGAGCCACCAACCAAGGAGTACACATGGCTCCAGCTGCAGATGTAGCAGAGGATGGCCTTGTCATGCACCAATGGGAGGAGTGGTCCTTGGTCCTTTGAAGGCCTGATAGATGCCCCAGTGTAGGGGAATAGAGGGCAGGAGGGGGATAAGATAGGGGGTTTCTGGGAGGGGGAAAACCAGGTAAGGGGATAACACCTGAAATGTAAATAAATTTTAAAAATTATTTAAAAATAAGATAAGCCTTCTATTCTGAAGGGGACAGGAAAAGGATTACACAACAGTTAATTTTATTGAAGTTGTGATTTTTCTAGTTTTACCTGTCTAGGCGGATGATGCTTTGTGATAGGACTCAAAGCTTTTGCTTTGAATCAACTCTTTTCTTTGTTGGTGACATCCTTCACAGAGACTGTTTCAAAGACCAAATATTTTGCTTGCTTAATTAGGTTTGTTTATTGAGAATGGATAAAAGAGGAAATGAGCTGTTCTCACTGCTAACACAGCCCTCCCTTGGCAACTCTGATAAGAGCCTTAGAGAAGGTCAAATCCAAGACACTCTGAATCAGAGCGAAAGCCAAAGATGACATGAGGCCTTGAAATTCCCTGGATCCTTACACATTAGTGTGAAAGACGCCTCAGGATACAGATTGAAATTTTGTTTTTCATAGAAACTGCCTCCCCCCAACTTAATTAACAAGGCCTTTGCTTTGTTCCTACCTCATTAACTGCTGAGTCTGATATTCCATTGTAAACATTTTATAAAGCTGTGTCTTTGAAAGAATCAAGTGTAGATGACTTAAGCGATAACGACATCAATTAATGAAGCCTACTGAAGGCAGAGGATTAGGACATATACCATAGTTCTAGGAGAGCCCTGATTGACAGACATGCTTCCTATGTCTTCTAAATTGTGTTTATAGATACTAAGCTGTCTAGTTTAGAGTCACAAAACTTTGTTCACCTGATCATATCTATTCTCTATGAAGCTTTTTAAAAAATAAAACACTTGTGAAAATGTCATTAAAAATTGCAGAATGGCAAAAAGAACTAACTCAAATATTTTCATCTTCTCCATGCAAAATATGTCCTCCCTTTTCTTTGTCCCCAGTTTAATTTTATTTATCTGCAGATGTAGCTATTATAGCATTGTATTCTCCTGTATCTTTTGTCACCTTTCTAGTATATTATGAACTACACTGAGACAATGTCTATTTCTCATCTATGTGTGTGCATGTTCATGTGTATGGGTACATGTGTGTAAAAGAAGGATAATCACACACATATAGAAGTCAGAATGGCATTCCTCAGGAGCTGTCTACTTTGTGTTTTGTTGTAGTTGTTGGTTGGTTGGTTGGTTGGTTGGTTGGTTGGTTGGTTGGTTGGTTGGTTGAATTGTTTGAAGGGTCACTCACTAACATAGAGCTCATCAAGTAGGCTAGTTCAGCTGGCCAGGAAGCCCCAGGAACCTACCTATCTCAACTGTCCCAGCACTATGATTCCAAGCACCCACCTTCATCTTTTGATTTTGTTGTTGTTGTTTTGTTTTGTTTTACATGGGTTATAGAGATTGACCTCAAGTCTTCATGCTTGAAAGTTATGGTAGTTTGAATAAAATTGTCCTCCATGAGTCCATAGGGAGTGGCACTGTCAGGAGATATGGCCTTGTTGGAATAGGTATGGGTTTGTTGGAGGAAGTGTGTCACTGGGGGATAGGTAGGCTTTGAGATCTCAGAAGCTCAAACCAGACCTAGTGGCTTACTGCTCACATCCTGCTGTTTGCCTATCCAGACATAGAACTCTTCAGTTGCCTCTCCAGCACCATGTCTGCCTGGACACTGCTGTGCTTCCAGCCATGATGATTATGGACCAAACCTCTAAACTGTATGTAAGCCAGTCCCAATTAAATGTTTTCCTTTATAAAAGTTGCCATGGTCATGGTATCTCTTCACAGCAATCAAACCCTAACTAAAACAGAAGGCAAGGACATTACTTAAGGAGTTATCCCCTGAACCCTTTGATTTTTCTTCTTTGTATTTGTAGTCTTCATATCATGTTTATAAAATGACTTTTATAAGAGGTAAGAGATATTCAGTGCTTATCATGTGTACTGGTTGGTTTTGTGTCAACTTGACACAGGCTGAAGTTATCACAGAGAAGGGAGTTTCAGTTGGGGAAGTGCCTCCATGAGATCCAGCTGTGGGGCATTCTCAATTAGTGATCAAGGGGGTAGGGCCCCTTGTGGGTGGTGCCATCCCTGGGCTGGAAGTCTTGGGGTCTATAAGAGAGCAGGCTGAGCAAGCCAAGAGAAGCAAGCCAGTAAGGAACATCTCTCCATGGCCTCTGTGTCAGCTCCTGCTTCCTGACCTGCTTGAGTTCCAGTCCTGACTTCCTCTGGTGATCAACAGCAATGTGGAAGTAAGCTAAATAAACTCTTTCCTCCCCAACTTGCTTCTTCGTCATGATGTTTGTGCAGGAATAGAAACCCTGACTAAGGCATCATGGAAATATAATTACATAATAACCATGGAGTTAAGGCTAAGGCCAAGGAGATGAAAACTGGGCCTGAATCAAGTTTGTCCTTGGAGATCTAGTTCTTCCTCAAAGGGAATTCGAGGATGTAGGTCAACTAAAGGGTGGATCCTTGATCTGGTTCTCTGTAAGCTATCTTGGGCACAGGTTGACTCTTAAATGTTAGCAGAACCAATACAGATCCACACCCTTGGCCTCAGGCCTGACCTGATATGGCCTCTGGAGTAAATCACAGACCATTTATGAAAGCATCAGAAGCTACTCTTTAAGCTGCTCTAAACCATCAAATATTTTCTATGGATTTCTTAAAAAGGGATGTTTATTGTGCATTTTTCCAATTCACTCCTTGAGTAGCAATTATGTTTAATATTTTGTGGTCTTAGAAAAGGTAATTGTTCTAAATATTCTACCCCAAATTAATTCCTATGTATCTTTTTCCCATAGGTAAGACAAAGTTTCTGAAGCTATGTGCAATAAATAAGCTTATGTGTATTTATTACTGTATTTTTAAATTTTTTCTTTGAGAATTTTGTATATGTATATGATACATTCTAATTACTCTCTTCCCTCACTCTCTTACCTCTGTCCTATCCCTATCAATCCCATCTCCCTAACAGTCCCTTTGCCAAATTAATGACTTTTGGTTTGGTTTGTGATCCATTTAGCTTAACCAGGGCTCCACAGGACTGGAACTGCATTTCAAGACACAGCAACTCACCTTCTCCATATTGGATGATCAAAAGATTGTAAGAAAGGAATTCATTTCAGTATTTTTGTGTATAATCTAGCCCCAGAGGTCACATATCTTCATTGCTTTACTCTGATGGACTCTATATCCAAGACTACACAAAATGAACACAATAGAGGCTCACCTTGGACACTATATTTCCTCACTGAAATTGTTTGTAGCACATTGAAATCAGTTACCCAAAATAAACTGTATTCACATCTTGGTTATAAAATGTGATATTCATCATAAACTCTCATTATACACAGTCACTGCATATCACTCATTTGACCCATCCTAATGCTCTCCATAAAAAAAAAGTTCTTAATTTGCATTAACTCTTGGACTTGTTGAGAAGCAACACCAAACTGTACAGAAATCCAAGTTCTGTACATACAACTTCAAGAATTTAATGGATTCCCTCAGCAAAGGAAAGAAACTTTTAAGCTAAATACAAAGCTTTTAGCTCACTGCCAACCACAAGTGTAATAGGCAAATATCCAACATTAACTTAAAGGTCTAGCTAACAATCTATGAATGTCAAAATGACAAAAAATATTTACTCTAAGTATCAAATTCCTCTTTAATTTGACAATTTCATTTCTCCTCATTGACCTAGTGAAGTAACTATAAAGTGTGGACTTTGAGTTGGGTTGCAATTGATACACTGGCACACATCTAATTTCTATACACACATGCAATGGCTTCCAGTGATAGTTCATGATGTCACCGGAACCTTTTAGTTCAAGTTTCAAACATTACTCACCACCAAACAAGGTTATATTATGTAAAGGTTGTGGTAAAACTGCTAAGTATGAAATGCAGTCAGCAAGTTCATCATAAAATCGAGGAATCATCTCAAGATAAATTTTCTCCTGTAGAAGGGTATCACATACAGAAGAGTAGGATGCACAGGTTCTCCAGGGCTACAGGGAGTTAATGAAGCTTACATTAAACCATTGTCTTTCAAATCAGTGCCCTAGTGCCTCACCTTCATTACATAAACAAACAAAAAAAATGGAGTTATCCCTCACCACATGGCTAATCCCATCAGCTACCCTTAGACACTTAGTGTCTGAGGCACAGAGTCTTGTGCCTCACAGATAAGTACTAGAGGAACCAGGAATGTAAAACACACAGGGTTGTCTCCTCAAAGGAAGAGATGTATAACCCGTTTTCTACCCAGATGGTTGGAAGAGAAGTTGTTTAATAGCCTGATGACCTTTGCACTATCTGTATAACTGAAACCACACCAGATCCACCCCACCATCCTTAAGATATAACATATAGTTAATCTATAGAATTTATCTTTATGAGAGAGGTCATATATACTTTACAAAGAGTTTAGATGTAGTCATGACTTAAACTTTATTGTGCACATCGATTGAGTTATCAGCAAGGAATGTTTTTCTAAATTGTTCTGTGCTTAAATATGCCTTAGACAAAGTGGCCAGTGTCAGAATTTTGAAATTTAAACAACACTGGCTACTGAGTCATGTTGAACCGGACTGCCTTCTTATCTCTCAAGGATCATTACTCTGAAGACCTAAGTGGATACAGAGCTAAGCAGGAAAAAAAGCTAGAACACACGCTTAGCCACTGAGCTACCTCTCTAGCCCTTTTTAAGGTTGTTTTACTACATCCATCTAATAATCTTCCCCAAGCAAGCCATAAGGATGGATGTAGGCTACAAATACCATTAGTGCCAAATAGGTGGGAGAGACTGAAGACTAGGGTCACACTGAGATCAATAGTTTTTGCTGGTGTTGGTGGCATTTGGTTTCTGACTTTGCTTTTAATGAGACACGTTCACAAAATAGGAAGGTCCCTGGAGAGAATATTCCTAAAATATGCCCATGTTTATCCTCTAATGCCTTTTAAATTATTTCATAATTTACAGGAAGTTTATTTAATGTTCATATCTGTGCTTTCTCTGTGGCCTGTGAACCTCCAGCTATGAAGAGGAATGTTTAAAGTGAATGGTTGTGGGACACCACAAACCCTTGCACAGGACACTTGAGCCACAGACTCTGATGACTTTGGGAACCACCACAGTAAATACGCATCTTAGTTTTCTGACATAAGTGAGAACAGATGTTTGCACTGCGTGCCAGGCTAAGAAATGTTACATAATACAATTCAGCTGATGAGGTTAGGAGCTAATACAACTAAATACATTGATTTTTTTTATAAACAGTTCAGAGGGGTGACTGAAAATATTTGAAAAAGCACTGACACGTTGCTAACAAGCTATAAAAGTGGATTTTCTTACCAAAAATATGCAACAAGAAATGAATGTTGACTAACTTATAATATGACACAGTATTAAGTGTGTCATCCTCTAAGTGGATTATGATCTTTTTTTTTTTATTATCTGTGATGGTTAATTTTTATTGTCAAGTTGACAGGATTTAAAATCACTCAGAAAGCATGTCTAGGAGGGCATTTCCAGAAAGTTCAACTAAGATATGAAGACACATCTTGGAGGTGGTTAGCACCATGCCACGGACTAGAGTCTGAGACTGGATAAGAACATGGAAGCAAGCAGCATTTGCATCCCAGTGTTTCTGCTTCCCAACTGTGACACACATTCCTGTTGCCAAAGCTCAGTCCATTCTTGCCACCGTGCCTTACCTGCCATGATGAAATATACTTCAAACTGTAAGCCAAAACAAATGTTTCGTCCCTTACTTTGATTCTGTCAAATACATTAGCACAGAAAGAGAAAACTAATGCACTAACCATTCTGGTAATTCAGTACCACTATCAATGTTTAAATTTAAGTTGGTATTCTCAAAACAATATTATTAAGAATCACTTTCTTCAATGAAAGACTAAAGGAAATAATTTTAGATCACATTCAATATGTTAATCCAAAATGTAATGTTTATTGGACTTTCAGCTATTTCTCATTTTTATCACAAGGAAAACCAGAATAACCTAGCATAGGGTCACTACAATTACACACGCAGCTAGCTCCACAAACCTAAGTTACTTAGTTATTTCCTTGTATCCATTGATGATTGGTTCCAGGACCTGTCACAGATATCAAAATTTGTGGATACACAAATGCCAATATAAAATAGTATAGCATTTATATGTAATCCATTCATATCTTTCTGTAAACTTTAAACCATCCCTGCATTACTTATAATACCAAATAACATGTAACTGCTGACATTTAATGATTATACTGCATGGTCTAGGGAATAGTCACAATAAAAGAAGCTGTAATTATTTAGTACAAATAAAGTTTGTCTTTCAAATACATCAGATTTACCATTGATTGATGGTTTAGAAGTAGAACATACAGGGATGACTATATGGGTTTTTTAAAATATTTATTCTTAATATGGGTTAAGGTTAGAAAGAAACTCTGTACTGGCTTGAACATAAAAGGTCCAGCACAGGCTCATGTATTTGAACACATAGTCACCATCTGATGGCACTGCTTGAAGAAGTTGTGAACCTCAGGAAAGTAGGGTCTGGCTACCGAAGTGATTCACTAGAGGGCTGTCCTTAAGGGCTATATCCTTTGCCACATTAGGCCCAAATTCTCTGGTGCCTGGTCCACTGAGAATCAAGGAAGATCCAGCCACATTGTGGGTTGCCAGGGAACACTACCATACTTCCTCCTTGACAAATGACTATACTATCTGGAGCCAGGAGCCGACCTAAACCTTTCCTCCTTTAAGTTACTTCTATCATGGCAGACAGGATTGGTTCTATTCCAGAGACCAGAAGTTGCAAAGGCAGAAAGGAAAGATGGAGGAGTATTATAACCAAAGTAAGCGGGATAATTGAAAAGTACCTGCTGAATGCAGGCCAAGAAAATAGTGAGCCTAAGATATGGAGATCAAGGAGGGATGCTTGGAATGATGACATATAATTAAATGCCCACAACTGTAGTCTAGCTGTCAATGCAAAAATCACATTTGTTGAGGATACTCTACACAGAAACATTTTGTGAAAATGTTGGTTGGGAGCCAAGTAAAGAGAAACATGGTATTTGAACTTCAGGTGTAACTCACTGAGCAACCAGAAAACAGCAATTCTCTGCTAGTTTTTCAAAATATTAAACAGCAATAATTACAGTAGGACAAATAGAGAAACCTTTTTAAATTATAAAAAATAAAACTTTAGAAATTGACACTATAAATTCTGGCTTTTATCATTACATATTGACTCTTTTTAATAGGGCATTATGTCTTATGCTAGACTCAATAATCACTTAAGAATAAACCATGAGATAAAGAGACAGTTCTGGTTTATGTTGATTGACAGACACAGAGCTCATCAGATGAATGTAAATGTATCCTTTTGCAAGCTCACTGATGGTAAGATAGCTGAGGGAGAAACAGAATTTTCAATCTATTGGCACTCTTAGCATGAAACATGGAAACAGCCTTCCTCCCTAACAAGACAGAGTCTGCATTGTCTTCCAGAGAGATGACTTTGGTGCATTTCAAACAGCTGGAAAGTCAGCTGTGAGGAGAGAACACAGGCTGAAGTGGAAACCCAGAAAATTCTCTGAGGACTTTTATAGGAAGAGGAAGCTGGGGGCTGAAGGTTTGGGGAAAAGAAGAAACAGAAACAGAGAGAGAGAGAGAGAAGACAGGAAGAAGAGAGGGAGGAAGGATGGGAGGAAGGGCAGGAGGAAGAAAAGGAAGAAAAGGAAGAAAAGAAAAGGATAGGCAGAAAAAGAATTCCATGAAGTGACTCATCAGGATCTGACCAAGTCAATCAAGTATGTCAACCAGACAAATAGTAGCAGGCATCCCAGGGGAAAGCCATGCCATATACTGGTTTACATACCATGGATATGTACAAGAAAAAAAAAAACTGACTAAGGACCATGGCTTGTTCTTCAAGATCTTTCAGAATAAAAGGCCAGTCTTCTTGGAGCTGAACCTTCCAAACTCTCAGAGGAAAAAAAAAAATGGATGACAGAAACAGTGGGAAGATGATGACTAGCTAAAGTTATGTTCAAAGCCTCTGTAGAGCCTTGGCTCCACTCCCAGGCCCTGTCTCTGTGTGGGACTGCTCTACCATAGAACATCACAGCACCTTTTCAAGAAGAACCTAAGCTAGGAACTGTTCTGTAGATCTCCCTCTACCAAAGTGGGGATGGAGTTTTCAAAAAGGTGCTCAGTTTCAAGGCTCTTACCTACTTTTAATATGAATTTCCCTGCAGGCTCTTGAGCTGAAGTCAAGATCCCCAGCTGGGGTAGTGATTTGAGAGGTCCCATAAATTGAAGAAGGTGGGGATATACTAGCTGGAGGTTAGTTACTAGGTGTAGATTCTAGGGGACACCTTGTCTCTGGCTCTTTCCTGTGTCCCGCCCTGCTTCCTTTTGGCAGGTAGGTCCAGAACCTACATTATATATATATATATATACTCTTATCACCGTGATGCTCCACTCAAGCACATGGGGCAAAGCCACCATGGAATGATCCCTTTGAAACCCCTCTTAAGGAGTTTAGTCACATGTGTGAAAAAATAACTATTACACCGAACTTAAGAATGTAACTATCAAATCCCTACAGGATGGTAGACACCTTAATCTCAGCACTCAGGAGGCTGAAGCACACAGAACTCCATGCCTGGTCTATAAAATGAGTTCCAGGCTATTCAAGTCTTCATAGTGAGTCCCTGTCTCAAAGGGGTAAAAAAAGGAACTTAACTCTCAGGAGTTGAGGAGATGACTCAGTAGTTAAGGTTCGGAGTTCAAATCCCCAGCACATATGTAAAAGCCTGGCATGGTGGCACATGTCTGTAATGCCAGTACTGGGAAAGGAGAAATAGATGGATTTCCAGAGCACATTGCTCAGCCAGCTTGCCAATTAGTGAGATCCAGATTCAATGAAAGAACTTGTCTCAAACAAACAAACAATGAGGAAGAAACCTGCTATCAACTTCTAGCATTGCCTCCATACACACACACATATATGCAAATACACACCAGACATACAAAACAATTACCAAAAGATTCACTAAAGTTATCCTAATATTCCTTGTTTGAAAAGAAAAACCAAAATAACTGATATTTTTATGCTCTCTTTTCAGAGGGAAAAATATCTGATGTTCAAAGAGGGTTTATTAACTTGCAGAGGCTCTTATTTATTTCTATTATTTACCTGCTAAGCTATATCTTTGAACATTCATCCTTCCAATTCTTTTTTTGTGTGTGTATTAAATGAGTATATTTTTATTCTTTTATTTTTTATTAGATATTTTCTTTATTTACATGTCATATGATTTTTCTTTTTCCAGTTTCCCCTCCCAGGAACAAACAAACAAACAAAAACAACAAGAACAAACCCCTATTGGCTCCCCCCTCCCCATGCCTGCCACCCCACCCTCTCCCTCTCATTGGCCCTGGCATTCCCCTACACTGGGGCACAGAACCTTCTCAGGACCAAGGACCTCTCCTCCCATTGATGATTGACTTTGCAATCCTCTACTATACACATGCTGCCAGAACAATCAGTCCTACCATGTGCAGTCCTTGGTTGGTGGTTGAGACCCTGGAAGCTCTGAGGGTACTAGTTAGTTCATATTGTTTGTTCATCCTAAGGGGTTGCAAACCCCTCAGCTCCATTGGTCCTTTCTCTAACTCCTTCATTGGGGAACCTGTACTCAGTTCAATGGATGGCTGTGAGTCTCTACTTCTGTATTAGTCAGGCACTGTCAGAGCCTCTCAGGAGATAGCTATCATCCTTCCAATTCTTAATGAACTACAGGTTAGAGTAAACCTCAGTGGAGCAGCATGCAGAGTGTTCTGAGCCCGGTGACGATATGAGCGTTTAGGGAAGGCTTCAGTGACAGCACGGTCACCAGGGTGTCTGGAGAGGATGAACCAGAAGAAGAATGCAGGGTTGATCCTCTCTCCTGAACAATCTGGCAAGGAATAGCTTAGCTCCATCCAGGAAACTGGAAGGAGACCGCACTACACCACTGACAGCCTATTTGGAACAGGACTGAATTCCAGAATTTCTGCCAAAGAAACTCTGGCAGCCATCCCAACCTTCTCCTTAAAGGGCAGGATCCGGATCCACAGCTCTCAGAGAAGGAAGGGCTGTTAGGGCTTGCCCCGCCCACATGCTGTGTGCATAATGGATGCTCAGCAAGACCCTGGAATACCAGGAACATCCCTTACCAGCTAACAAAATGGGAAAATCAATAGATGACATCTAAGGAAAAAAGAATATCTGCAACCTCCTTGTCAGCACATTGGAAGCGAGGCAAAGCTGGAGGTCCGAAGTTCTACCAGGATTCTTCCCCTCAATCAGGAGAGATCCGCCATTTTACTGGGGGCACGGGCACATGTATCTGAAAGATATATTTGATATAAAGCATTCTGCCAGGTAGAAAATGGATCTTTGATCTAAAGGAGAAAGACAAGTTAGATCATGTAACCTGGCTTCGTGGGAAGAGAGGTACACTGCATTACCACAAGAAGTCATCTTTCTCTATACATCAGAGCTATTGGATTTCTGTATATGAGTGTACAGTGCAATGGACTGACCCTGAACATGTTGATTTTAATGAGAATGGAAAAATTAAGAAACGCAAGTGCCTGTTACCCCATTTGGGATGGAGGCAGGAGGATGGCTAAGATCTGCTAGCCAAACATCTACTTCCAGGTTCAATGAGAGACCCTGTCTCCAGAAACCAAGGAAGAAGGTGACAGAGTAGAATACCTGACATCTTCCTCTGGACTCTGCATGTCCTACACACACATGCACGTGTTCCACCCACAATCCAATCACATACACATGTGTGTACATATACATGTAAGCACACATGGGCATCCACAAACAAAGATACGGACTAGGTTCCTATAAAAGAACATGTTTGTGACCAAATTTTTTAAAAATGTAATTTCTAATTTAATATTTTTATGAATGTGTGTATGTTTATGTATGTGGATTTAGGTGTTCCACATGTGTACAGGAGCCTGTGGAGGCCAAAGAAAGGTGTCAGAGCTTCTAGTTTCTGAAGGCTGAAGCCAGCCACCATAGGTGTTAAGGAAAGAACAGAAGCATTCTAAAAGATCAGTAAGTGCCCTTAACTGTAGCGCCAACTATACTAAATGTTTTAAAATAGAGCCATGGTCAAACTCTAAGAACAATAAAAGAACAGCCACAACTTCTCTGCCCTAGCTTCTGAGGTTTTCTGACAAGATCATGTGTTTTAGCCATACATACATCACAGGAGATTTATGAAACCAGTTACACCTAGGTGTTAACACTTAAAAAAAAAAGAAAAACAAAAACAAAAAACAAAACTGTGCCTCAAATTTAAGCATTTTCTTCTATAGCTGATAAGGATGTATGAACTTTTTACAAAACAATGCCATAAAATCCTGAAATAAGGTAACGAAAAAATAATAATCACTTTTAAATTTATAGAAATTCACGACTTAACCCTTAACCCAACAAAGTAATTTACCTGCAACTTTCAACTTTTACACAGTACTCCTCCAGACTGATCAGTAGTCCTCAGTCACATTCAAACCATCCATGAAGCCCCTTTAAAGCCTCTCGCGCCACACTAATTAGGTAGTAACTGAGTAGGAGGCAGAGCCTTAGCGATTTAGCTGAAATCTTTCAGTTTTGCTCATGTATGGTCAAGATTACCGTGGCATAGGAAAACTATGAATTATGCCTCAGTTCTCTCTAATATTAATTTCTAATCTGACCAGAAGATAGTTGGAATGAGAAGTTGGGCCTCTGGGTTCACTGGGTGGGCCTCAGATGGACAGCCCTTGATGGGAAAAATGAAGACAAGCTGCCTATGAATATGTCTCCTTTCACCCACATTTCTAAAATTCCACAGGACAAACAGTAGCAAACTTTGTTGTTCATGGGCTGAGAGGAGCTCAGATCCTAGTGTAGCGCTGAACATCTCAAAGTGCCATGCCAATGACTAGGAACACAGGTCGGGGACTTATTAGATGGGTAAACATGAAGAGCACTGAGGCCATCTTAGGATGGAAGGATTTTAGTGGGAAACCCAAGCAAACATGAAGAGCTATGACAGTCTTTCTGTCTACAGGACACTTTGGTCTGGGACAATGGGGCCACCCTTACTTGCCATATACCTTCTATAAACCACTCCAGCATAAGAAACACAAAGGGTGGGAAAAGCTACATGGTGTGTTCATATTAAACTGTCCATAAACATCCTAATATTAAATATCATACTTTCTGATATCAAATGTTCCTGTGTCGTGCTAAGAATATTTTCTTTGTGCCATCTAATTTTGCCTTGTGTGCTGAGAGCACATGTACTTGTGTTTTATTAACACTAAAAGATGTCTAAACAAAAATTCTTTGATTTTTCAAACTTCTCTCTGCAAAATCCAGCAGTGATGTCTATATCCTTCTGCAAGACACAAATTTAACTTGACCTTACGGTAATATTCATGTTTGTCTTTTAAGATACTCTTGTTTCTTATGTCTTCTCCTTTGAGAAACATGGCATCTGTGAAAAGAAATTTTGGGGAAAATGTGCTTCGTGTATCTCTCCACAAAGACCAAGGAACCTAGGCATTGACTGGACTCTTTTAAACAGAAAACAAGCATCACGTTGGACCCTTTCACTTTTCTAAGACCTTATGTCCGTTCTCAAGGATTGCTCAGAATTAACTCCATCCATATAGGGAAGCTGATTGGTACCTTGCCTGTGAAGCATCTGCCACTAAAGACTGAGTTCTGTGGAAAGCTGATGGAGTGTCAGTGCTCAAACCAGTGTGTTCTCTGGAGTTACATTTCCTGTGTTCACGGTTCCACTGTATGACAGAGGGACACAAAGCAGCCTTTTTGGCACTTCCAGTAGGTTGACTTTAAGTTACCCAGGGAATGTAACTACTTCTAACCTCTGAGTCGCTTCTAACCAAAAGCACACGGCAAAAGCTTCAGATGTTTACGTCTGCAATTATGCTACATAAGGGTGTGATTTACATCCTGACTTCAGACTGTTCTAGGCACATGGCCACAGAAAAAAAGGCCAATGTAGCCAAGAGCTGAGGTAACTTCTGTCCAATAGCCAGTGAGACCCTCATGCCAGCAGCCCTTTGTGGACTGAGTACTTTCAACCATAAGATCTTAGAAAGAGATCCTTCTCCAACCCAGCCTTCAGATGAAATCCAGTGCTAGAACCTACATTGCAGCCTTATATAAAACACTGAATGAAAGAATTCCCTCTAAGCCAGAAACTTTGTGACACTAAATGCATTTTCCTGAGCTACCAATTTCACGGAAACTTTTACACTGCAGTAGATAATATACTATTGAGGTTTATTATTATATACTAATATACTATTAAGTTAATAAAATATATCATAAGTGGGAGGATAATTTATATAAATATACTATTACTTATCATGCTAGGTAACAATTTGATTATATGTTTAATGTTATTTCAATAAAATATATGTACTTAAACTATTGTTTTCCCATTCTATACTTAGCACTTTCCCTTTGTAGCTGATGCTATTTATTTTAATTTATTCTACTTGTTAAAAGACAAGTTTTGTTTTTATTTTACTATTCTAGCAATCTCTTATATTAGATTATCTTATTTTTTAAATTTATATTATTTTTCAGATCACTGTTATCAATTTCTCCTCTTTCTTCTGCACCTGCTTTCATCAATGCCAATCAGAGAACAAGCAAAGAGAATTCTTTCGGAGGCTGGTCACCCACACAGAAATGCTGAGTCAGTCATGTGACCTCACTGGCTCTCCCTGCATTAGACACTCCACCTCTGCCTTAGACAAACTTTTTGTCAACCACTAACCTATAAAAACATTTAATCTTTTTTGTTATGATATTGATGAACTGTATTTTCAAACACTGCCTTGTAACCCATTAACTTGAAGAAAAACAGAGAGCTAAAATTTCTTAATATTTTGTATCTCATAGCCCAATAGAGAAACCTATTTAATGTATAACAAATAATTGTATTGTCCACATCAAAATTATTAAAACCTTCATTAAAATTTAATTTAAGACATTGGTTTCTAAACTTAGCCTCAGCTGGACTATATTTGATTATTTGCTCATTCCTAGTATACAGTTTCTAAAGTGTAGCTGGTCTTATTCAGTTTAACTTAGATGTTCAATTAGTATTTGAATAAACAAGAAATATTTAGAACTAAAATTAAACACATTTAGAACCTTTAAAAAAATACTACAATAAGTTTCCTGTGGTGATACAACCTTTTTTTCAGTTGAATAATTTCTTCCTATGTACTCTTTGATACTGTCCCAGAAATGCACAAATACATTATTCTGATAAAATCAGCCCTTAGCTAGTGGTGGAGTATACCATTAATCCTAGCACTCAGAGGCAGAGGAAGGCAGATCTCTGAGTTCTAGGCCAGCCTGGTCTACAGAGCAAGTATCAGGGCAGCTAGGGCTACACAGACAGACCCTGTCTTGAAAAGCAAAAAAGTAAAATAAAATAAAATCAGCCCTCCAGGCACTTCCCATTTTCCCACTGCCTCACGAGTATCATCTGTCCCTTGGAGAGACAGACCAGGCTTTCTGAGTGACACATTCTTTTACTGAATCCTTTTGTTCAGAAGGGCACTGAGGAAAGTGAGAGCCAGTCCCAAGATGAGTGGCTGGAAAGTTCACCAGAGGCTAAGTAAGAAGGTCCCCTCATCTCTCAGCCAAACTCTTCCTTGCCCTCCAATATACTTGTCTCTCAGCCCTGTCCTTGGTGTCTCTTAGAATGCGTGAGTCCTCTGGTCTGGACTGAGTCCCTCAAGCTGTTCTCAAAACGTAGGGGCTTTGTACAAAAGGAGGAAGATCTCACTATGCTGAAATTTCCTCTTCTCTCTCATCCCCACTAACCAGTCAGCTACTGGAAGACATATCCATACTTTGTCTTCCCGGTCTCTGTGCTCTGGACATGGCGCATAGCTTTTTAGGTGAACAAATTAGTATTCCTTTACAGCGGTCAGGGAGCTGATACCATGTTGAAGTTAAGGCTAGGATCTTTGTCTGGATAAATGACTTGGAGCAAATTATTTAAACACCTGGAGGCATAACCTGATACTCTATAAAAATGAGAATACTAAGATGCCTGCTTCATACAAGCACATAGAATTTAGATTTCCTGTATCAAAAATATGTAACACTAAATTACCACATTACCTACTAGAAAAATACTACCTACGAGAATAATAGATAGTAGTTAATAGCTCTGATTGTTGTTATTCATCTGTCCACTTTTTTAAAAAAAAATGATGATTTTTGTTTTTAATTGAGAGGGAAAAGAGTCAAAGTCTACTTATGGATATGAGCATGTGTGCCCATATCCATGGAGGCCAAAAGAAAGCTTCGGATCCTCTGCAGCTGGAGTTTTAGGTCTTCATACAGCAACTGTGAACTGGTCCTACAGGTGATGGGATGTGAACTCAGGTCCTCTGCCAAAAAAGGTGCGCTCTTAACAGCCGAGTCGTGTGCATTTTGTCAAGGATTTCTACTCTTTTGAATAAGAACTCAAGGCAAAGCACCATTTGCTCACTATCTCCCATGGACCCAAGACTTCTATGTCCCCCTAGTCATGTCGTCACATCTGTATATCAAACACTCCTGTGAGTTTCTTTGTACATATTTCGAGAGGAGAGGTAACAGAGCTGCCTAGGAAACCTAGCACTTTCCTTCCATACACGGGAGTTTCAGCACAGAGGTTTGTCAAGCCTCTGGCATCCCTTTATAAGATTGTGTTGGTTTTCTTCACACCATGTTATACTCTGTGGTTTTTACTTTAGCACATGTGCCAGGGGAGACGAAAATTCTATACTGGCCAAAGTACAGTCCCAGAAGTAGCTGGAGCACAGGGGCTTCCAACAGCACAAAGCAATGTGCTAGTTTTCCCCGGTGTCTGATTTAGTTTAATAGTTTAATTTTCCTCCCAGAAAAGAACCAAGATCAAAACACAAAAGAAATAAATTTTTAAAATAAGTTCAAGTAAATCTCACCAGGAGAGCCATTGGGGTGGACCGTCACGTCTGTCCTGTGAGCCAAGGACGGCCAGGACACAAGGCAGTAGATACCTTCTTCCCCCGATGTTATCATACGAACAGTGCTTGGCGATCCTATTACCTCTCCATCAAGAGCATGCTACCTTGCACATTATTGCATGTGACTCTTACAGTTTAGACACAAGATGCAAATAAATAAATTTATTTAGAATATAGTCATTAACTTTTGAAAGCAAGAAAAGATACACTATTAGTAGTCTTTAAAGTTTTACAAACCAAATTTTTCTAACAACTTATTTTTAGAATAAGATATGTGGCTAGATATGCAAATAGTCATATGAGATATAACAGGTGAGTTCTTATAAATAGCCAAATAAATATATACTTATTATAATAATGGCATATATAAAGCATATAATACCAGTATGTAAAATGATGGTATGTTTTTAGGAAATGCAGCAAGATGATTTTAAGGGTGCTCTAGTCTGATTTCCTCCTCTGTATGAGGAAGGGTATACGATCCAAGGGAGAAGTAGCTTTCTCATGTGTGCTGTGGGCCTGAGTCATGGGATAGGTCAGGTGTTCTGCTTACTGGAAGGAAGCAAGATTGGCATTTGGTCCTGGCTCTGCCATTAACATGGTAAAATTACCGAATCCTCCCTATTGTGGGTGTCTTCATTTATATAAACAGTTAAGATAGGCCAATATTTTCCACATATTGGCCTGTGATGGAGTTTTTAATCACTCTTTAATAAAATAAGAAAAAAGATGGACACCAGCCTGAATTATTTGTTTAGTTAAATTCATGTATTTCTTTAAACTGATGAAAATGGCTTGATTTCCTGAACAGCAAGGATTTCTCCCTAGCTTCAAGCATTCTCACAAGGTGAAAGTCAAGTATGACTCCTATTAATAGAACTCTGCTATTCAAACCTGCATGCATTTTTAATGGTCCACAAATGCAAAGGTCTGGGATGGATTATGTTCAGCCACCATTAATCTCTGGCTCTTAACTTCTATACTCTTCTTAACTCACGGATGGAATTAAACTCTAAAGCTGTAAGGAAGAACCTATCTATCCCACCACTTTTTCCAACATGATCTGTTACAGAGCCTCTGGAAAGATATCATAGCTGCTCGATGAGAAAGAGGATTATCGACTGGTGAGGTGGCTCAGTGGGTAAGAACACTGACTACTCTTCCGAGAAAGGGGATTATCATTCAAGTGGGTTTGGAAAACAATGGGTTAAAAGGCTGGATGCTTTTTTTTTTCTTGAGAAATACTTGGATCATATAGAATGGTAACATCCATTGTAGAACACACACACACACACACACACACACACACACACACACACTCTCCAAAAAAACAGCAAGCATGAAAGCTCCAGTAATTATTGAGGGAGGTATCTGTCCCCCCCTTGCCCCCTGCCTATCTATTCTAGGGCATTCTGGAACACACATTACCAGAGGTGACCAACTTACAGAACTTTCCTCAATAGCTTTTAAGAAAATAAAACCAAAGAAATTTACCATTTATTTCATAGTCCTTATAAGTTGGTGTTTTGTTCAGACTAACCACAACTATAGATTGTTAAAACATTACAAAAGAAACCTGGATGCAAACCATTGGCTGGCAAAAGAAAAGAGATAAAAGTTTTGTGCCAAGTATTTACAACTATAGATTCTTCTTTATCACTACAAACAAAGGCAACTTGTACCGGAGGTTCTACACCTAATGATGACAATGAGAAAATTTCGACACTTAGAGTTTACACAATTCTGTAGTAACCAAATTTGCCTACCATCCTTCCACACTAAATACAGAGTCAAGTAAAAACACTCCTAAGTCTTGAAACTAAAAAATGCTACCGGCTCCTTTCAAATGTCAAAATTGTTAAAAGTTACATCAGTGTGAACAATTAATTATGGATTAAGTCACGGTTTATTATGATCAAGGAATAAAACTTGTGGAAGGAGGAAAACCTAAGGGCGTTTTCTATTTTCTCCTTTGTATAATCATTTGATCAGAATCGAGGCTTCCTTTGCCTTTTGCTATGGTTCCCATCCTCGTGTGAGCTAACTAGCCAGTTGCTTCAACCTTCTGGGTTCAAGTTTCACTTTACCCAGTGGGGGTGGGGGCTGTGCCTCCAACACACGATGATGCTACATGGAACTCTACAGAGAGAGGACACAGACATGTCCTTTCAACGTTCAGACTCTCAGTTTTGATGAATCTGTGCTGTGCATTACCTCTAAGATTTTTCATCTGTATGGTAAATTCCAGCCTTTTTTTTTTTAATAATCCTGCTGACTACAGCAGTCTGTTAGCCATAAAAAGCCTCCACAGACCTAAAGTGCCTCTGCGAAAAAGCAAAAGTCCACCCAACATTTATGTTCACAGACACAGGAAGAAGCTCCTGACTTAGTGCGAAGGAGTTCCAAAGATTGCTTCTAGGGTCTAAACTTAGAAAATTTACTTCTCTTTTGATGACTTTTGTAAACAAAATACCAACCCTAAAATAAGCAATTTAGTCAAAAGAAGGGGGAGTGTCCTGTCCAGCAAATCGAATTCTCTGCCAAACTCCACTGGAGAGCTCTGCCTGCTACTTAGCTCGAAACTGTCTTTTAAGTCTGACCTGGCTAGACTCCCTCAGCCCCTACCCCACAGGTATGTTTGAGACTTTTGCAAAAGATTCCAGTTTGCAGAAGAAGCTACTCCCAGAGCTTAAGCCACTCTCCATTGTCTCTGTGGACAAGGAGAGAAGCACCAAATAACTCCAGCAAACTACAATAGTTGTTTATATAATCAGATTTGATAGACAAATGCTGCAGTTTGAAACTACACCACTTCAGTTCCTGTGAACATACTCCATTAGAAGCTGTTAGGAGGAACTGAGCTTACAAAGTAAATAGCAGGGGTACAAAAGAAAACAAGACCCGAGTCACCCCTTCACACATATGACCTTTAACTCTCTGCAGAATAATTCAATTCCCCCATATTGTACAGCAGATCACATTTCATACCAACGGCTAAAACCAAGCATCTCTTAATCTTACTTTTAAAACACAAAACATCCCAGCTACTTGCCTTTTGGCAATTTCTGTGCATTTCCCAGAGCAAGTGCAATACTTCCACAGAGAAGTAGACACCCCAGGCTGGAGAGCATGTTGCATTTGCCTGCTCACACGGGGAGTGATGCGGCTGGGTGCCTTGCAACCCTGGAACTGCATTTAAGTGGACGTCCTCCACTGACAGAGGCGGGAGGCTGCTCTGAGCTCTGCTGTGGGCTTACTCACAGGGGGTGGAGACAAGATGACATCACACCCTTTCCCACACACTAAAAAAAAAAAAAAAAGTAGGCACAACAGCAAAAACATATCATCACATTTCCCTCTGCAACACTGTAACTGCCTGCCTCCTCTCTTTCCCCTCAGTGTAAGAATTGAAATTGTGACCAATCTGTATTCAGAAAGAACTACCCAGGCAACTTTGAAACATTTGATGAACTAGTTTAAAGAATAAAAGGGCACTCTTAAACCCATCAAAACACTAAAATATAAAATGAATATTTTATTAAGAAGGAAACTGTTTTCAACTAGCCAGGAAACCAATCCAACCCTTTCTCTAAGTGGGAATAAATTCATAAAAATATACTTTGAACTATTCCGAAGCTATAATTTTATGAGGAACTTCAAGAGAGTCCTAAGCTGTGCAGTTATATACTGTGTACATATATACACACATACAGATACACACATATATATTATGTATATCAACATATTCCATAGGTGAGAATATAGAAACAGAGAGGCAGCACATTGCCTCATCCACACTCTGGGCTAGCCTCTGCTATGACCTTTGGCATAGTGGCTGTGCTGGGGCTATAGGTGATCCATCTCCATTTTACTTGTAAGAAAAGCTGAGGTGTAGAGAGAAGAGGTGGCCTAACCAAACAGGTAGAGTCTACCAAATCCAGACAGGCTTTGTAACAGAGACATTGAGTTTTATATTTAGATCCCACTTAACTGCTTTGAACAAACTTCTTTGTTATGTTATAAATACCATTTATATTACAGGGCTTGCTTCCTAACAGACATTGATCTAATCACACATTTACACATTACTAAGGCATCATTCTTCAGATACATCTATGAGGAAGGCATTGGGACCCCTTCAATTTCTGATAGAAAACCAAGCAAAGGGAGACGAAGGAAAAGGCCCAATATCTTGGCACAAATAAGCAATGGCCGACATGTATATAGATCATGGGACCATAGCCATCTAGTCAACCTTACTAAACTTTAAATTCTAAAATAAGGATGAGGACCAGAAACATGCTACTCAGGCATGAGGATCTGAGTTCAGATCCTACCATCCTCATAAAAAGCCAAGCACCACAGCATGCACTAGAACTAGCACTGTGGAAACAGAGGTAGGAAGAGCCCTGAAGCTTACTGTGCAGCCAGCCTCACTGAGGTCAAGATTCAGCGAAACAACCAAGGGCGAGAGCACCTGTAGAAGACACTGCATATCAGCCCCTGACCTTCAGAGGCACGGAGACAAACAGGTATACAAGTATATCCATGCACAAGTGCACATTTGTACAAACACATAGGCACACCTGCATACAAACAAAAAGAAAGGCCAGCACCAGATTTGTAAACAGCAGCATTTTTTGTATTTACTGTAGTGTCTGGCACACAGAAAGCATACACAACAGCAGTTATCATAAACAATAATAAACTGCAACGACAGTCAATCCTTTAATTAAGAAGAACAGCAGTGACAGTGTTTATCTGTAAAGTCCCTCTGTGTGCCTTTTTCTGTGACATCACATAGTACATTGCAGGGACCGCTGGGTTCACACCGTACTCTGAGTAACTGCTGTTTATATGTTTAAATGGAGTCTTTGGGAATAGCCTTTCTCAGCCGTTGCTCTAACTAAGCCAAAATCAGTCAGAGGGAAGTAGGATGACATTGGTCAAATGAAGCATAATGGGGTAGCTTACCAAAGAAAAGATGAAGGCACCCTAAAGAGACAATGATATCTTTCAAATAAAGTGAGAGGATGCACAGGCTCATGGCATCTGTTTCTGGCAGCCTGAGCCCTCACCATAGGAATGATCTGGCACTGGTCATGGAATGAGGTTGGGTATTTAGCATGTCTTTCTCAGCTCTGTTTTTATGCTTGAACAGGCAGTTCTCTCAAACCTGAGTTCAGATTCACCCTTCCAGGCTCTGTGTCTATAGCCCATAGCAGCCAAGCTACATGAGCAAGACCACAGTATTAGAGGAAACGACAGATTTCAAAGGAAACAAACCTAGCAGAAACATTGTAAAGAAGGCCCTTTGGTCAAAACAGTATGAGACTGGTGGGAGACTTAGGTAATGGAATTCAGGATTAAGACTCTGCTTGGCGAGCAGATGAAGCCCAGTCGATGTTAGAAGTTATTATTTGCTGCTTGGAACCAACTGGACACTAATTACATCGAGGCCAGCCTCTAATATTTTGTCAGGAAAAGATATTGTAGCTAGTAGGACAAACAAGCATTCAACAGACACACTGACAATATAAGGGCTCAGGCCAGGGAAGGGAAGTAGCTTGAAGAAGGGACCTCACACATAGGACACTTCATTTCATCTTCTAATGACTAGAAATTTTTCTGCCTTTAAAGTTCCAATACAAACAAGACGAACACATCCTTTCTCACACGAGTAAGGCCTTGGGGTTTGGATCACATAATCGTAGGAAGGTTTTAGGCTATTCTTAAGGAAAAATTGAACCTGACCTTGGAGCTAGTAGAGATGACTTTGAAATTATTTGTGTGACTCCATTTGGTTTCTCCATCTTCACTAAAGGATGACTATTTAAAGAACCTGCTTTATTTGAAAGTGGAGAAATACCAAACTCACAATACTTACAGAAGGTTACCAAACTCACTATCACTCATTTTCATGAAAAAATAAGTCAAAAGAATCTTTAGGAAGAGCTATTTGAGAAACACAAAAATGTCATAATTACCCTGCAGTTTTTTTCTGAAAATATAGGTCATCTGCATCTTGCTGATCACCACCCTCACTGTCTAGAGGAATACAGTGGAGACATGCGAAGCAAATGCCGAAGGTCATAAAATCTACAGAATCCTAAGAATTCTCTGACAGTTAGTCCCAGGTTAATACAGAGAGCCCTGGAATACAAAGAGTTATTAAAAGTCAGTTCTTTGAGGAGCCTCTTGTTTCTTCAGATTTTAAGATCAGAGGTACCAACTCCCTATGTTAGTCTACCCCCTCAAAAAAAGCACACTGTAATAGCCTGTAATAGGACTATGTTATGACAGAGCAAACAGAATACATACATGTCGTCTCCTAGCTTAAAAGATTTGTTCCTGTTCTGTAATATTACCCACATCACATACAGGTGTCAACCTATTATTTGTGTTGCTCTGTAAAGACTTTGAGTCTAAGCTCTGATGAAAACAATATTCAAGCTATTGCTATTGCTATGAGTAATATGCTGGCCTTTGTCTTTAACCCAGGAATCTTGTATCTCATGCCAGTATCTATGAGCAAACGAGTGCTTACTTGTGCATATGGCAAAAATCTCAGACTTTTGCAGATCTGACAATAATTGGACTACTTTCAAGTATTTCATTAGATCTTGCTTTAGCAGAATGCTTCGTTATAATGCCTACATTGAAGTCTACTGTAAGAATTAGTTTTGACTCTCACAATGTGCCCTGTGTTGCTAGATGGTGCTGATTGAACCATATACATTCTCATTGTACTACAATACTACAAAAAGCCTCTGACTACCTTTCTCTCCAAAACTGTTCTGACTGGCTGTTTGAGCAACTGTGTTTATCTCTGTAGCCCTGTAACCAGGTTTCTCTTTCTTGTCAGATTCCTAGAAAAAAAACAGTGCCAAATCTATCTCCATCCACACTGAGTGTATAGGTTACAAATGTGCATTTTTAAGCACCACTTCTGGCTCCATTTTACACACACACCCTTACCTCTTTCTTATTTTACTCAGAGTCTTAATTTATGTGACTTTGTAAGCTGTGTTGATTTCTTCTGGAACAAGGTTAAGTACAGCCAACTGGCCCCATGCACAGGAGCTGTGTCAAGAAAGTGTTACACATGATGAAGTTGGAACCTGCGGACCTGTTCTGTTTTCCCGTTCTTCAAACAGTAGATGCTAATGGAGTTTGGTGCAATAGCCCCAGAGCTTCAACATACATATACTCTCTTGGGAGATGGGGATAAAATGCATGAGTCTAGAGGACTTCTAGAACACAGACCTAAATAGGTATCAGGGTTTTTCAGTCATTCCAAGCTGGTCTTTTAGTTACTCAAGACTAATTCTCAGACTTAAACTGAAACTTTCAAATCCTGGAAGCTCTTTGCAGAAATTTAACCTATTAGTCCACTATTTTTAGTCTCTAGTACATTAGAAACCACAGCAGAGGATTTTTTAAAAGCTTATATACATTTGCAATTAATAAAATCTGAAGGTTTGCTGTGGTTTTTAGGGATGCTAATAAAAATACCTTTAATGTGATTCATTCTAAATGGGAAACCCAGCATTCTGCTTTTCAGCACAAATCTCATGTCTATAATTACTGTGCTGAACAAGACTTATGATCCAATTGAACAAGCATCCACTCCAGTGAGGGTACACTTGGCCAGAGCATGAAACTTTCTCTTACATGCTTTACAGAGCAGAGAAAAAGACCTAAGTGTTTGAGTCCTTCTTTAGTCTGTCTGAAGGCATCTTCACCTCTAGCTTCAGGCTTCACTTCTTATAAAAGAATGAATTTTTTTTCCTTTTGTCTGGAAAGACCAAATGGTCTTTAAATGGTCCATTTCTAAGTTTTGAAGTTGGCCTTCTGGCCCAGCCTAGTTTATACAGGTACAGTAAAACACCACAGAGTAAGCTGGCCAGTGGTGGCACACAGCTTTAATCCCAGCACTTGGGAGGCAGAGGCAGGCAGATTTCTGAGTTTGAGGCCAGCCTGCTCTGCAGAGTGAGTTCTAGGACAGCCAGGGATACACAGAGAAACCCTGTCTCGAAAAACCAAA
>NW_022196894.1:53925072-53938699 GCF_008632895.1 Mastomys coucha | reverse complement strand
AAGAAAGAAAGAAAAAAAGAAAACACCACAGAGTAGATAATTTGTAAAGACTTTGCACACACCTCTATGGATCCCCCTTTGAACCAAATCCTAGCATAGTGGAAGATATCACAAGGTGAAAGGCTATGTTGGAGAACAGAATAGATTCATGTTTGTAATACTTTCAATATCTTATTACTTCGATCCCAGATCATGACCATAGTCTATTCTGAGAGCAAATCTACCACATAACCAACCTTTTATTAAGCTCATCTCGCAACAATATTCCACTAGGGACTAACTTTCCAATACTTAATATGTCTAATACATCAACTTTTAGGTACACATTCAAGGAATAGATTCTCCTTTGTACTCAAATTCTACCCTGTTTAGTGTGGTGTTAAGTACCTACTTAGTTGTGTATAGTTAGATTATCTCTTATTAACTTTAAAGGATGTAAACTGCATTGAGTCAAAAGTTTAGTGAGACTGGACATAGTTCTACCAGAGGACCCAGCTATACCACTCCTGGGCATATACCCAGAAGATGCTTTAACATGTAATAAGGACACATGCTCCACTACGTTCACAGCAGCCTTATTTATAATAGCCAGAAACTAGAAACAACCCAGATGTCCCTCAACAGAGGAATGGATACAGAAATTGTGGTACATCTACACAATGGAGTACTACTCAGCTATTAAAAACAATGAATTTATGAAATTCTTAGGGAAATGGATGGATCTGGAGAATATCATCATGAGTGAGGTAACCCAATCACAAAAGAACACACATGGTATGCACTCTCTGATAAGGTTATTAGCCCAGAAGTTCAGAATACAGGAAGAACAACCACAAACCACAAGAAACTCAAGAAGAAAGAAGACCAAAAGGTGGACATTTCATTCCTTCTTAAAAGGGGGAACAAAATACCCACAGAAGGAATTGCAGAGACTAACTATGGAGCAGAGACTAAAGGAAGGACAAGCCAGCCTAAATATAGCTATCTTCTGAGAGGCTCTGACAATACCTAACACAGATGTAGAGGCTCACAGCCATCCATTGAACTGAGTACAGGGTCCCCAGTGAAGGAGTTAAAGAAAGGACCAAAGGAGCTAAGCGGTTTGCAGCCCCTTAGGACAAACAACAATATGAACTAACTAGTACCCTCAGAGCTCCTAGGGACTCAACCACCAACCAAGGACTATACATGGTGGGACTGATGGTTCTGGCAGCATATGTATAGTAGAGGATTGCAAAGTCGATCATCAATGGGAGGAGAGACCCTTGGCCCTGTGAAGGTTCTGTACCCCAGTGTAGGGGAATGCCATGGCCAGTAAACGGGAGAGGGTGGGGTGGCAAGCATGGGGTGGGGGAGGCAACAGGGGTTTGTTCTTGTTGTTTTTGTTTGGTTGGTTTTTGGAGGGGAAACTGGGAAAGGAGAAATCATATGACATGTAAATAAAAAAAAATATCTAATAAAAAAAAAGTTTAGTGAGAAAAACAACCAATAGAGAAGGGACTCTGAGCAAGTAAAAGCATCAAAACAGAATCCTGAGGGCCATACTACAGCATAGGCAAACTGAGGCCTATCAAACCTGGTCCACAAACCACCTAAGTCTCTTTTACTTCATCAGAAAAGAAAACTAAAGCATAAGAAGATGAACACAGACAATGTTTCTCAAGGTCAAATAGTGAGACCTCAAATGGATTGGCCCCTGTTCTCATTCTACAGCACAAACATGACAATAACATAAATTTTATTGAAGATTTCATATTGAGATGGAGAAGCTAATCACATAGCAAGCAAATCTAAGTATTCATATTTTAAAGAAAATACAGCTTCCCCTACATCCCAGTTGCTTCCAAACCTCTTTCCTCTCTTATTTTTCCAAAATACTTCCTCTCATTTTCCCCCAGAAGTATTTGTCTTTCTCTTCAACATGTATAAAACCCACTACAAAACAGAAAATTAATTACTTATTCCCCTAGCTTTTCCGTCAGACTATTCAAGTTTATTTTTGTTTTCAAACCCATAGACTCTCATATTATATTGTCTGATCTTCATTAACAGCCCATGAAAGATTTTTTTTTTTTTAAATAGAGAAAGTATGGCTCAAACAACTTGAGACATGCCCAATGAACATGGTCAATGGTGTAGCTCACAAGCTTTGTGTTTAGTAATTTCCTGGAACTTGAAGTACCAGGACTTGAAGGAATACCAAATGTACTCTTTATTTGCTACTTCATGTCTGAAATTGCATTTTAGAGAATTCTTTTAGCAGATAAATAAATTGTAAAGACCCTTTAGAAGCCCTTGTTTTAATGCTGAGAGGTAGATGTTAGCGATAGGCGCTCCTTAGACTCCATGAAAATATCCAGAACAGATTGGAGGATGGAACAAAAGGGTTCTTGATAGGAGTGTGAGGAAGACATGCTGCAAGCAGGAATTTTAAGCCAGGACTACCCTGAGGACTTTATGGGAATCCAGATTTATACCCATCTGGGGCTGTTAGACTCTATAGAAAACTATTTTCTCATGTCTTTGTTTTTTTAAATCCACCACCCCTTCTTTGTATCTTGTTTTTAATTTTTCATATTCATTTATTTTCTTTTTAATTTTATTTTTATGAGTACACTGTAGCTGTATTCACATACACCAGAAGAGGGCATCGGATCCCATTACAGATAGTTATGAGCTACCATGTGGTTGCTTGGAATTAAACTCAAGACCTCTGGAAGGGCAGACAGTGCTCTTAACCTCTGAGCCATCTCCCCAGCCTCATTTATTTCCTTAATTATGTGTACATGAGTGTTTTAAATGCATGTATTTGTACCATGCACATGCCTAGTGTCCACAGAAAAAGGCACTGGATCCCCTGGAACTGAAGTTACAGTTGGTTGGTACCTATCTCTTGAGTGGCTGGGAATCAAACCCAGGTCCTCTGGGAAAGCAGTCAGTGCTTACCACATAAGCACATTCACACCCTTTAGTACCTTATTCTTTAGTATCAGCTCAAACGACCGCAATAATTTCAGGGAACAAGAAACTCTCTCAGCATCCCTGAGTATTGCCAATCCAAGATCTCACATGCACAAATACAGATTTTATGTTCTATTTGTTTGTTTTGTTTTGTTTTGTTTGTGATGGTTTCATTCTACATGAAAAAATAAGTTTCTCCTCAGGTCACAAGCCACCTAACCATACTCAAATAGAATCTTCGTAGAAGAAAGGGTTGACTCTCCAGAGAGTTTCTTCTAAATTACAATCCCAGGAAAATCTGGGAAAATCCTCCCCCCACCCCTTTTCCATGTTAAAATAAAATGGCATGTCCTTTCTTGAAATTACATGATTCACCCAAAACATCTGATATTAATTTTAGGAACAAGGCTCGAAATATAAAAATGTGTAGAAAGCAACGGGGAGGGTCTGAGAGAGAGCTCAGAGAATGAGATGTGGCAACTCTGTAACTGGGTGTATCATCAGCTGTCACAGCCTTAACTGGTACCCTTTAACTTACAAAATGCTCTTTTATGGACAACAATGCTCATTTGGGACATCACATAAGATAACATCAGTAGGGTTCTAAAGTCTTCCCAGGGGAGACTAGTGTTTCTTACACCGAAAAATCCCAACTATCCCATCTACTGTATTCATTGTTGTGTGACAAAACTTTCCCTAGGGAGTCACAAACATACATGTCTACCCACCCCAAATAATAATCCATGATAGACCAAAGTACAGAGACCATGAAAATCCAACTTGATGAATTATGAGTTTTATTGGGATTACTTACAGGAATAAAGGGGCAGAAATGACTCAAGAGAAGGCTGTATCATCAAAGCTCACCCCAGCACAGTGACAAGTCACAAAGGCTAGGAAACCAGAGCATGTTGCACAGCCTGCAGAATTGAAGAAGATCCCTTTCAAGGGACTCAATTGGTCTAATCTCTTCCAAGCAGCTGGCCTGGTCTCAGAGTCTTCTTTACAGCTTGTCTTGTCGGAGAGAAACTTTTAGCAGTCTGTACTTTTTGCTTACTCTTGGAAGGAGGGACCTGGTGAATTTGGTCAGGGACTTCCTGAAGCTATTTTGAGCTGTTTACCTTTCTGCTTAAGAAGCCTCACTGCAGGATGAAATGCTTCCATCTTGGAGGAAGCTATTCATAAAATTCTTTAACCCAATCTTAAGCTTCCTGCTGAGTGAGATATGATAAGTGAAAATCATAGCACCCAAGCCCTGTCACTCTGATTGTCATTTCTGGGCAGATTTTGAAAATCCTTCTTATTAATAGAGTGGGTGGGACTGTGCTCCAATTTTTTTGCCCCATATCCATGAACACCACAGAAATGCATAGAAACATGAGTCTCTAGCTTCCCCCAGTGTGGGGATGGTGGAGTATTAGAAAACCTTCCTGAAGATGCTGGTTTCTGGGGTTGCACAATTAAAGTACCAAAAATATCTTATTTCCTTTCAGTGTTTGAATATGGTTTGTCTCCATCAAAATTCAGACTAGACTAAAGGCCTTGATTAAGAAACCATTTGTATTTTTTTTTTTTTTTTTTTTTTTTTTGAGACAGGGTTTCTCTGTTTAGCCCTGGCTGTCCTGGAACTCACTCTGTAGACCAGGCTGGCCTCGAACTCAGAGATCCGCCTGCCTCTGCCTCCCAAGTGCTGGGATTAAAGGCGTGCGCCACCACCGCCCGGCTAAGAAACCATTTGAATACAGTTAATATGTTTGAAGTTATTTAAAATTTATATTGAGAAAAGCTATGTATTTTCAGTATTGCTGTAGACAAGCATCTACATAACACTGTTAAATTGATTGTTGTTTTATATCAAACAATTTTTATAATACTCATTTTTACTGTTATAATATTTTATACATATTAAGAAATATGACAAAAAAGATATTGTAGGTATTGAAGAAGAGGTCTCTGGGAGGACTTGGGGTACAAAAGGGAAACAAGAATGTGATTTAATTCTATTTACTTAAAATATGTTTTTAAATGTTAACAAATTCAGATAAATTGAAATCATGTAACTTTTCTCATTATAATACAATAAAAGTTAAAAGAAAAAAAAGAAATGTAAAGAAACAATTTGATTTAGATGTTGGGCAATGGGGTCCATATAGGAAATAATTAGGCACTGGAAGTACAACCAACAGAAGAGATTAATATATATCTCATGGGAGCTAGAACTCCAAGAATGGATCAGGTCCTATGGGTTCAGGCTGTTATACGGGTTTAAAGCCAACATTTTCCCACTTTCTTATTATGTCACCTACCAAGTGACCTCTCTTGCTTGTGCTCTCATCATGAAATGCCACCTACCAGGTTGAAATGGGCAGTTTGTCAGGTGTGGGCACCCAGCTATTTGGACTTTTTTCAGAAATCACAAATATAAGTCAAATAAAGCTCTTGTCTTTATATTCAGGTATTTTGTGATGGCAACACAACATGAACTAAAATATGTTTTTACAAAATAAGAACAACAAAAATTTGACTGATTCAAACCCTCCCATGTACTACTCCCATGCTCAACTTCCGTGTGTGTGTGTGTGTGTGTGTATGTGTGTGTGTGTGTGTGTGTGTGTGTGTGTGTGTGTGTGTGTACTTTTCTGATCTCTCTTCCATTGTTAAAGACCCCTGTGACTATACTGGGTCAATCTAGATAGTCAAATGCAATCCATTTTATAGCCCAGGAACATAAGACTTCCTTTCATCTGCAGTCTTCATTCTCCCTTGCTATATAAGTTAATACATTCAAGGTAATTCTTGTGAAATTCCCAAAAGTGGCAAAGTTTCTTCACAGTGTCTTTGACAAGGATGCTTCAAGGATTGTGAAGAAATGAGGATGTTAAATACAAATATTTTAGCTTGAGGATGTTAAAAGAGACATAGCAGAAAACATAAACATGGAATTCTCATTAAATCCTTTTCAAGCCCATTAGATATAGATGCTGACTGATGATGCCTAACACAGAAGCACTTTAAATGGACAAAGTGTGTTGACATCTGTCCTAAATATCTTACAAATTTGAACATATGGCTTCTCCCCACACCCTTGGGTAAGCAATATAATCAATTCACTCATACAAAGAAAAGCTTTTATTTTTTATATATATATGAGTACACTATAGCTGTCTTCGGACACACCAGAAGAAGGAGTTAGATCCCATTACAGATGGTTGTAAGCCACCATGTGGTTGCTGGGAATTGAACTCAGAAACTCTAGAAAAACAATCAGTGCTCTTAACTGTGGAGCCATCTCTCTAGCCCACGAAGAAAAATTTGTAATGGTTTCCTTACAATAACTATTATTGTAGCTTTATAAATATTTTGATTCAATAATTCATATTGAAATTTGTCAAATTGATGATTCTAATATAAAAATTATGGCAATGTCTTTTAATTTTTTTACATATTTTGTATAACAAAAGAGATGCATTATATAAATGTAAATATAACTTCAAATGCCAGAATATATTTTTGTCATTAAATACCACATACAATTGGCTAAGTGAGAAATCTTAAAATTCTGAGGAAATGCCGGGCAGTGGTGGCGCACACCCTTAATCCCAGCACTTGGGAAGCAGAGGCAGGCGGATTTCTGAGTCTGAGGCCAGCCTAGTCTACAGAGTGAGTTCCAGGACAGCCAGGGCTACACAGAGAAACCCTGTCTCAAAAAAAAAAAAAATCTGAGGAAATAATGTACTTCCATGTAATTGCATGTGTGTATATATATATATATATTGCCATGCGCACTCGTCTACTCCAGTCACATCCGAAATATCCAGGGTAAAAGCCTGATTAAGGATAAGAGGCAATAAGGATCCAAAAGGAGTTCTGTGCCTCCTGGATATTCAGACAGTCACTGGTATCTCCTAACTCAGACGTGTTCCAGATTAGTCTTTCCAATCGTCAACATGCCCTCATAATTAGGCATAAAGGTACTCCAAGAAATGATTCGTAAATGGCTAAGATTGAGCATTGTTTCCTGGCCAGCACAATGTTTCCAACCTATCCTAGTTTAATACCAAGCTGTCCATAAGTTGGAATTTCTGTCAAGGAATCTGCCTTGCCAGAGCTAGCAACAGAGGTCATGCACATTCCTTAGGGAAGTTAGAAATGTTTTACATACTAGAGATTAAGGGCTTCCCTCACTCAAGGACATTAGCTAGAAGTGTTAGGTTGGAACCTCCTAGTCATTGCCTCCAGCAGAACCAGAGAATTAGCATAGAAATACCAAATTAGCCCCAGCAGGTCGGGCACCATTGCTCTTCTGCCTGCTTCACAACTGGATACGTGATCTTGGTCAGTAAGATCACTGACCTTGACGTGTCACCTGCCTACATGACTCTTGTCACCTGCCCTGCTTGCTGTATGCTACTTAAGTCTGCTTCTCACTTTGTATAGAGGGACACGCAGAAGGACTTGGACTTGCATGCAGGACTCGAACTAGGACTTGCACTGGTGCTCTCTGACTAGAACCAAAACTTGGATGGATTAGGACTCAGATTCATGCAATCTGCAGTCCCCCTGGCCCAGACCGCTTCGCTCGGGGGATTCAGCACCAGTCCAGAGGAGATAGCTGCTGCTTTAGACCCAGTGTGTTTCAGGTAGCCTCAGATGTTCCTCAACTACTGAGCTGCCAGATTTACCATCTCTCTTTTGCAATGACTGTAAAAGTCTGATGCCATTTTTAAGAAATACATTCAGATCCTGTACTTCATGTGTCATCTCTGCCATCATTTCTTCGCCTACGCCTTGTCGACCTGACTAGGACCTCCGTTTCTCCTGCGGGTTAAGGGAGGCCCAGATTGGCTGGCCTGTGGCAATACGAGAGAGAGAGAGAGAGAGAGAGAGAGAGAGAGAGAGAGAGAGAGAGAGAGAGAGAGACAGCTTTGTGCTTTCCACACAGGTCTGGCAGCCTGAGTTTAATATCTGGAACCCACATAAAGGTGGAAGAAGAGAACTGACTCCACAAAGTTGTGCTGTGACAGAAACATATATCATACCCATACCTGATAATATAAATAAAAATTTTTAAAAAGAAAATACTTAATTAGCTGGAAGTAAATAGACCAAAAGTATGTAGTCAAATATTTTCTTCATTCCACCATCCTCATCTTAAAATATTTAAAATAAGCAATTCCTTTTTGTACAGTGGCAAAATTCAGGCATGTTTTTCTAATTGCTAATCATTCCAGTAACATCTATAGGCTGACTCATCAGATTAGATGTGAGAATACCAGACAATATAGTTCTCCATTCCTCTTCCCCAAGTGAACTATACACAACACGGCCCATGTCACAACCTTCGGTGAAAGTTTACAACACAAAATACAAGAAAAGCATCAGCTGACAAGGGTGTCTAGAGAAACCAGAGGCTGAAGCCTGGTTTGTAGCATCCCAAATCAAGATGGGAGTGGCTTGCTTAACGTGGCTGAAGCCAGAGGTCTCACTCAGATCAGAAAACACAGTGGGGAGTCCACTGGAGTAGGGGCTGAAACTCATTACCTTTGGCTATGGAACACCATAGCAACAGCAGGGAAATAAGAACAGGTAGTCAATATGGTAAAGAGGGAGAGTAGAGGAGGAAAAGCTTCAGCGTAGACATTTCTAGAATGTGTGCGTGTGTCCTTGAGTCTGCACCCTTTGCTATTGATCGCTGTAGCTGGCTCCTACATTATTGCCCACTGTCTGTTCTCTGCCACTTCCAATTCAGTAAAACTTAGCTGGGTCCCAGAGCACTTACCTGTGCTTTGTGCTCCTTCTGTAGACCTGGCAGGCTATTCTGCTCTAAAGATCTCAGAATCCACTGCTTCTTCCAGTTTAGGTTTTCTTTCTAAGTAACCATTATTCATTTATACAGAATTGCTTTTATATAATAACTATTTAAATATTTATATAACTATCACTTTTGGAGTAATGAGGAAAAGTTCGCCTTAGATTTTTCTCTCCTTTTACTTCATGCATGAAAAGGATAGGTTCCAAAAAATAAAATGTGTCATGTGGACTCAGTATGCTGATGACCATAAAAGGCATCTAACTAGGATCAGAAGAGAGTGTCTTGCAACAGAAGGTTCTAATTTCCTCATCTTCCATTGACAGATCTACTGGGAAACATAGACTTCCAGTGTAAGGCCTGTTTAAATGTGAATTTACTTGGAAAGGAGAAATTGGGAGCTATTTTAAAGCTGTACGAAGAAATTACCAACCCTTTGTTCAAAACATGTTTTCGGGAGGAAGGGAAAACAGCATATTCAAGATGACATCTTGGGAGCCTGTAGGTCTGCATCGGTGGAGATGCAGAGGGATGATGGATTCGAGAGGCAAGGGCAATCCACATAACTGATGGCACCATTTTTTTTTAATTCTCTAATCTTGGACCTATTCACCCCCACAGTCATGTCATTTGCCAAATTTAGACATATGTGTTTTGTGGGGCCTCCTCCCACTTGGTATTTAGGAAACTTCAATCCCACTGAGAAAGCACACATTTCAGAATAGATGTCACATGAAGTAGAGACAGGGGAGAAAATTGACTCCTTTTCCATGCCCAGAGCATGAAAACAGAGGCCTTATACTAAGACCCACTGCAGAACACAAAGTTCTTTGCTCATAAACCATCTTGGAAGAAACTGGGACTATACTTTTGACTCTTTGATGCAAATGAAGCAGGAAATGTCAAAATACAGCAAGCTCTGTCACAGGGTTCTTTGAGTAAAAGTAAGAAAATCTCTTAGAAAGAATGGGGTTAGCAGGTGTGGGCTGTGAGTGTGCATGCTCCTTAGCAGGCTCTTGAAAGTGTCCCAGTGGTTCATCTTTAGAAGACAGAGAAGATGAAACCTTAGGCAACTGGATGTCCCAAATACAAAGATTCTTATGTTTGTCAGGAGCAAAGAGGAAAGTGTGAGTCACATAGAAAAAAAAAGAATTAAGTGTCTTAATGAGGTTTTTTTTTTCCCTGGAATTCCTATTAGGAGGAGAAAAGAAAACCTTTGTCCTGGTGCAAAAAGCAGTGTTTTCTGTTTAGAGATGCACAGCAAAGTCCAATGATGTTTCCAATCCATGTTGCTTTGCCATGGAGGATAAACAGTTAGTTCCCCTCTAGCAGGTGAGTAGCTATTTTCAGACTTAGATAAAACAAATATAAAGTATGAAGGTTATAGAATAAGTGTTATGATATTTCTATAGCCATAGAGGAGTTGCATCCAGCCATGGTATGTCCCTTCTGCTGGAGGATACCACAGCTAATAATCCTTACCTTCATGCCACGCACACTCGTCTACTCCAGTCACATCCAAAATATCGGGGATAAAATCCTGATAAGAGGCAATAAGGATCCAAAAGGAGTTCTGTGCCTCCTGGATAGACAGTCCCTAGTATCTCCTAACTCAGACGTGTTCCAGATTAGTCTTTCCAATCGTCAACACGCCCTCATAATTAGGCATCAAGGCACCCCAAGAAATGATTCGTAAATGTCTAAGATTGGACATTGTTTCCTGGCCAATACAATGTTACCAACCTATCCTGGTTTACTACCAAGCTTCCCATAACTTGTAATTTCTCTCAAGGAAACTGCCTTGCTAGAGCTAACAAGGGACATTCCTATTCCTTAGGACAATAATAGTTTACAATAGCTAGAAATGTTTTACATACTAGAGAGTAATGAAGGGCTTCCACCCAAAGACATTAGCTAGAAGTGTTAGATTAAAACCTCCTAGTCATTGCCTCTAGCAAGAACCAGAGAGTTAGTATAGGAATACCAAATTAGCCCCAGCAGGGAGGGGCACCATTGCTCTTCCGCCTGCTTCACAACTGGATACACGATCTTGGTCAGTAAGAACACTGACCTTGATGTGACTGTCACCTGCCTACATGACTTTTGTCATCTGCCCTGCTTGCTGTATGCTACTTAAGCCTGCTTGTCACTTTGTACTAACACTAGGACTAAGACAAGGACTAGGACTTGGACTCTCATGCAGGACTAGCACTATGGACTTGCAGAAGGACTAGAACTAGAACTTAGATGGGCTAGGACTCAGACTCAGGCACTCGGCAGTCCCCCCGGGCCCAGAGCACTTGGGCCCAGGGGATGCAGCACCAGTCTAGAGGAGATAGCTGCTGCTTTAGAACCAGTATGTTTTAGATAGCCTCAGATATACCTCAACTATTGAGCTGCCAGATTTACCATCTCTCTTTTGCAATGACTGTAAAAGTCTGATGCCATTTTTAAGAAATACATTCAGATCCTGTACTTCATGTGTTGTCTCTGCCATCATTTCTTCGCCTACGTCTTGTCGACCTGACTAGGACCCCCATTTCTCCTGCGGGTTGAGGGAGGCCCAGATTGGCCGGCCTGCGGCACCTTCGTTTCTCTTATGTCTGGCAAATTTATTAAATTTTATTCAAAGAATTTACTATCAGCAATTCTTGTGACAAATAGCACAAGAGGAAAAATAGAGAAAAGAAAAAGGGAACCACCCTCATTCAGAATTCTTACCTGCTCTCCAATTTGTAGCAGGCATATTGCTTTTACTGGAAACTGCATAGCAATGTGCTTCAGTATTATTCAAAGTAACACTCAATAAAAACAGCTTGTATCCATTACTCTATTGGACTACCAGTATATAAGTGATAGCAAGCACTCACAAAAGAACAAAAAGAATTAAACTATTCCATGACAAGTCAGGGTTATGGCTTAATTTTCAGGATCCATGTTGCCAAAGAAGAAATCATATTTTCTAGAATCTTCAGTTTTGATGTTTCCACCACTGACAGTTTTTGTTTCTGGTGGTAGCTGAGGGGTCAAGGGGCAAGTTCTCTTATGTGAACTCCTTGAGACCCCCCCTATGGCTGGTCCAACCTGTGATGTCTACCCTCAGGCTTTACCCAGACGAAACTGAGGAAGTAGAGCTGGACTCAGCAGGAAGCTCGTGAAGGAAGTGGGTTCAGAATCAACGGCCAGCTGCAAGAGGTAAGGAAGTTCAAGGATACTTCCTAAGATGTATCCTGGAATGACTGGCTTCGTGGGAAATCCCTATTTGCCACGGTGCATGGCTGAGTGATTATCACCCTTTTCCCTCTGCATGGGAAGAAAGTGTTGCTGTATTCAAATTACGACTACAGTGGTCGTGGTAATGTCTGAATCCTTTCCTTCACCTTTTGAACAGAAACGGCCTCTCATTCTGTATCTCCACTGCCTATTACGATACCTGAAGAGCAGAGGCTGGCAATAAAAATAACTGGATACACTGACCATAGTGATTTATGGGAATCATTATGGACAAAGGGTCAGAAAAAAAAGTTTTGATTATGAAAATTTATTCACATTCCTAAAACCACCCAAGAAGAGAGCACCCTTTTCAATGAATCTATTTCAGGTCTTCACAAAGAACACTAAAGGTCAGATATCTCATAGAAGTAAAATGGAAATATGGGAGATATATAATAATTGCAGTATGCAAAAACATGTTATGAGCATCCTTGAATGGCAAACCAAAATCGGAACTGTTTACATGGAGGTGATAAAGTCATTGAAAATGGTATTATAGTTGTAGTAGAGGAGTACTAGAACTGCCGATTCCTTTTGATTCAACAGTCAGTTCTTGAGTACTGAAATATACCCAGCCTATTCATTTTCCTATGTAAGATGGCGTGTTGAACATATCCCATAATAGCAGCCAGCATCCTTACTGTGGCTCTGTGGTCACAGCTGAGTAGGATTCTCATTATTTTATTCTCTAAGGTGATTTTCCTATCAAGGGTTCTAAAATCCAAGCCTTAAGAGAACCAAGCTTGATTTTTAAGCCTGGGTCATCTTTAATTGCTTTAGACTCACTCTGTGCCACTAATCATTTAATGACAGATTTGTCAACATTACATGACTCTTATGAGAATTTAATAACAAGCACCAACTATAATATTAGGTGTCATGCTCATTATGGAGTCTAGGTGAGGGTATTTCACTCTTCTTTGGTCTGAGAGACTCCATAAGCTCTTGAGGTTTCTTTTACTGGAAGATTTTAATATCACTGTGTATTTCTATTGTCCCAACCTATTTTGGTATGTTTGAAAGGTAGTATTCCTTTAAATTTTAGGAATGCATTATTTCAGTCTCTGCCATACGTATTGTGGCATTTATATTTCTAGTTAAGCACAGAATCATCCTGCATTTGTGCTCAAAATGGAGTCAAATGCTGCTTACAAAATGGAGTTTCTCAGGGCAGAGCATAACCTGAAAATCCCTGTGGCCAGTTGGAGCTGCTCAGTGTTTGATCTCACAGCAGCCTTTCATGAGTGACTAACCAGACGAACCAGACCAATGGGCTGCAGATGAGAAATGTGCAGTATATATACACTGTGGAATTTAATTCAGCCATAAGGAATGAAATAATCTTGTCTGCAGGAAAACAAGTGGACCTGAAGGGCATTGTGATCAGTGAGATATGTTAGTCTCACTTAGACATCAATTTTCTCTCATTTCTAAAATCTAAGGAAAAATGAAAGAACGTGAAAGTCAACTGAGGTTTATTAGGGATATGGAAAGGAATGGGGAGAGAGGATAAGAAATGTCAAGAAAAGTCAATGACAGGAGTAAATGTGATTGAAGTACTATATATATATATATATATATATA
>NW_022196894.1:53914970-53925062 GCF_008632895.1 Mastomys coucha | reverse complement strand
ATATATATATATATATATATATATGGAAAATAATGAAACCAAATAGATAGTGCCATTAAGTTAATCTAATTTAAAACAATGGCAACCCTAAACAGGGTTCTCTAAGGAAGAACTGAAAAACTGGTCCAGGGCCAAATCTGATTCAGTGTCTGCTTTTTGTAAATTTTATATATTTTTTTTTTCAAACATACCAAACATGCCTGTTTATCAACATATTGTCATTTTATCTATGGTTGCTTTTGTAGCAACCATAGTTTTTATAGTTACAGAAGAGATTGTAGAGTCCACGAACCCTAAAATATTTATCTAGTTGTTTACAGAAAGTATTTCCAAGCTGCTCTCAAATCCCCTGCTACTCTCCCTAATCCTAACACTGTAGAAAACGTATACAATTACAAACTTACACAGTAAACAAAACAATGTTTCCCTACTAGTCTATCATTTCAATTACAAAACAGAAACTCCATTATGCGATAATTCAGAACTTGTTTTCTGGGTGTCCACTTAGCCTTCAGGGAAAAGCATTTCCTGGGAACTAAGAATGAATTTCTCTGGCACGAAAGCATACAGACTGGAGATTTGGAGGAGTGTGTTGAGTGGAATGGGGTGAGAAAAACTGGGCTCATCTCGCTCGCTCGCTCACTTCTCTGTGCAAACCTTCCCTTTCAGCAGACTCTGGACACAATCTGCCTGTTGCTGACATTGGCAGTCCTTGTCACTTCCTAGTGTTCAGCGCTTGCTAAACATTGCAATGGGATGTGGGAAGGGACAGCAAAGCATATGGCTGTTGTGAGGGAAAACGTTTAATCAATCATCTCTCGGCAGCTTTGTTCTCGTGCCTCCAAAAATGAAGTCGCTTTGTGTGAAATCTCCTTCAAACATTAGATTCTTTATAAATTGAGAAGTATGCAGAGTGGAGAGACTCACAACTTTGGAAATGTCAGCTAGGGTTTCCCCACATGGTTTCTGCTGATAGACCGAGCAACTAAGTAACATAGATCTAGTCAAATGTACAAAATCCCTTTTCAGTGTATACGTTCTTTGGGGGGGGGAAACATAAGAAGGATCAAGTTTTTTGTGTGTTGTGCTAAAGGAAATGAATGCCTCTAACCACAGGGTGTCTATATGCACATGTGTGCCTCCGGACTCCTCACACTGGGCAGAATTCACTTCTCAGTATGATCTCAGGATATAGGAGGACGGCAAACTCTGCATGACTACCTACTATGATATTTTGACCTGAACAGCAGAACCAAAAAAGTTGTTGTCCCTGTAACTGAGAAATCCACAAAGCAAATAAAACAAATCCAGTTCTCCCAGACAGCAATGAATATATACATATACATATACGCGCAACCAGTGAGCCAAGAATTGTAAAGTAACTCAATCGTTACTAAAGTCAAGCACACTATCAGAAGTGATATCAGTAAGAACTCTGATGACTTCCACAGCGCTTTTGTATAAGTTATTTCAGAGTACTAATTTTTTCTTGAATGGTGTAGATCCCCTGACAGGAGCCAAAAGTCTAGACTAGCACAAGGCTGAAAAGTCCAACCCGAGGTTCCCACAGCAGGCCAAGGATTCAGAAAGGGAATATTGGTTAAAAGGAAAGATACAAATCTACAAAACTATCTCAAGTAGTGGCAGAAAGCATAAATACACACCATAACTATGAAAAAAATAAATTAATAGTTTAAAATCTCCAGTCCCTAGATTCCCAGACAAAATTTTTTAAAGTGGATTCTATGATAACAGATCATCCCAAGCTCTTCTGGAAGAAAAGGAATCCCCATTCCACAGGGACTCTATGAGACAAAAAGTAACACAATGCCAAATTAGAAAACAATAGCTTAAAAATCAAATTATGCCCAATTTCACTCTCTCAAATTGAGATGTAAAAAAAAAAAAAAAATGCTAAATAGAAAGACTGAGGAAGGATTGCCATCCATTCAAGTTCAAGCTGGACAACTTAGGGAGTGCTAGACCAGCCTGGATTCTGCCTCAAAAAGCGAAAATAGCAAACAAAGTACTAGCAAATCAAACCCCGGATTAAAGCAATATTCATAGTAACATCAAAATTAAGTTGGGATCAAACCAGGAAGCCAAGTTCATTCAATAGTTCATAAATCTCTCTTTATAGAATTAGTAGATTTGTAGGAAAAGACCATATAATCTTAACCATACTAGGAAAATTGATAAAATTCAACATTAATTCATAATACAAGACTGTTTGGATTAAAACTTTTTTTTTCAAAGATGGAATGGAGAGTTCTGAAGCAAACAGATACAAGCAGAATTATGAATTGATATAAATTTATTTACACTTGATTGTTTAGAAAAGGAGCCACTTGATCAATGGTTATAGAAGAAATTGGTTCTCTGTGGGAAACAACATAAAACTGACTTCTTACCTCAAGACAGATAAAAAAGCCAAGGCTAAATGGAGTAAAGACATCTTTAGAAATAGCAAAATGTTGAAATTTTAGATAAAAATAGAAAGAATATCATTATAACTCCAGGTCATTGTAATGCATAAAAGGCTCTCTTGAAAAGTAATGGTAGTATAATTGTCTGAAACAGTTATAGTCTTGTGAGAAAATTGCATAGAAATGAGAAACAAGTGAGTTTCAAAGGATAAATATTCTAGAAAGTCTTTCACAGTCAAAAGAGAAAACTTGGGAGTTACTACTTCAGGTCAGTGTGCCCTGGAAGGAAGGTAAATTCAATCCCTTGGGTGTATATGAAGCATGTGTATGTGTGTGTGTGCATGTATGTGTGCATGGGGAGAGGGAACATGCCAGATTGGGGACAGGTACATCATCAAGTCTATACAGAACAAAGATCTAAAAATTTCCCCTTCAGTCAGCATCTTGTTGGTCAACAAACATCCTGATGGAAACATCATTTTATTTTTCTCAAAGTATTTTTTCTACCTTGATCTCTAATAATTAACTGATAGAATTATGAGGCAAACTTGTTTTCTTCATTTATACGTGTGTATTTATAGGTGTATGTTAAATCTCTGTCTCTGTCTCTGTCTCTGTCTGCCTCTCTGTCTCTGTCTCTGTCTCTGTCTCTGTCTCTCTCTCTCTCTCTCTCTCTCTCTCTCACACACACACACACACACACACACACACACACAGAGAGAGAGAGAGAGAGAGAGAGAGAGAGAGAGAGAGAGAGAGAGAGAGAGAGAGGAATTTTAATCCAACAACATGCCACTCTGGCAAGGCACCACATCCAAAGATGTGATCCAGCTGGAATATAGACCTTTAATCCCTCTAGGTGAAATACAGACCTGCCCTTAGTATACACCCTTTTGATCCCTCTGGCTGGAATATAAACTCGCCTCTAGTTCACACCTTTAATCCCAAACGATGGTGTCTAATTGAGGGGTGGACAGTGAGAAGTCAGAGAAAGATTTGACAGAGTGAGTCAGAAATAGAATATGCCCAACTCTCACTAGGACAGACAGGAAGAAGCTGCTACCAAAAAACCAATGAGGGAGAGACTTCAGTTACATTCAGTAAAGTTGAGTTCAGAGCAGTTCAGTGCATGGAGTTCAGAAGCAGTCTTTCCAAGCAGAGCAATTCAGTCAGAAGGTGAGAGGAGCCAATCTGAATCAGTCAGCTTGAAGAGGAGTTTGAGCCAGAACAGGTGAGTTGAACCAGCCAGCCAGAGTTCAGAAAGAGCTAGAGCTAGAAAAGGTGAGTTTATTCAGAAGTAAGTCTCAGAAGCTAAAACATTCTAGGCCTAGGTCAGCAGACAGAGGCTAGATACTGAAGCCTTTAAGGTCCAGGCTTGAAGAAGATTAGATTGTATGGAGGTTAGAAGCTTCCAGGCCTAGACCTAAAGATAGATAGAAACGTACTGGACACAGCCCAACCTATGAATCAAAAAGCTTAGATATGCCTCTCATCTCATCCCTTCATTTGAATAAACAAAGGTGAAATTTACACACACACACACACACACACACACACACACACACTAGAAGCAGCAGCAGAAACAGCAAAAGCCATTTCTGGTTGATTATGAACCAAGTATTTCTAAGCCTCCAGTCCATACCTGAGAAAACCCTATACAGACCATCACAACAGTACATTCTACCACACAAGGGAAGGACCACAGACAGTCTGTGTGGCAATGCCATTTAAATCTTCCTCACTACTAAGTACAGTAAGGAAGGTATAAAAGAAACAACAAAAACAAACAAACAAATAAGCAAACAACCTAATAGAGGAGGAAAGACCCCAAACATCTGTCACCTGTGTAAGCATCTCCGGCTCACAGGTAATGAGGCTATTGTAAAATGGAAGTACAGATGGGGAAACAGAGACTTAATATGGAATAATCTAGAGACACATGTCACTTCAGCTATAAGCTTCCCTCCAAATCCTACCAGGTTTACACTCTGTCTATACTGTCAGTGGTTTTCTTAACATACTCGTTCTGCTGTGTAGGAGCAATGTCACCCATTGAAACTCTTTGTAATAGTTGCTCATAAAGGAAGAACAAGGGGTGGCAGGAGCAAGAACAAATGGGCAGACAGGTTGCAAAGAAAACAGAAAAGTACCACAGCCAAAACCTGGCACCCCTGGCACCTCTGGCACCCCTGACTCTATCATCGGAGTTGCTCCAAGTAAGAACACATGAGAAAGCTCTCTTCAAACCTTTTCACCAAAGTACCCCCAAAGACTTAGCACAATAAGTGACGTCTGCACACAGCTATAATACCTGCTGCTCACTCAGGATTTTCTAGACCTTCAGATTGTCTCAAACTTTAAGTGAAAATTTCAATTACATGTAGACTGTACAAATAAGAGAACGGAACTTGGATTTGAGTGCTGCATATGGATAACAAGTTCCTTAAGAGTTCAAAACCCCAATACCTCTTCCCAAATCACCAACTAATTCACATACCGTATCTTTTGAATGAGACTGGAGCATTGGGGAAATGCACCATATTTGTCTAGACCTCTGTTTGTTCTCAGGCAAAGGGTAGGAACTACATCAAATTGCACAACAGATTACAGGAAAAAAAAAAAGTCTAATTAGCACAGCAGAGACGATCACTGAGATTCAAACCTGCAAGTTTTTATGTGTCTTACCGAACTCTCACCATAGATTCTGCCACATCAACAAGAGAAATAAGTCGGATGGTTTGCTAGAAAATTAGTTCAATGTCTTCTGTCAGAACAGATTTATCATTGAGCTTCCAAGGAAAAAAGATTAACTCTTCCAAAATCCTTGGGGATCTGCATCATAGAAACAAATGTGTAGACCTTAGGTCAATGAGCCTGAGTAAAATAAAGGAAATATTCCATTCTGAAGCACCATAAAGTGAAACGATGGATAAAGCACAATAAAGTCCTCTCATGGACTGCAAAGATATTCCCACACTGCCTGCCATGTGGGGACAGATAGCTTAACCAAGCAGTGGGAAAGCCCTTGAAAGACAGTCATAGCACCAGCAAGGGAATTGTGCCCGCTAATGCTGGGACAACTCTCTAATATTTTCTTTCCTAATTTTTCACCATAAAATATATTGACTTTATAACAATATTTAAGTAAGTATCATCAACTTTACATTATATTATTCAAGTTAAGGGAGAAGGAAGAAAGTAAACACTTAACAAAATTATCTTCTCTTTGAAGATAGGAATTAGCATGTTTGGGGTAGTCATCAGATACTTACAGTATGTCAAGTAGAGTGATGACTTTTCTTTGTCTTTATTCTGGCACTGGGTGTGGTCAATGGAGATAAGTACACGTATCAAATTAAGAGATGGAGCCTGATGAACTTTAATCTTATGTGTCAGTTTGATGTGGCTAAGGGATACTCAGATGCCAGGTAAACTGTTCACACTGGCTGTGTTTGTAAAGATGTTCTGTAAGAGAAGACCTACTTCCATCAATGTGGGTATCACCCACTCCCATGAGAACCCAAGTAGAATTTAAAAAGTCAAGAAAGTGCAAGTTTATTCTTGGTTATTTGAGCTGGCACATCTGACTTGCTTTCTCACTGACATTACTGGTTCTGTAACCTTCAGACTGTAACTAAATTACATCACGGGCTTTCCTTGTTCCTCAGCTTACAGACAATAGATCACAGATCATAGACTTCTTAGCCTCCACAATCATGTCAGCCAATTTCTATTCTAAATCCTATCAATGTGTGTGTGTGTGTGTGTGTGTGTGTGTGTGTGTGTGTGTGTGTGTGTGTGCATATATAGACATACATACAGGTGTCCTATTTCCTTGATGTCACTGAATGTGGGTTCTGGGGAGCCATGAGGACAAGGCCTGAAGCAAGAGTAAGGTAGTGTTATGTCCAAACCCTAGAAAACTCATCCTGAGGTGCCCCCATGGGTCTTCATGTCACTCCCTGTACCCCTACCTTTACCCCACCAGAGGAGGTCATGCAGCCCAGTAGCCAGGTTAAATTTCCTTTCCCTTATAAGGTCATGCTCAGCAGAACCTGGAATTCCTCTTCATGCAAATAAGGCTTTGTTGGTACCTTAGCCTTGGCTAAGGATGTACACTCATCCAGAAAGCCCCTTTCCACTCCCACAAGATGCAAATAGCCTTGTTTCCCCAAATTAAATGAACACAAAGAGAGTCTGTTCTCCTTGAACTCACAGATACCTGAGGTCTCCATCACCCCATACCGTTCCCACCTTGCTTTCCTTCTCAGGCCACAGGTCTGATAGCAGGGGCATCAGGGTGGCAACAACTGATCCAAGTAAGAAACCAATAGAGATATCTAATAATTCCCTTTTAAAAATAAAGAAGCACCAGTTACTTTCTAACTGGCACATCATTAAGCAGGCCTCTGCATCCTTAGTAAGTTCAAGATTTAATGAACTTGAAAATCAAATTTAATATGATGCTTAGATGTTATAGATAATAACTAAGACAATATAAATGTCCACTCATACTCCGGATGGACTGAGTACTGTCCCGTTCTGCTTGATTTCACACACAGCTGAAAGGGGTGGAGAGATTGGATCAAGAGCAGCAAGGAAGAGCAAGAAGCTAAGAACAGTTGAGGAAAGTACAGTTAAGTACAGTGTAGGAAAATAATAACTCTTGACAATATGTAGATAGAATAACTCTTCAGTAACCAGAAATTACTATAGACCCAGAATGGGGTTATTCATAAACTTCTCCCTGGGTATTTATAATAGCACAATGGGAACAAACTAACAAATCTTTATTTATCAAGATAGAACATCGCTTTTCTTTCTTTCTTAGGAGTCAGCTTCCTCCACCACACCTTAGTGTCTCTTTCAGAATCTTTTAAAGGTTGCTGAATTTGAAGTCAAGCCTGTTTCTCTTCAACTGCAAATAGGACAAAGATGAGGAAATACTTCCAGAGAATATTTCTATAGCATCTATCTACATAGTAATAATCCTTATATTCACAGTACTAAGATCTACTCATTAACTGCTGCCCTGTTCTAATCACTATACTGATCATCCACCATTTCCTGAATATGACAGTGATATTCCATCTCCACAGGAAACAAGAGCTATTGTTACAGTTCCTGTTTGATTAGGCCAGCAAATCCAGCCAAAGACCTGTTTTATAAATGCAGGATCCATGAGTTTGAAATGAGTTTTTGTGGTAAAACTTTCATGAACTAACTGACTGAAAATAGGTGCTACGTTCCAAACTTGGGCAACTTGAGACTTTAATTTGCCCTCAGACTGGTATAGCAAAAAGAGATTGGACCAGAAGCCAAAGACTCCAGTTCACATCCTTTTTTTGCTGTTCTTACCTCCCTATGTGGAAGTCACAGTGAAAGAGTTAAATTTAAAACTTGTGCTGGCTAATGAGAAAATTGCAGGTTTGAGAAAAACACAGTGGACCAAGGTCAAATATGTCCAAATAAGCCTGGGCAAAAATAAGCAAGCAGAATGTTAAGACATTCTGGGAACTAACAGGCCAAAAAGATATAGAAGAAGGTCAAGATGCTCTGTTGACTCAGATTAACACCAACTTTAGGAATTTTCCACTCTGTTCTGCACATAATAGTTAATATTTGAACTAGCCAATCATGTATGGCCACACTGATTTCTTTGTTCACCCAGACCTTTTCCCTATATAAACCCCTAATTTTTGAGCCTCGTGGTCAACTCCACTATCTCCTGGGTGAGATAAATGTGGTGCCGAACCAGAGCGCCCTGAAATTAAAAAATACCTCTTGTAATTACATCAAGATGGTCTCTCGTGATTCCTTGGGTGCATGTCCTTCCGAGATTTGAGTGGGGGGGTCTCCCCCAGGGGTCTTTCAACAGCATGCCAATCTCACAACTCCAAGGCTTTAGACCAAAAGATGCTTCCAGCTCTGTATGACCTTCTTTGAGCCATTATTTCATGAAGTTCTATGTCTTCACCAATCAAAAGTTGTGGAAGAGAAAGATACAGTTCAGAAGTCTTAAGGCCTATTGCAACTTCTGCCAAGTTGGGAATCACCTACAGCTGTTGGACCTCAAGAGAGACAATATTGTTTCTCAACAAACAGGGCTAGCCCTTGTCTAAGCAGTCAAAGAATTGTGTTTTGTATTTGGTTCCCCTTCTCATCCCTCGTTTCAAATACCCTTAATGCCAGGCAATTTGCTTCTACTTCACAGATCCAGCTTCTAGTAGTCAGGGAAACCAAAGGATAGCTGATGAGTCTAAGGTAGTCCTTTTCAAAAACTGTAGAACAGAAGATCCTTGTAGAGTGGAATCGCCTTACTGCATGTTTGCATCTGTGTATCCTTTGGCTTTTGCTTCCAATCCCCCAGAAGCTCAGGCCCCAGTTTTATTGTCCTTAGCTGCTCTTTCTTTCATAACTCTACTCCAACAGCATATCGTGTCCATTCCATCTTTTAATTTATCTAAAATGTAACTATCATGCACCTCTCCTAATATTATTACCCCAGCCTAAGCCCATATACTTTGGGAATAATATACATAGGAAAATACAGAGACAAGCAAAGAGATGACAAATGGGCTGGCATTCAAGAGGTATGTAGTAGACAATGGAAAGACTGTGTCTTTAGAAAGAGGATGCTATGGGAAGCTATATTTTATTATCAGATAGTCCAGAGTGGGAGACACTTACCTGACAATTGGCAACAACCTCTGTGTATGTATGTGTGTGTATGTGTGTGTTTGTGTGTGTGTGTGTTTGTGTGTGTGTGTGTGTGTGTGTGTGTAGATTTATGTGGAAGACTGGGGTCAACCTTGATTGTAGTTCCCCAGGAATTATTCACCTAATTTTTGAAACAAGGTCTTTCATTGACCTGAAACTTATCAAGTAGGTTAGGCTAAAACTTGGCCAGCAAGCCCAGAAATTTTCCTGTGCCTGCCCCCAGTGCTGGGGTTTATAAGCATATGTCTACCATAGCTGGCTTTTGGGTCTACATGCTTCTAAGGCAACCATTTTATCAATTGGGTTATCACCCCATCTCTGGCAATAACCTCTTAACCAATTTTCCTGTTTCCGTTCATGCCTCCAAAATTCTCCTGTGGCAATCAGAGTGATCCTGTTAAAGGTTGAAAGAAAAGCAATCCAAAACTCGACTGTGGCTTCCCAGATCTCTCAGATACAAAGCCAAAATCCCATGCATGGTGTTCCACCTGTATCCTGTCCCTGACACATCTCTGACTTCACCTCCTCCCATGACCCCTCCTTACTCTTTCTGGGGCACCAGCTCCTTTTTAATCTATTCCTCAGATACACCAAACATGCTGTAAGCAGCATGGGACCTTTGTGCTTGCTGTCACCTCTTTTCAGAAAGACAGGCCCTCAAGGACTCCAGGCTCACTCCATTCAACATTTCAATCTCTTTTGCAGAACTTTTGGATGCCACATATTTATTTTTTCCATGCATATGTGTACAGCCACCCACTCAACTCCTTATTTTTTGTTTTTACATTTGTCTCTGATATCCTTTATTCTGCTTTATCTAGTTTTATTGATGATAGTTTATGTTATTTTTTTTAATTATGAAATTCAGTTTTATTATAAAAAAAAAAAGAAGTAACTGGAGCCAAGGCAAAAGCAGTTTAGGTGGGACAGAAATGCTACAGATCCA
>NW_022196894.1:53885229-53913652 GCF_008632895.1 Mastomys coucha | reverse complement strand
AGCTTTCTCGGATCCCCTTCCTCCACAGCCTGGGTTCTAGATCCAGCATACCACCAATGATTTCCTTTCCAAAGTAATGAGGAAATTTGTACTGATCTTCAATGATTATTTTTTGTTTTTACATTTGTCTCTGATATCCTTTATTCTGCTTTATCTAGTTTTATTGATGATAGTTTATGTTATTTTTTTTAATTTGTTTTCCAAAGTTGCTCATTTCCAATTTCTGAGTTGTTTTGTTTTCTGTTTTCCAGAATTCAATTTTCTTTCTGAATTTCTCCACTGTGTAGTTAACAAATGTCCCAGTACCTTATCTGATCTATTCCCTTGATTAAATCTGATTTGAAGACATTGATGAGTTTTAAAACTGAACCTTCAGACTATTTCTTGGGCACCTCAACCACTCAGAGTGCTCAAATCCAGTGAACTACGTAAACTGGATGATGGTTGGCCCATTCTCTATTGTAGGAAAACAGATGTTAGTCCTTCTTCTAATTGTTTTTCAGGATATATCTACTCATATACTCTAAGAAAGCTCATGGGGCATCCATTCCTGGCTTTGCTTTTGTTGGATACAGACCCTCTACCTAGATGTCTCTTTGCAGAACCTGTTTGCTTCAAGAGAGGATGTTATGTTCTGAGAGAAAAAACATCCTGCCTTTTGCAATTCAGCCCATTTGCAGGTGGCTGATGAGTCAGCCCCAGTTGGGGCTTTTTTATCCCCCCAGGCTGCTCAATATAAATTGAGCAGAGAGGAATAAAAAATGGCATTCTTCCTTGACGAGTGACCAAGTCTGTGTCTTCTGTTAAATCCCCCAGGCCTAGGTACCATGACAGTACAGGCGCTGTCCAGCGCTTTAGTCTCTCCTCTCAGCAAGGCAGTTGAATGTTGGATTCACCTACTTATGAGAGCACCTATTTACCCTTACTGCTCTTTACTGTCAGTTTTATTCTGATTCATAGGAATCATTTAATTAATATGTACCAGGACCATGTGATCCTCATCCTGCCAATCAAAATACTTCCTACGCATGAGCTCTAGGAAAAACTTGGGGTTTTAATGTGAAATGCTTCCTTAAGTGGAAATTTTTGTTTTCATTGGAGACTCAGTTGTGTCATGTGATTTTTTTTTTTTTTTCTGGAAACCGTCTTAGGAAAGGACATGTACTAGAGGATGTTTATGCTGAGAATAGAAATGTGTTTTTCTGGAATCTGCCTGGGAAAATGACATGTAATGATTTGCGAGAGCAGGTGCTTGAGAGGACATGTGATGCTAGGAAAGGGTATAAAAACATAACCCAAAAGACAGTGGATGACGCTGTGGGCATTGCTTCATCTTGCCACTCTTTGCTGATCTTGGATAGTCTTTGCTGATGACACTGTGGCATTGGTTCACCTTGCTTTCTTCACTGATCATTGTTTGTTGTGACTTCATAGAAAGAAATGCACCAAAGAATTTCTCGTGGTGTTTTGGCAGCTTCTTGCCCCTTGCAAGGACTCAGGCCAAATTGAATTATCAAATTGACAGAGCCTTATGGTTTCTTCTGGATTGAACTGCTGTTGCTGATCTGTTAATGGTGTTTGCAAGTGGATTGCACTACTGCTGCTGATTCGTGTGAACTGATCCTGATATCCTGACAAAAAAGTTTGGAGTCACCCCCAAAGAACCATTTCTAAAGAGCTCCACATCCTTCTATGCCCTATTAACCTTTCCTTTCCTCTACCTCTGATTGGTGGTGGCTAAAGCATTTAAGAACCCTTATTAAAGTAGATTTGAAAAATCTAACCCTGCAGTCTCCCACAGGTGCAAATATTTAAATGCTTGGTCTCCAGCTGGTGGCACTATTTTGAAAGTTCTGAAAACTTTTAGAAGGTAAAACCTTGAAAAGAGTGGATTACTAGGGGCAGACTTTGAGCTTTTGATAGCCCAGGCCCTACTTCCTTTCCATTCTGTTTTCTGGTAGTGAGGTCAACAATGGCATGAGTTGCTTTTAAGCTCTAACTTCATGGTCATGAGTGACCATACCCCATCAGACTGTAAGGAAAAATTATTGCTTTCTCTTTAAGTTGCTTCTTATACAGTATTTGCTCATAGCAGTATGAAAAGAAACAGCTTCCAAGTGTAGCAAGTCCAACTTCAACTGTATTGATTGCAATGCAAGGACAAACAGCCTTTGACCAGTTCAGTCTGGCTGAGGAGTTTATCCTAGAAATTATTCCCAGCATGTGTCCTGAAGCACCACTATACAGCTTCTAAAACCAAATCTATCTAGCATACATAGGATCACTTTTCAAGGAGAAATCTCTTCCAAATTAGGAAAATGTGGGATAGAATGAAAATGTATCTGCATAGTTAGCCCTGATAAACTTAATATCTATTCAAGACTATCATCTTAAATCAGTATAATAATGATGATGACAATAATCTATTTTCAAGTGTTCTATGGTGTCTTTGTAGCTTCAGTAAACAGAATTCGAACCATCTCACTTTTCTAAATAACCAAAGAAAAAGGAGCTATCAACTTGGAGTGGGGGTATGGGAGAAGTAGGAGGGAGAGTAAACTGGGAAGGACTGGATAGTGAAAAGGAAGGGGAAATGATGTATTCTATTTCAATAAAATTTATTAAATAAATAAAAGCAAAAAGAAAGGAAAATACTTTTTAAAAACTTAGGAGGATTATAATGGCAAAAGGCTTCCAAACAGAAAGAGGCAAGATCCTGTAGCTCTAGTGAGGAATTCTGGGATAGAAATGAAGAGCAATGGAAAGAAAGTACTTTAGGGAGGAGTACAACATTAAGATGATTCACTTTGAACATAGTATTTAGTGATCACTTTGGACATAGTATAAAAAATGGGTTGACAGAGAAGAAACTAATTAAAAATAAATTAGAGGGGATAGTTTGATAAAGGGAAGAAAATAGAATACAAGGGCCAGTATTTTAAAAAGAAATCTAAAAGTAGCAATAGATCTGTTAAAATTCAAATATGATTTCTAGGTGAGAAAACAGAAAGTTATTCTGTTGCTGGTTACAAAAGACAAGGGAGGGAGAAGGTAGGCCACCATGCCTTTAATCCTGGCACTCGGGAGGCAGAGGCAGGTAGATCTCTGTGAGTTTGAGGCCAGCCTGACCTACAAATTGAGTTCCAGGACAGCCGAGGTAGTTATACAGAGAAACCTTGTCTCGAAAAAACAAAAACAAAAGATAATGGAAGAGTAGATGCCCACGCTCTAAGTAGGCACATTCAAATAGATGATATCACTAATTCCTGAATCTGATAAGAATCTATTCACAGAAAGAATACTCTGGAGTAGGGGAATGGGAAGAGTTCCAACTTAATACCAGACTTTGATTTGCCCATCAAAGCTTCAGTGGGAATTTTAGGTGAGCAGTTGGTTGTTTGATGTCTGGAGTTCAGAGAGAATATCTGGATTTGTGCTTTAAATATAGAAACAGAAACAGTCACGTAGGGATGGAACATAGATGGTTACAGAATCAAATTGAGGCACATTAAAACACTGAAAGATTGGGTGAAAAAAATATCCATCAAGAAAAAATTAGTACTATATTCCATGCTGCTTGTGTTACAGCTGCCCTTGGAAATGCCAATGAGGCTGTTTACATGGCACTACTAAAGTAGGGCATGTCCAGGAAGTCAGAGTAGACAGTTTTCAACAGTTCTCTGATAGCAGAAGGAGCCAAGGCAGGTCTTTGTGAACCAGCCAAAACCCAAACTTGTTTATGTACCCACCCAAAGTTGCATAAGGCCTTGAGTTTGATATGATCTTAACCCTTCTGAAAACATGCTTTTATTTTTACTATTCAACTTCAATTTATACTATTGATTCCCATTCTCCTGTTTCATATTACTCTAAGTACAGCTAATAGGTACTAGTTGTTTGTCTAAGTCATTAAAATTCTTCTGTGTGGTTTCTTTTATATAGTTTATTTTACATAAAACACTACGGATACCTCCTCTAAACTCTCTCTCCTAATTTCCCACATAGATCACTATTTTTAATTTTTAGTTTATGTTCCCTGAATGCCTTTAAACATTTAGCCCAGTGTTTTAACAAGTGTTTATTATTTTACATGGTCATAATTTTGTAATTGTTTCCAAAATAAATCATTTTCATTTTAGTTGCTGAACATTGCTACTGATGTAGATCCACACATATACCAGCAACTCTGCTTGACTCTATTAGTTGCAAAGTAGCATTATACTACAATTTTTCTCTCTTCTTCCACTGTGTAGCCAGACTATTTCCATTTGTACTATTGCTCACAGCTATGATAATCATTACAAAAATGCCTTCCATGTAGATGTGCTGTAGTTCCTCTGGAAGTGTGGACTACTCTGTCAGTTACTGATCAAAACATGTAAACATCCCTGATTCTGTTAGCCATCAGACAAGTTATATTCCAAAGGGCTTGCACTAATATCTGGATCCCTATTCCTCAGATAATTACCAACACTTGGCTGGTCATACTTTCTTGCTTTTGTCCTACTGGTAGGCATAAACTAGTTTCAGTCTATTTAATCTTTGTTTTATGTAGTTTTTCCAATATTGTTAAATTTTAAATATGTATTTTAGAGTCTGTGTAATTTATCTTATTTTCAATCATTTGCAGATCTATACTCTCCCCAAAGGTTCTAATTTGCTCTAATGCTGAGGAATGGTACACATTCTTGGGAAATTGCCCCAAGTCCTTTGCTTGGTTCACTCCTCTTTTGAGTATCACTGATTTTAAATAATGAAGACCCCTTTACTTTGGCTTTAAGCCAGAGTACATCTGTATATGCCATATACTACGCTGGTCATTTAGGTATATATACACAAAGAAGTCACAGGTGTTGCTCTTAGTGAGAACCTGTGTAAAGGCTGAAGGTAAGAATCAAATGACCATACCACAAAATTGAAATGAAACAGACATTCTGAGCTGGGATAAGCACTGAGTACTAAAGACAGTAGAAAGAGCATCCTCCACACTGATGAGAAAGAAGGACCCTAAAATGAGGTTACTTCTGAATCAGAATTGGCAATGATGTAAAAATTCATCAGGGAAAATAAAAACATCTCTGGCTTTGTAAGAAGCCAAAAGAAAACAAGGCCAATTCAAGGAATGGGAAGGATCTGAAAACTCTGAGATATAATAGAAGAGAGGGGAGTTCCATATCCTTACCCAAATTCTGAGATCCTAGAGAGAAGGGACAACTAGGTGTAGAATGTAGTATTTCTCAAGAGGTTTGATTTGCTCCTAAAGATGTGGGAAACTGTGAAGAATATCTATTTAGTAGAGAAGACATTTTATTAGTTTCTCCCCCAATAAGATCTCCTTATTTTTATGTAGATAGTTATAAGAGGTGAACAAGCATGACTATGCAAAGACACCCATTAGCTTTTTGCAAGTTGATGGCCCAGGATGGAAAGGACAGTTCTTCAACCCCATGGCACCAAGGACAGTGAGGAAACAAAGTACAGAGGTCAACAGTGTTTAATTGCCATGGACTGGGGTTTCTTACGGGGTCCCTTGTTCCGTGGGTTCTGGCCAGGTATGCACGGGATTTGGCTTTGACAAACAGACTAGACACGAGTGGTGTAAGGTCTGAGTGTATTTCTCAAAAAATGACATGAGGCTTTTACAATCGTTGCAAAAGAGAAAAATAAAAAATGTGGCAGCTCAGTAGTTGAGGTACATCTGAGGCCACCTAAAACACACTAGGTCTAAAACAGCAGCCATCTCCTCTGGACTGGTGCAGCACCCCCGGGCTCCGAGTATGTTCGGGCCGCATGGGCCCGGGTGGAGTCCCGGGAAGCTGTTGGTGCATGAGCCAGGAGAGTAGAGGCTCGAATCTCGAATCTTCAATGCTGAATGTCCGAATCTCAAATGCTCAATCTCTTGAATCTCAACTGGTGCCGCACCCCCCGGGCCCGGCTCTGGACTGCATGAATCTGAGTCCTTGTCCACCTAACTTCTGGTTCTAGTCCGAGTGCTAGCGAGTCCAAATGCTGAATGCATACTGCTGAATCTAGAATGCTCAATCTAGAATGCTCAATGTTCTATGCTGTCTCTCTTTCTGTAAGCTTTAATGCCCTACCCACAATGCTGGAGGCAATTAGTTAGAATGGTTTAACATTCCAAGCCAGGGTTTGACTAGGACGTTGGAACATTGGTGAAGGTCAGAGAGCAATGCCCAAATTTTCTCTTACTAGGTATTAAGAAATGATATCTTGGTGAGCCCCTAGCATACAAGTATGAGGACATATCTGGGCTACCTCTGAGTTTGGGTGCCAGGCGACAATGCGGAGGCAGGAGACTGACTTTCCTTGAAGTTTACACCTCAAATACCGCCATCACGCAAAGTGTGCGTGGCATTTAATGACTGTGATGGGTAAGCCAAAGCAGAATCTGTGGTTTGTGGTATGAAAGACAGAAATATTATAGTGTCAAAGAAGTCAGAATCATGTAAGAAGTGATATGGGTACGACATGAGGGAGGGGGGAATAACAGTGTCAGTCTTATGGATAATGAGTATAAGCTCATGTGGAACAGCCCGTTGGAAACATTAATAGGTAGAAATATGGCTTGTAATCTAGGGGAGAACACTGTGTTTGACACATGTTTAATTTGTCAGTCTAAATCCAAAAATAGTGTCATAGCTGACTGGATCGTTCAGCAAGTATCTAGAGAGTTGGAAAAGTAGCAAAGATGAGCAGGAATACAGCTAGAAAGCATTAATACAGAAGAGCAACGAATGAGGGGCCCAACCATGAAGGCACAGTAGATGGAAAGAAGCCAACCATGAAGGCACAGTAGGTGGAAAGAAGCATGATGGAGTGATGAGTGCAAAATCGACCAGAATGCTAAGTGGGAAAGTAGCAAATAGCCCACAAGTTCTAGGAGGAGGTCACCACAAAGCACTGTTTGAATTCAGGAACTGACCATTGACAGTCTTACAAAGAGCCAATATCTGCAAGTCCCCAGCATGAGGGCCCTTTCTAGACCAAAAGATTTGGATATTTATGGTGTAGTGTGTCCAGCAGTCAAGAAACACTTCAATGTTCCTTTTACTAAAAGCAAGTCAATTCATCCCTCCAGGAATCACTCTCCAGCTTCATGAGGAGTGAGTTCCTCAGGTAGGAGATTAGTTAGCTCCAACTACAGTGAACTCTGCTATGATATAACACACAGTGAAAATTGCATTCCGTATACTTGAGTTTAAGAAGAAAATGCATCTTGTTCCAGGGGGTGCGGGGAGGTGGTCCTCCTTCAGCAGCATCTACTTCCCTGCTTTCCAAGTTCCACCCCAGGACGTCCATTCCAACTTACAAAGGTCCTTGCAACACTTCTCCAGCTCCCTGATTTGGTCTGCAAAATATTTTAATAATGTAACCATTATGTAAAATGAAATGGGATTCCCGACAGTGATCCACATCTGTATGAGGTCATTTGTTTCTCTTTAAAAAAAAAAAAAAAGGCCACCAGTCTCTTTATTCTTCTTAGAGCTAATATCTCATTGAATTGTGACATAAGAAATGAGGTTTTATACTCTTTCATGAGCACAAACTCAAGAACAAATGTCATTTCCATTGGTTTGTCCATTTTTTTTATGCCATTTTTACTAAAATGTACTGGTTTTAGACTATTTTTCTTGCTAGCTCAAGCCATTGTCTTTAAAATATTTTTCTCACTACAAAACAAATAACATTAAAGTTAATTTTTCAAGCAAGATAAATCTGGCATCTTTTTTTAATAAAAAAATAATTATTTTTAATATAAAATAATAATAATATTTTTTAATAAAAAAATAATAATTTGCCAAAATGTGAAATTACAAATTTGCTGTGTGTTCTTCTACATATTTAAAATATATTTTTACTCATATTTTAAACATTAATACTCCTAAGTTGAATTTAAATAAACATATCATTACATTACTGATATAGACAGACATTAAACTATAGTGTTCCTTTGGGCGCAGAATGTACCACAAAGAGGTATTGATTTCAGTCACCACCCCCTCCCCCCACAGGGGAAGGAAAATAAAGTGCTTGCTGCCAGCAGAAGCATGTGCAGAGCCCATTTCCTTCATATGATTAAGATCAAGAAACTGGCCCAATCAAAGGCACTAGAGAATCTGTGTTGGTCAAAGCTGGCACCTCTCAAAGTTAGTATTGAACTGAATTCAAATATTTGACAACAATATGGAAAAATAAACCCTATTTCTTTATTTTAAGAAAGGCAGTTTAATGTATGGATCATTAGATATGTCAACATTCTTTCAAAGGAGCCCTAAATCTCTCAGTCATAGTTGTTTAGTTAAGTAACATTGGACCAACTCTACCGGGACCTTGAGGAATTTATTTTATAAGAGTTAATGGAGCAAGCCACTCCCAGGCCTTACAGATATGTGTGGCATTCCTTATAAGAAATCAAGGATCAAGGAAGAATATATTTATAAATGATCAGAGTATAAAAAGTCTCAGGAGATGATAGTGACAAATTTATTCTAGGCCAAGCATTGTGCTAAAGTTTCAAGACAAAGTCTCATGCATTTCCCCAAGCAACTCACTTAAATTTACTCATTTTTTTAACAAAGAATGAAATAAGCTCAGAGAACATCAGGAACTTGCCCACAAGTGTGTGGTTAGTAAGAGGAAAAAAAAACAGGTTTATAGCCTAAGTCTACTGGTTCAGAGCTCAAGCTCATTTTACTCTTCTAAGGAGTAAAAAGTTCACAAAATTCACAAATACATGTTACAAACTGAGGGTCACATGCAGCTTACTTACAAGCGTCAAAACGTAGATGTGACCTCAGCATCTGCTGACAGAGGAAATGTTGTCTCTACAAGTAGGGGTTATCATGTTACTCTACAAAGAGAGCCTGGCCTGTGCTACAGCATGAATGAAGCCTGAGGACAGTATGCAAAGGGATAGAAAGCAACCACATACAATTGCTCTTATATGAAGTACTCAGAGTCATCCTCATTATAGAAACATTGGTGAGATGACCTAAGTCAGGAAGAGAAAGAAAGGAGACTGAGAAAGAGGAAGAAAGGAGGAAAAGAAAGGGAAGGGAGCAGGGAGAATGAGGGAGCGCCACAGTTCAACAGACAGCAATAATGCCTCGTGCATCGAGTATGTTCTAAGTTACAGCTGACTGATTTAGCACTCGAAGCAACCCTGCAGAGTGCAATGATAACTAACCTCATTTTACAGGTGAGAGAACTTGTCCGAGGTCACAGAACAAAAGCAAAACTCAGTAAGAACAGCTTGGCTCACACACCATCAGGGTCACATTGACTTTCTGAAAGTTTAAACTTTTGTCTTCTGTCCAACCTGACACTTTTTTTACTCCATAGTAAAACCTTTATTCGGGGGTAAAATCCATTCTAAATGTGAGGCTTAAACCCACTATTCCTGCTCCCCTGCCCTTCCCTCCTCCCCTGCTGGTTCCCTGGCACCCTCCCCTCCAGCTGTCCTGACCCCTGTGCCTCCAATTCCCTCAGGCTCCTGTCCTCCTACTGTCTTGCCCCTGCTCCCCAGCATCCTCTGATCCCCACTCCCCTATCTATCTGTCCCCCTGTTTTCCTGTCCCCTTGCCCACTACCCCCTTGTTCCCTGTATCCTTTCCTCCGTGACCTCCTGGCTCTCTGCTCCCTATCTCATTGTTCCCCTGATCCCCTGTCCCCTTGTCCTTCTGTTCCCCTGACCCCTGGCCTCTGCCCCTCTTCCCTTCCTTCCACATTGACTTGTACCTCATTTTCCTTAAAGCCCAGTACCTTTGCTGCTCAGTGACTCAATAGTAAACTTCCATGAAGTTTTCCTGACTTAGGTTCTCCCTCTCTGGGCACAGCTGTTAGATTCAGTTTTGACCTATCAGTCTAATCCATGGACGGATTTCCCATTTGTAGTTATCTTAGTTAGAGTTTTACTGCTATGAGGAGACACCATAGCCAAGGCAACTCTTATAAGGACAACATTTAATTGGGGCTGGCTTACAATTTCAGAGATTCAGTCCATTATCATCATGACAGAAAGCATGACAGTGTCCAGGCAGACATGGTACTGGAGAAGGAGCCAAGAGTTCTATATCTTGACCCGAAGGCATCCAGGAGAGACTGTATCACACTAGACAGGGCTTGAGCATATATATTACCTCAAAGTCCTGCCTCCATAATGACACACTTCCTCTAACAAGGCCACACCTCCTAATAGTGCCACTTCCAATAGACCAAACACATTTAAATCACCACAGTAGTCTTATCTACTAGCTCCTTCTCCCACCGCACATTCATGTCTGTCTATTTCTCTAGAGCCTCTTGTCTTCTGCTTCCTTCCCTGACACCACCATGTTCTGGCACCGCAATACACACGCAGCATGGTACAAGCACTCTGCCTCATCCCATGCTATCTGTGACATCGCCTGCCTGGCCTGACTCTCATTAGGTTGTCACAAAAAGATAGATCAGGTCTCTAATTTTTCTTTTTCTTTTTGAACTGTACAAAACATAAGTATTTGGAGACAGAGGCAGAAGGATCGGTAATAAAAAAAAGGATTCTTTTGTTAGTGGTGTCCACTAATCGGTAACTAAGTTAGAACATAAGAAATATTTGAGCTTTTGTGGATTGAGGCCAGGAATTGGTGGGTTTTTCTGAATAAAACCAGAAGTAAATATTTTAGTCTTTGTAAGCTACATAGACTGTGTTCAGACAGCTCCACTTTACTTTCAGGAGGGAAAAACAGTCATACATCAGTAAATAAATGAGTGTGCCTTTTCCTAATAAAACTAATTACACAACTAGATTAGATTTATCCCAAGGGCCGTACTTAACCAGCTGCCTAATTAAAACAGGAAAATCCTCTATTATGTTTAACACGGGTTTCTATGAAACCAGAATTCCTCTTCAATGCTTTGTAGGCTGTCATTCTGCAGTTCTACACCTCTCTAAAATTAAACTAAAATAGAATAAAGTAAAATTTAAAAAGGACCATTGTTTGCTTTGTAACATTCTTAAGGACGTAAGAACAGATCTCAGGCACAACGATTCACTACCCAATCCCGATGACCATAGGACCTGATGGTCCTTAGCCTGCCCATACAGTGCAGCTAGGTTTCACACCCATAATGAACCCTCTCGTAGAATGTTCATGAAGGACCTCCAGACCAGATCTGCCCAAAGGGAAGCCTAAGTCAGCAAACAAAACAGTATATAGAAACTTCAAAACAGGAATATTCGAGAAATGCAAAGAACTTAGGGATGCCTATAAGGGCTGATCTGGGGAAATCTTCCCCAGCCTAGAACATTCTTGACAGTGCTACACTATTGTTACAACCCTCCCAGAAACTCATTCATCAACTTGCTTTGTTCATTTGCCTAATGGATGGTTTGGATTCAAATATGTTACTTGTACCTCAGGAGACAATGGCAAGGCAAAGAGAGAAAGACAAAAGAAAAGTCAGAAAGACCACAGAAAATGGCAGCTTCTGCTTAGACTCTGCATGCTGATGCAACTCTGTATGGCAATGGAAATACTCATTGTTCTATGATGCCCAACACAGTAGGTGCCACACATAGCTCTTGAGTGCTTGAATTTTGTCTAGTACCTAGAAAACTGAATTCATTTTGTTTGATTTTAATTTGTTAGCTCTGGCTAGTAGTAATTGTATTAGACACTACGGATCTTAAAGGGAGAGATACTTGAATCAAATAGGTATAATATCACACTCATGCTATGTGCTAGAATGGGCATTAGGTGCCTAGCGCTCTCAAAACTAAAGTAGGAAAAGTTGAACAATTTGGGAAAGTCAGGGAAAACAAAAACTGAAAGGAGAGGAGGAGTTGGCTATATACAGAAGGTAATCCAGGCATCAACAAAGGGTAAATAGTATTAGATAATAGCATGGCCGACCCAGAGGGTGTGAGGGGAAATGAGCCAGACTTACAAAGCATTCCAAGCCATGAAAAGGATTTAGGTGTTTGGCCTAAAGATACTATTCTAAGCAAAGAGGGATTAACGATTTGAGGATGTATGAAGTCACTGAATTTGATTTTGAAAAGCTGCCCTCATCACAGGGTATAATAGGCTCTGAATGATGCTAAGAGGCAGTAAAGTGAGCTCAGTAAATTCTCTACTTAAATGGTCCAGATGAACAATGCTGGCATTTAACTCAAATCCAGGCAGAAGTGTGGGTTATTTAGAAAGCAAAATTGATAAATCCTGGGGAGGAAAGGGGAATAAGAATGAAGGATCCTGTTTCAAGGGGAGAGTCCAACTGAACATCATGGTAGATAAAGTTCAATGTAGGAAGAGTAGCATTTGGGTAAGAGAGCTAGTCTAGACTGCAAAATGAGCTTGAGGTACTGAGGGGCGTCTAAACCGTCTGTTGAGCAGGAAGTTTATAGGAAAGGCATGAGTTGAGTGGTCTTTAATTAAGAGACTTCTCTACTTCTGTCCCACAAGATCTTAGAAAGCTGCCATAAGCGTTCATTAACATAGGCAAGGAGGGATATGCCATAGAGTGTGCCCTGGGCACAATAAGTACAATGGCCATTTAAATAGGAGGAGGAAGATTTCACGTGGGGAAATACTGGTGGGATAAATGTGTCGAACAACTTTATAGGACAGTTAAATTTAAAGAGACAGAGCACAACGTATGAGAGAGTCACATGTGGTATGTGTTCAGTGCAACTGAGGCAGAACAGAAAAGACAGATGGAATTCAATATAAGCTAAGGTCTCAGAACCCAACAGAGCTGCAAGAGAACCATGTAGCTCAGGGATATTATAGGAAAACAGGTACATAGAGAAATGAAACAAGAGCTCTTGACAGAAAATTAGTACTGATGGATATTCAGTTATTTTGTCTAGCTTCTGTTTGGGGGCAATCATTATGTTTGATGATATATATGTTAATAGTTAACAGAAACAATGGCACAATGAACAATACAGATCGTAAGCTTCTGAGATGTTTAATTCTCTTTCCAAATAGTATTTTTATTAGAGAAGCCTGTCACCTTCAAAGTTGAAAAGGAGTCTCATCGATTGTAAATAATCTGCTCTTCGTAGGTTTTATTTCTTTCTACACTTGTCTTCTCCCTGTTCCGTCAGTGGAGGATTATACTCTCCTATTTGCCCATGCTGTCAGCTCTGCCTGGCATGAAGGCACTTGCCTGTAACCTCAGTGAGGGAGAGAGGCGAGAGGATCAGAAGTTCAAGGTAGTCAGTAGTTACATAGAAAGTTCAAGAAAAGCCAGGGCTATGTGAGACTTCCTCAAAAACACAGGCAGCAACCTCAACAAACACAACCAGTCTTTCCACAGCCTGTAGACCAGTGGAGAAAGAGAAAATGGAAGGGGGTGGGCATGGTAACTCCAATCAGCGACTCTCTGACTGGCCCTGGATATGCAATGGTAACAACACTGAGAATACAGCACCCACTTACCCTCCATACAGTAAATAATAGTGTTGGCTGTCACTGGATTTCTTGGAAAGATGAACTGTTTCAAGATTTTTAAAGGAGCTAATCCGAACCTAATCAGAATACAAACAAATGATCATTCAACAATTTCAACCCAAGATATTGCATTCTTTTTTTTTTTTCCACCATAACATTTATATTTACTCTCTGGGAATTTTACATGAATCCAACTATGCTCACTTTCCAGTCCTTCCATATCTGCTCCACAACCCTTGTGACACCCCCCAAAAAGTAAAAATAAAATAAGAATAAAAAAATAGAAAAACCCCACATCTCCAATTTGTGCTATCTAAATACTCATTGGAGCATCATCAAACTCTTAGTGGTCAGCCCCTTAAACTGAATACTTCCCTTCCAGCAACTCTGCCAGAGCCATCATTGTGGAGGGCTACACTTCAGCATCCCTGGCCCACTTTCTAAGAGTTCTCTTTGCTCTTTGGTGGCTTCCTGTCGAAGCTGCTATTGGGGGTGGGGGGAGAGGTGTCACAGAAACCTTCGTGACCCTCTCTCTCAACTGTGAGTCTGCAGTCATAAATATCACAGCAAAAGTAGCTTCCTTGTTCTTTACAGACGGCAAGAGCATGGATCATGTGCCTCCACATGGTTTCTGGCACAGACCATACACATTGCTCCCAGCTGTGATCTGACTGCGGATCTGGGAAAAGCCCTTGGAGGCAGCCCAGTCCACCCACATGCCATGGCCCAAGTGGCAGCACGGACCACTCAGATTGCTATGGCTGGTGGTGGTAGCATGGTCCACAGACATCAACATAGCTTCAGCACAGACCACAGACATCTGCTTGGCCTCTGGTTAGTAACATGGGCCACAGACAACAACAGGGATCCCAGGGAATCGGCGGCTGGCTTCCAAAGACACTGCATTTTTCATGGTCCCTATGTCTGTCACGTAGCCTTCCCTTCCCTTCCCTTCCTACTGGGAGGCAGCCGAAGGTGTCTGGCCTGTGCCTTCCAGACAGGCTTCTATTATAAGTACAAAAAAAAAAAAAAAGTTTACACAGCCTCGGAGGTTTAGTTATGCAAATGCTGTTCTGCAGAATTAATCATTCTGAAGCTTGTTTTTCTCTTCCCCCTTGCCTTATGAGATTTCTCTATGCTAACACACATATCTATAAATCTAAACACATATGCGTATTAATATTCTAACATCTAAATGAATATGTCCTATCTTTTCCATATGTATTTACTTGCACACTTAGTACATGAAAATATAGCAGTAGGTATATGTTAGCCGCCTTCCATGTATAGGAACAAGAAGTTCCAGATAACCCAGATGTCTCTGGAGATCTCTCTGGGTGAGGATGACAAGTGTCAACAGACTTGGTGGAGAAGCCTGAACATTCTTAGCAGGCATAGAGTCATTTTTAAATCTTTGTAAATACTTTCTCATCTTTTGAAAATTGCAAGCCAAATAAATAATAACAGCACTCATTCTCACCCCCAATCCCAAATTAAATATCTTTAATTTTATTGTACACTTTATCCACCTTTTAAACTTCTTTAATTCCTATCTTCCTTAAATCACAGTAGTTACCTGTCACTTTCTCAAGATTTGTCATAAGCTCTATGTGTCCTGTCACAAGGTGGCCTCAAATAGAAAGCTATCTCCAGTGGTATAACCCGCACAAAATATATAAAATGTTTATCAAATTGAAAATAAACATAGGTGAAATAATCAAGAGTTTATGATCACATTTGATGCTAATGTGACTTTAAGTGGTGTTTAAATTTGTATTTTATATTACAATGTTTTAGGAATATTACATTCCTTGTCACATTTCAGTAAAGCTTATTTTTCAACCTTCAAATGAGCAGATCCAACTCAGACTGCCATCACCAAGCAACAGTCTGCATCATTCACATTCCTTGAGACCAGTTTTCCCTTCATTCCTGTTAGGGTAGGTGAGTAAGTGTTGAATTAATCACATACACACACACATACACACACACACACACACACACACACACACACACGGGGTGGGGGAGAAGGAAAGGGAGAGAGAGAGAGACCTTTGTTCTAAGATACCTGGTACCATTTACTATTCATATTTATAATAGGATCTCATGGCACCCGCTCCACTCCATCACCTGACCTACATTTTGTCTTGTGTGAAAGCTATCACCAGGACTCCTTGGGCCTGGCTTCCTACTAAGGTCAGCCTCTGGAACCCTTGTGGGAGATGAGAGTGATGGACGGGAGTAAAGCACTCCTCTGTTCCCTATTATGCAAGGTCACCCCAGTCTTGCCCCATCACTAGGCTGAAGGTCATCACTATTTTTATTTTTTAAATAGATATTTTCTTTATTTACATTTCAAAAGATATCTCCTCTCCCGGTTTCCCCTCCAAATAAAACCCTTGTTCCCTCCCCCTTCCCCCTGCTCACCAATCCACCCTCTCCTGCTTCCTGGCCCTGGCATTCCCTTACACTGGGGTATAGAGCCTTCACAGGACCAAGGCCCTCTCCTCCCATTGATGACTTACTAGTCCATTCTCTGCTACATATGCAGCTGGAGCCATGAGTCCCACCATGTGTACTCTTTGGTTGGTGGTTTAGTTCCTGGGAGCTCTGGAGGTGCTAGTTAGTTCATATTGTTGTTCCTCCTAAGGAGCTGCAAACCCTTCAGCTCCTTGAGTCCTTTCTCTAGCTCCTTCATTGGCGACCCTGTGCTCAGTCCAATGGATGACTTTGAGCCTCTTCTTTTGTATTAGTCGGGCACTGGCAAAGCCGCTCAGGAGACAGCTATATCAAGCTCCTGTCAGCCAGCACTTACTGGCATCCACAATAGTGTCTGGATTTGATGATTGAATATGGGAAGGATTCCCAGGTGGAGCAGTCTCTGGATTGTCCTTCCTTCAGTCTCTGCTCCATAGTTAGTCTCTCCAACTCCTTCCATGGGTATTTTGTTCCCCTTTTAAGAAGGAATGAAGTATCCACATTTTGGTCTTTCTTCTTCTTGAGTTTCTTGTGGTTTGTAGATTGTATTTTGTGTATTCTTATCTTCTGGGCTAATATTCACTTATCAGTGAGTGCATACCATGTGTGTTCTTTTGTGATTGGGTTATCTCACTCAGGATAATATTCTCCAGATCCATCCATTTCCCTAAGAATTTCATAAATTCATTGTTTTTAATAGCTGAGCAGTACTCCATTGTGTAAATGTACCACATTTTCTGTATCCATTCCTCTGTTGAGGGACATCTGGGTTGTTTCCAGCTTCTGACTATTATAAATAAGGCTACTATTAACATAGTTGAGCATGTGTCCTTATTATATGTTGGAGCATCTTCTAGGTATATGCCCAGCAGTGGCATAGCTGGGTCCTCAGGTATGTTGCGGTAAATTTTTAACCCAATTTACTCAATCAATGAATTCACAACTCAATTAATTGGTATACAAGCTATTTGCCTAGATTGGGCAGATTTACCACTACACTACTCTATTCCCATCTATTAGATCCCATAAGACTTGCTATTTCTCCAAGCCAGGTGCTTCAGCTCCATCTTCCTTCCACCTCGTCCTCATCCATCTTCTGCCTTAGTCTTCTTTTCAAAACTCCTCCCCCATCTCCTCTCTCACCTTCTTCCCCAAACTTTACAGCTCCACCTTCCCTCCTGCTGCCCAATCATCATCACCCTTAGACTTTATTTCAAAAGTTGGGGGGGGGGAGAAGTTTAGTTTCACAAGGTACCTGTATGCATGATTCACTCCTTGTCTGCAGTGCTTTCCAGGAGAGAATTAGCATCAAAATACAAGATTAGGGCTATCCACAACAGTACTATTTCCAATTTTCTGAGGAACCGCCAAACTGATTGCCAGAGTGGTTGTCCCAGCTTGCAATCCCACTAGCAATGAAGGAGTGTTCCTCATTCTCCACAAACTCTCCAGCATCTGCTGTCACCTGAGTTTTTTATCCTAGCCAATCTGACTGGTGTGAGGTGGAATCTCAGGGTTGTTTTGATTTGCATTTCCCTGATGACTAAGGATGTTGAACATTTCTTTAGGTGCTTCTCAGCCATTCAGTATTCCTCAGTTGAGAATTCTTTGTTTAGCTCTGTACCCCATTTTTAATAGGGCTCAAATGTTTAATTTGATTCTCAGGAGTCTAACTTCTTGAGTTTTTTGTATATGTTCAATATTAGCCCTCTATTGGGTGTAGGATTGATCGTTTCCCCATCTGTTGGTCGACATTTTGTCCTATTGACAATGTCCTTTGTCTTACAGAAGTTTTGAAATTTTATGAGGTCTCATTTGTCGATTCTTGATGTTAAAGCATCATCACTGACCTCAAGCTGTATTACAGAGCAATAATGATAAAAATTGCATGGCATTGGTATAGAGATAAGCATGAAGATCAGTGGAATAGAAGACCCAGAAGTGAACTCATATAGATATGGTCATTTGATCTTTGACAAAGGAGCTAAAACCATCCAGTGGAAAAAAGACAGCATTTTTAACAAATGGTGCTGGTTCAACTGGTGGTCTGCACACAGAAGAATGCAAATTGATCCATTCTTATCTCCTTGTACAAAGCTCAAGTCCAAGCGGATCAAGGACCACCACATAAAACCAAATACAGTGAAACTAATAGAAAAGAAAGTGGGGAAGAGCCTCAAACACATGGGCACAGGGGAAATTTTCCTGAACAGAGCCCTTGTCTTTTACAAGCATCAAAGCAGTGCTGACCATAGCATTAGGAAGTCATGAATTGGAAAGGCTCCAAATGAATCCTCTTTCATGACCTAACATTTTAGGAGAACATATCTCCCTGTATTGTTACCCACCATCATCTGAATCCTAATTCTCTGACCTAAGTTACAAACCTCTTTTTCCAAACTGCTTCTTTTTAAAATTATGATGTCTGTGTAAGAGGGTCTTTGTTTTAATATAAACAAATTTATGGAATTTATTTTATGATTTCTGGATTTTATATCTCATTTAAGGACTTCTTTATTCAGGGTTCATTAATATACTTTTATGTTTATTTACTTCAGAAAGAGTGAGATGCATGCAAACTGTCATATGCAAGGATTTTGTTTTGTTTTGTTTTTATTAGATATTTTCTTTATTTACATGTCATATGATTTTTCCTTTCCCAGTTTCCCCTCCAAAACACAAACAAACAAACAAAAACATACAACAAGAACAAACCCCTGTTGCCTCCCCATGCTTGTCACCCCACCCTCTCCCAGTTATTGACACTGGCATTCCCCTACACTGGGGCACAGAGCCTTCACAGGGCCAAGGTCCTCTCCTCCCGTTGATGATCGACTTTGCAATCTTCAACTATACACATGCTGCCAGAACAATCAGTCCCACCATGTATAGTCCTTGGTTGGTGGTTGAGACCCTGGGAGCTCTGATGGTACTAGTTAGATCATATTGTTGTTCGTCCTAAGGGGCTGCAAACCCTTCAGCTCCTTTGGTCCTTTCTCTATCTCCTTTATTGGGGACCCTGTACTCAGTTCAATGAATGGCTGTGAGCCTCTACATCTGTGTTAGTCAGGTACTGTCAGAGCCTCTCAGAAGATAGCTATATTAGGCTGGCTTGTTCTTCAGTCTCTGCTCCATAGTTAGTCTCACATTCAAGGGTTTTTATCACCAACTTTTCTTGATGTTTGATACTTTCAGAGCTAGTTACTTAATGAAGTTGCTCCTTAAAGGTATAAGAAAGCACTAATGAAATCCCCTCCCCAGGTCCTGACAACCACTATTGCTAGGAATCATCTTCCGTCTCTATGTAGCAAGTAGAGTGTGTGGTATTTGTTCTTTCCCACCTGGCTTCTATTATTTAGAATAGTGTCTTCCAGGTTCATTTGTGGTTTTGTCCTTTTCAAATTACTTGCTATGTAGGAAGCCTAATAGTTACTTATTCTGTCTACCTTGATAAAAAGTAGTTTTGTATTACATATATACAAATTTGTGTTACATGTATACAAATATATATATTCATGTTATAAATATCAAAAAGTGTGCCTCTTTACAATCTTTACATATCTTGCTGCATTCACCTGATTAAAAGGAGCAAGTGGATATCCTTCTCTTTCTCATATTAATGGATTTATAAAGTTATCCCACTTATGTCCATATATTTATATATGAACATTTTTAGGATCATGAAAGAGTAAATATTATCCCCACTATTTTTAGTTTTTCTAAGCTTTTATGTTATGAACAAATAATGATACATTGTAAGCACACTATTATATTTATATAAAATAGCTCATGTACTTTTATATACTTTTATGCATATACATTTGTATCTTTAGTTTTATATATTTAGTATTTCCCATATTTCTTTTTATCTGTTATCTTAGTGCTTATATAAGTAAACTCTAAAATACAGCTATCTCTACCTTCTGAATGATGTGCTTTAGCAGGTATCAATGGGTGCATGTTATGCTAGTATTGGTTTAGTAGGTTTATATACTAAACCTCTCTCCATCCCTCTCTCTCTTCTCTCCATATCTCAAGTTGAAGCATTGTATTGGTTTCCTTTTGTTACCATAATCACAAATTCAGTGGCTTACAGCAATATAAATTGATTATCTCAGAGGATTCTGAGGGTCAGAAATCTATAGTGGAGAACCGGACAAACAAATCAATCCTCAGGTTAAATTCCTCTTTAGAGTCTGAGGGAAAGTCACTTTCTTGTTTTCTACCTTTGAGAGGCCAGTCTTTCTCTACTAGCTCAATTCTAGTCCATGTTCAGTCAACCTTGTCCTATAGGGTCCATATTACGTAATGTCACTCACTCTGCTGACCTCATCATCCACTTGTGGAGATGCTCACAATTCACTGGTCCATCTGCTCAGCCAAGATTACTTCCCTGCTTTAAGATAACTGGATTATACATCTTAATTCTCTCTGCCACTTTAAGGTTCTCTCTATTTAACACCAACCATTTGTTTTAGCAATTATTCAGACTATCTGGGAGGTTCTGCCTATTGCAGGGACCAAAGATATAAGAGCACTAACTCTCACAAGAAAGTTTTTTCTTTCTTCTTTCTGAAACAAGTGATATAACTAAAAAGATCATTGTTCCTTAAAGGTATAATGAAGTTTACCACAGTACAATACCATCCCTAGACTCTGGCAAGGATCATTTCTGTGAATTCAATTTCAGAATCTAGATACTAGTAAGATCGTTTAGTTTTTCCTACCAGCATTCACCATCATAAAGTAAACACTAAAGATACCGAATATTAAAGATAAATATCTCTTAGGTAAGATACATGATCAAATTATTCACTCAACAAATATCACTACATGCTTTTTTGTGGCTAGAACTAGGTATACAATATTCTGATTAAATTAAACAGCCTCCTATTGTGCTATAATGAAGCAAAAATAAATAAAATTTAGTAAATGATCTTTTTAAAAAAGACCATTTAGTATTTGTCTTTCTGAGTTTGGCTTACATTACTAAGAATGGTGTGCTCCAGGTTCATCCATGGTATCAGAAATGGTAGATTTTCCTTATTTAGTATGACTAAATAATCTCTCTCTCTCTCTCTCTCTCTCTCTCTCTCTCTCTCTCTCTCTCTCTCTCTCTCTCTTTCTCTCTTTCTCTCTCTCTCTTTCTCTCTCTCTCTCTCTCTCTCCCCCTCATCTATCTATCTGTGTGTGTGTGTGCGTCTCTGTGTGTGTGTGTGTGTGTGTATGTCTTTATCAATAGAATAATTCACTTCATTACAGAGAACTGACTTTTGTGATGATTATAGAGGCCATGATTGTCTTAATTTCTGTGCTTAGCAAACTGGAGACACAGATCTAGAGAGCCACAGTCTGAGCCTAAGATGAAAGGTAAAAAGAGATCTGTTCTAGCTCAAAGCTGCAAAGAGAAGGAAAGAAGGAAGGAGGAAGGAGGAAGGAAGGGGTAAAAAGAAAGAGGAAAGAAGAGAAGAGCATGAATTCCCTCTTGGCTGTGTGTTATACTGAAGTCACCGACATACTAGATAAAGCCGATCCACCTTTGGGAGGGCAGTCCACTTTCCTCAGCATACCAAATAAGATGTTAATTTATCCACCCACACCCAGAATGTTGTTTCACTAAACACAAATATCTGTTCCCTCCTCATCCAAGTCAAGTGGAACCATCAAATTAACCATCATACAGTGGTTCCACTGCGGTGGGTTCCCAGCCACAGTTTAGTTTCACATTCCCTGAGTGCCACAACAGTTACACATGTCTTGATTCCCTGGGTATCTTCCTCTAAGACTGGATTTTGGAGCAAAATCATTGTTTACTGCTTCTGATTTTAAACTAGTACAACTCAGTTACCCACACAGTATCTATGGGCATGAATGTCCCTCCAACTTTCATCGTAAACTTCAGATTTGTGGGTCAACTCATCTGTGCGCACCCAGGGGCCAGTTGATTTTCACTTATTCATCTCTCTCATTTGAAACTGTTTTTCTTTTAGTTTGCTCTCAGGAGATTCCTATTTAGTCTTCATGTAAAACAAGCATAGGTTTCAATTTTCCCAAATAGTTTATGGATACATGCTGCGGAGATACTTTCTCATATGTTAAATATACATACAAATAGAGTTACATGTGGATTTTTATATATGAGAGAAAAATACAATGCTTAAATCAGATCTATAAGGAGAGAAACAAGAACCAAATCATTTCTGTGGTTAAATCCTAGTCCGGTTTCCTCCTACCATCTGGCTTTGGAAGAATTCCCCAGTGCACTTGGAGGAGCTCATGTGCCCCGTGACTTGATGCAACAATCTTTCCTGTGTGATTCTCTGCAGCTGTAGCCAAGGGAGCCTCCAAATTTGCCTGCTTGTGGGAATGCCAGAAGAGGAAACTCCCTCTGTGCTCTGGTTCCTTATGCTTTTTATGTGATCACACGAAGAAAAATAATTACTTAGTTGCTAATTTTAAAATAGGTACTTACAAGGTATTAATATGTCCTCCTGCATGTAAGGAGGACACAGAGCATCTCAGCAGAATTATTATTTGCTTTTAAGCTTCATAATTTGCTTCAACTTTGTGGAAAGAATGAGACTTTTCATTAACTGCCTTAAAGGAAAATACTTCAGAAAGGTTAAGTACAGTCATAAAAACAGCCTCTTTATGTAACATAAAGTTACAGTAGAATCTCAAGTGATGCTGGAGGGCAACAAAGTATAAATTAAAGTCAAAGAGTGAGAATCACATTAGCACCTGTACAAGCTCCAAGATGTAAGTGACTACATAGTTCATTAACCAACTCTTGAAAATTCAGTTGACTTATTGTACTAGGTGGTAATGCTAAGAGCTAATTATATGAAGTCCATCTGGGGACCGACTCTCTTTATTAATTTCAATGACACAAAATTAAACTCAGATTTGTTAATATAGACCTTCTGCTAAGCCCTTCCCACATATAAACTGGGATCATTTTTTCCCTTTAAATCAATGTCAAAAATTGATACCACTGGGTACCAAATGTGTCCATGTGACTATATGAGGTGTCCAAAACATTGTGAGAAAGAGTCTCATCCACTCGGCTTCATGGAGTAGATTTATCTGCTGTAATAGACGATGAGTTCCAGGTTCTCACTCGTGTTAGAAGCATCAAAGTTAAGGAATGAAATCAAAAAAGAGCAACAAGAAGTGTAGACTTTCAAAAACTTAAATTTAAAATTCTATTTCAAAACTCAGAACTATTGGCTTATATTAATTAGATGTATTCAATCTAACTTTGATATTAACTTCTTAGATTTTTTTTTCAGTACCCATTTAGGAAATTCTGTTTGGTTAGGTTTGGGGTTGTTTTTTTTTCCCCCCTTTGGACAGCAGATGGGAGTAATCATGGATGAACTTCCATCCTTCTCTTTCTGGCCTAATTCTTTCCAAGCACACATCTGGGCCTGGAATGGATCCTTTTATAGTTTTCTCAAGAGCATGTGATTAATACATTTCATGTGTTTAATTAAAGGCTTTTTTCATAAATAGTGGTGACCTGTGTTTCCAAGATCATATGTCTAAACCCTAACATTGTGAACTGATCAGATCACCCTCTGAAACCAAGTTCATTAAATCAGATTGGTACTTAGAGCAAAAGGTGGGAGAGAGGAAATTGACTTATAACCCACCACACAGCAATGCAACTCACAGGTCTACACAAGACAACACATGGCCCATCAACTCTAAGAGAGCATCTATCCCATCCTCTCCTTACAGGTGAGATGAACAACACATAAAGAGACCACATGATGTACCCAGACTAGTTCAGCTTGTTAATAACTAGCCCAGGAAGGGAATGCAGGTCTTCTAATCTGATTTGAAGCTTCTGTTATTATAGTCGCAATCATGGAATTAAGATACTAAAGTTGGAATTAAGGAAGACAATTTACAGAGTTAGTTGTAATGGAGCCTTGCCCACTCTAAACAGAAGTTCATGCCCAGTGAATATCAGCCTAGCGTGATTGTAGCAAGGCTGTCTTTGTAGCATGACATTTCTGTTTCCTCCTTGTTATACTCTTTCCATTTCACCCAATTGCACACCAAATCAGAAACATTATAGCATGTTGCTTAATGCATAACGTGGATGACCCCAGGAAACCCAATAGACTAAAGTTATTACTGTTTAACAGGAAAATAAGAATAAAAGGCATCATCAAAGCAGAGAATATTACCGAATACTTTCATTTTACAAATATATACGAATCATATTGTGTCTGTTAGTTTCTTCTTACAATATTCCTCTGGGGACAAAGGCCTCTACTGGCCTACCAGTGTCACCACTGAGAATGGTTTAAGCCATCCTTCCATGGTTAACTAGCTTGAAAATAGAATTATCAGTGTTAAAGCCCAGGACCACCTAGCTCAAAAGCCCTGTTCTTCCTTTATTCTACTCTTAGGAGCTACTACTCTGCCGTACCAGAACAACATTTAAAATGCTCACTGATTATAACCCTCCATAATTTCAGGTTGTCGGGGCTTATTAAAAAACAACAACAACAACAACAACACCTAAGTAAATACTGAATCTTCAAAACACAAGTATGGCATAAAGGGAGTAGCAATGGGTGCCTTTAAGATTGTTGCTTTGCAAGGCTGTCTCTAGTAAAAGAGAACTATAGTTGTTCTCAAAGGATTCAGGATACACTCCCTTCTGAGTCAGTGGATTCAACTGAAAGGCAAGAGGACACCCAGCAGAGCCATTATAAACCAATGATTCACTGACCTTAGAAGCCCAGCTAGGGGGTGGCTAATAAAAACAACCCCCTTCAGTGTAAAAGATGAGCCATTTACTCCACACCCTGTATGAAGAATACAAGGGAACACAGAGATTTCTTTCTTAATTCTTAACACAGAACTTAAGCTAGTTTCTTTCTTCACTTTAAATGAATAAAAAAGCACTAAGTAGCATAAATAAATGAAGTGCTGCCTTAAGAGACATCATATATGCACATAAAATCATTTACAGTAAAAAAATTTTTTTCAGAAATTATCAACCTTGTCTTTTTTAATAGAGAAAATGCTTATTTGCTGAATTTAAGCTGTAATAAATAGAATAAAGGCTAAAATATGCTGAATTTAAATGTAATAAATAGAAGAGAGGCTAAAAAAATAGAACTAAGTGATACAAAAAAATACTGTGTAAAATTAAGATGAAAATCTTGTGCTCCAGCTATTTCAAATACACTTACCAAAGCAATTATTAAAGCTGAATTTAAAAAAAAAGGTATTTGAAGGCCTCAGTGAAAGCATTGGAGAGTGATAAAGACAACCAGGGGGTGAGAGGCACAGACTCCAGAGAAGAAGCTCAGTCAAAGATGAATTCTAACAACTGGATCACCAATACACACACACACACACACACACACACCCCGCACGCATACACGCACACACGCACACACATGCACACACAGGCACATATACACACACAGGCACATATACATACATGCACACATGCACACACAGGCACACACACACATGCATGTATACACACACACATGCACACACACGCATGCATGCACGCACACACATGCGCACACACACACATGAACACACACAGGCACATATACATACACACACATACATGCACACTCTCACACACACACACACACATACACACGCATGCACACACACGCACATATACATACACGCACGCACGCATGCATACTCACACACAGGCACATACATGCACACACACGCACACACATACACACACACATGCACACTCACACACACACACACACACACACACACACACACACACACGCACACTTCCTAGAGGGAATTTAAACCACACTGTTAAGGAGAAAGTGGGAAGACTTCACTAGGTGGAAAGACACAGCCCAAAGATGCAATAGCATACTAGCAGAAGGGGATGGAGCCATTTGCCATTTCTAAGCTTATTCATGTAGACTATGAGTTTTAAGACAAGCAATAGGGGGCTGAGGATACAGCTCAGTGAGTAGAGGGCCTCTCATGCAAGCTTGAAAATCTCAGTTCAGATTCCCACGACTAAATTTGGTGTATTTTACTCTTTACACATGACATTTTGTTACATAAGTAATAGTGAGAATAACATTGGAGGCATGTTTAAAATAATCACTATTTTGCAATTACTGAGAATTTCTGAGAATACAGATTTATTATTGTACTTGAATATCAAAGAGCAACATGCCAGGAATTTGAAAACACTGTGAAACTTGCTTTTTCACTGTATGTTGTAATTCTAAAATGTATCAGCATCACTCAATGAAAGTATTTTTAAGAATTAAAGAAGGTAGGCATCTCAAAAACTAAGGTAGAAAGTGGTGACAGAGAAGATATCAAACATCAACCTCTGTCTTCTACCTATATACACACTTGTACATGCATGCATATATTTGCAACACACACAAAGAAGGAAGGCAGAGGGAGAAGAATAGACAGACACAGAAACAGAGAGGAACCCAGTGAAAATAGCATCATATGTTGGAGAACCCTCCGGTTATGGTAGCAGTCTCCCATGCCAGATAGTTCTCTGCTCTCAGCTCAAAATGGAGGACTCTCTTTCTCAACCAGACTTCCCTTTCCCTGCCTGACCTTGTCTGGAGAGTATCCCTGAGCATGAGTATCTGGACTTATCTGAAAAAATGACCTTGCGCAGAACAAGTCCCGCTCTGACTTCTTACCCACATGATAATTAGGTACTGTTCCCGACTGTATGATAATTAGCCACTATGTTCTGATCCTTTCAGATCCTTTCAGATCTTAGGCCTTTCCACCCGTACCCCTAAAAGCCATTATATACCCTATCCCTGTAAAATAAAGTAGACTTGTCTCACTACAGCATCTCTGGAAGTCCTTTCAACATACTAACAGCTGACTGAACCCCGCTTGCAGCTTCTGCTCCCTTTGTCCTCACATGCTGGTAGCTAACAACATCCAAAGAGACGGGAGACCCACAACTACAGTTGAAATCAACAAGAGACAGAGTTTATGCTAACTGCTTAGCCCCTCCCCCTTACATCATTCTCCTTATCCTCTCTCAAACATCTCCGGACAGTGAACCTATTCAGGGGTCCACCGCTCACCTTAGAACATGGTTTAAAAAGCATAAATATAGTTATTCTTTTCACAAATATTTGCTACTTTTCTTCTAGGGGGATAGGAAATACAGTAACAAAGTTAAGCCTTTAGTTTTCCGGAATTTATATTCTTACAAGATACAAAACTATGAAAAAAAATCAATAGTTAATCTCTCTTTTTTTTCTGTGATTTAGCTGTGTCCTCAAAATCCTATGTTATGAAAATTTAATCCCCATGTACATATGCTAATGGTATTGGATGTAAGAGCTTTTCAAGGAAATTGGGATTAGAAAAGTACAGATGGATGGAGCTCCTACAGCCACATGAGCATCTTTACAAGGATGGACAAGAGCCCTTAGAGAACACTTCTGCCCTCCCTCAGCATGTGATACTTTCTGTGCTGTTATACTGATAAAGCAAGGCCCTCACCAGATAACGGCAACTTGACACAGGATTTTACAACCTCCAGAACCATGACTTTAAACTAGAAACTTAAAGTGAATAAAATTTAGCCTACACAGTTTAGCTATCTCTATACACAGTGTAAGTCTAGCCTAAAGATTCCTTTATGTGTATAAAGCTGCAACTTGCATTAATATATAAGCAGACTATTACTTACTATTAATAGGAAGTAAGCCAAGCACATGGGACCAACTGACCAAACCATGTTAAAATAACCAGTCAGACTGTCTCTGCATCTCTCTCCCATTCATTTTCTGATCATTGCTTCCTTCTCTCTGTGGATGGTATGCCCTGTGAGGAAAAGAGCATTCTCAATCGGTTTTGGTCCAGACTACTGCCTAGTTCCAGAATTTCAAGACAAAGTCAATTAAACTCTGCAAGACCAAGTTAGTTGGAATTTTGCCTTTTAACAGAAAGCAATCCTCTGTTGTTTACAAATCACTGAGCTTGTGGTAGTCAGGGATAAAAACAGAAAATAACTAATACAGGAAGTTTAGTCGGTAGAGTATTAACACACTGAACTGAATATCTGTGGAAGAAATTTTTTTGATATTTTCTTTATTTACACGCAAATTTCTCCTTTCCCAGTTTCCCCTCCGAAAAACAAACAAACAAAAACAACAAGAACAAATCCCTGTTGCCTCCCCCCTCCCCATGCCTGCCACCCCACCCTCTCCCACTTATTGGCCCTGGCATTCCCCTACACTGGGGCACAGAACCTTCACAGGGTTGAGGTCCTCTCCTCCTATTGATGATCGAATGTGCAATCCTCTACTATACACATGCTGCCAGAACAATCAGTCCCACCATGTGCAGTCCCAGCAGGGACAGGACAAGCTCTAGCCAGAGACACTAAGAACATCTGACAACAAAAATCAAGAGATGGTGAAAGGCAAACACAAGAATCCTACCAACAGAAACCAAGACTACTTGGC
>NW_022196894.1:53880402-53881980 GCF_008632895.1 Mastomys coucha | reverse complement strand
CTAGCACTCCCGAAGTGTCTTGCCCATTTTCTCTAGCCCGATTAATTGCTTTCTCTAAAGGCGATTGATACATCTCAAAATTGCTGTCCTTTCTTTTGCCTGATACCACCTTAAGTTCATTCAACTCATTAATTTCTGCAACTTGATTTCAAATTCCAATTTACTTAACTGTAAATCTCTCTGATCCTTCTCTCTTGTCATAACAGACCTAGAATTAACAGATGAAAGCAACTCTTCTCCACCAGACTTAGAAGTTCTGCTTTCTAAACAAGTATTTTGAATCTCTTCTTTTTTGTATCTGAGCTTTCTGATTCCTGTGGCCTCAATACACTTTCTGACACTCTATCTCTCTCTTCTATAATGTCCTTCACAAGTGCCCAAAGACGGAGAGCGAATTTTTCTGCCTGATTTTTCCTCAGAGCTTTTCCAATTTTTTCCCATGTTCTTTTATTCAAATCACTTACTTCATGAATCCATGGGCAACAAGATTCCATCTCATCTGAGAGATCTTTCAATTCATTTTGTCCACCCTGATTCCTCTTGCCTGAAGCAACTTATTTATACTCTGTATCGCTGCTTTTGACTCATTCAAACCCATACTTACTGTCACTTTCCTATGTGAATTAAAATGCCGGGTCAGCACCAATCCAACCTAGCCCCCTACCCTTCTTACACAGCAATTCTTCTACAATATAAAAACAAGGCTAGGCCTAGCATCAAATTTGCCTACCGTGCAGAATGGTGTACGACTTTTTTCTTACCTTCTGAATTTTTAGGCAGGGCCCTGCTTTGGCAGTATGGCCCCTATAAATCCTGCATACCTGAGTCCATGTTCAGGTGCCATCTGAAACTGCCTGCAGTTTCATGAATAGGGTTCTTCTCAGTTAGGAGGGAATAAAGGACCTGAAAGAGAGGGTTTGAAATGCAAGAGAAAACGCTAGGCCAAGTTGTGTCCACTTTACGGAGAACAAACAAGGGTTTTTATAATCACAGGGGAAACTGAAAACAAGTCTCTGGATTGACTATAAAGAAAGTTCAGGTGCCAAAGTCTTCCAGGTTCAGAAGATCTTCAGTGGGCTGGCATACTCAGGCAGTGGGCGTGCTCAGGCGATGGGTGTATTCAGGTGGTAGACGTGGTCAGGCAGCTTCTTCAAAGAAAAATAGTCAACAGAGAGCATCTGTCTTAGCACTCAGGTGTTAGCCCTCAAACAGAGGCTGTCAGGAGTCCGATGGATGACTGAAGTGAAGAGGGGATGTAACATTTGCTGATGATATGATAGTATACTTAAGTGACCCCAAAAATTCCACCAGAGAGCTCCTAAACTGAATAAACAACTTCAGCAAAGTAGCTGGATATAAAATTAACCCAAGCAAATCAGAAGCCTTCCTATACACAAAGGATAAACAGGCAGAGAAAGAAATTAGGGAAACAACACCCTTCACAATAGTTACAAATAATATAAAATACCTCGGTGTAACTCTAAGCAAGTAAAAGATCGCTTTGACAAGGACCTCAAGTCTCTGAAGAAGGAAATTGAAGAAGATCTCAGAAGATGGAAAGATCTCCCATGCTCATGG
>NW_022196894.1:53869919-53878315 GCF_008632895.1 Mastomys coucha | reverse complement strand
GTTTTTTGGAAGGGAAACTGAGAAAGGAGAAATTTACATGTAAATAAAGAAAATATCTAATAAAAAAAAACATAAAAAAAAAAGAAGAAAGAAAGGCTGAGACATAAAGTCTCACCAACATGGGTGCCAAATACTCCCTAACAATAGTGATACCAATTTATGTGCTAATTTGGAAGAGAGAAAGACCAGGAGGTCTCAACCCTACACAAAGAACTATAGGTAATCAAGAAATGCTGAGAGCAGTAGAAATAATATCCCCCAGAAAGTAGCATACCAGTTGATTATCCAACACCAAATAGTCAGCTCTGAAGACAAATAGCATTAACATTAGATAGATAGATAGATAGATAGATAGATAGATAGACAGATAGATAGATAGACAGATAGATAGATAGATATAAACAATTGAAGAAAAAGAGGCCATGAATTTGAATGAAAGCACAAGTATATAGGGAGGATTGGAGAGAAGAAAGACACAGGGGTGGGGTAGAGGATAATGTAATTGTATTATAATCACAAAAAAATTAAATTAAATAATTGTTTGTGAGCCAGGTGCTGTTGGTGCATGCCTTTGATCCCAGCACTTGGGAGGCAGAGGCAGGCGGATTTCTGAGTTCGAGGCCAGCATGGTCTACAAAGTGAGTTCCAGGACAGCCAGGGCTACACAGAGAAACCCTGTCTCAAAAAACCAAATAATAATAATAATAGTAATAATAATAATAATAATAATAATAATAATAATGATAATTGTTTGTGAAACATGGATTAAAGGAAATTGGACATTCCTATAACAGTGAAATGGAGATGCCATTAAAGGACAGTAAAAGACACAAGAAAGATAACCTGCCATTTGGAGAAAGCCATGGTCTACTAAAGAATCCATGAGCAACCAAAGGAATTCACCAGTGGCATTCACATCTTATCCAAAAGTTTGCTTGCTTGCTCTCTCCCTCTCTCCCTCCTCTCCCTCTTCGTTTCCCTCTCCTTTCCCTCCTCCCTCTTCCTCTCCTTCTCCGACCCCCTTTTCCCTTCCTCTTCCCTAGTCTCTTTTTCTCACAACAGATAATTAAATCTAGGGTCTCACATGGTAGTCAAGTTCCATAACACAACCTATAACTAATTATTCTAAAAGAGCACAGTTTTTTCTTATCTTTTCTCCTTTACTTCTATCATCCCACTTACCCATATATTTCATTAATAATTCCTTTATTGAGTGCTAACAAATAATATGTTGAGTTATGTTTAAAATAATAAGCCATTGTTAAGTTTCCAATAGACCTAAAATAGAAATATACATTGTGAAATAGTAATCAAAAAAAAGTTACAAAGATCATTTAAAAATGGCATGTACCTAAAACAAATTAGAATAAATTACAAATAACACAGAATAAAAGCAAATAAATATATAGTAGTCTCAGTTATGGCTAATAGGAATGAAAAACCAATCTACTAGTAAAACACTAACAATTGAAGGATTATATCTTTGATGAGTACTACATAAATCTACAATTAAAATACTACATATAAGTAAAATATTATTCATAGAATCATTAATATACTATTTCAATCAATAAAATATTTCTTTATAAGTAAAATATTATTCATAGAATCATTAATATATTATATTCAATCAATAAAATACTTCTTTATTTTCATGGGGCATTTAGTTTGTGGTTGTAGAAATCTTTAAAGATAATACTAAGTATGTTTGTGTTGCCATGGATATTCACAGCAGTATTGTCAACCAAGCTAATTTTTCCAGTGTTAATGACTTCATTTTATTTGAGTTTTAACAATAATACACAACCTAATGCATTGTGCTTATATACAGCTTTTGCCCTAACAAAGACTATTTCCTTTCTTTTATAGCCACAGAGCAGTAGGACAGATGACCAAATAACCTACTTAATTAAGAGAAAAGTCAAGTAATTTTATTACTAATTAAAGAATCTTATCTATTTTCATAGCTCCCAGCTATTCTTGTTAGAACACTGTGAAGAATACCACAATCTGTCAAAAGACTGCTCCAGTAAGAAATCATGGTCCAGGAAGCCCAGCCAGAGAATGTCTCAAATCAGCCCTGGCTTAGTAATAGGCCACTTAGTACTGAGTCTCCCTACTTCAGAGATCAGCCTTGTTCCCCTGTTCACAAAGAATATGCATTGTATACATCTAAGTGCATGGTATAGAGAGATGCAAATATCACTTTTGGTTCACTTATGTGTGAAAATACTCAATTGTTGAAGCCATAATGGATAAGAATAAGATTTCTATGTGAGGAAGCCATTAGGAGTATGAAGAAAAAGTTCGCCACAGTTCACACCAGCATCTAAGGAAGCAAGACTTCTTCTGAGGTTGTGTAATTACATGAACACGTTGTCCCCTCCCCTGAAAACTATCAAGACTTATCTTTGAGTAGTTTAAGTTCATTGGATTTAAACAAGGATTAATCACTCTCAATTGTTTAAAAGTATCTCACAGATGTTATTTATCTTTAAATCAAAATGCTTCTTGGCTACTAGTGTGAGTATGCACTAGTAGCTTCTTCCACTACTTCTGATAAGATGACTCCCAACTAAATTAATTTAATAGATAAATGAGTAATTACATAAAAATCATTTATTATCCCTAATTATATAAATACTGGGATTCTCTCCCTTCTCCTCTAGTTATCTAATAGCTATAGAAGTCTATGTAAGATATGGAACAATGTGAAACACTTGAAGAATAGTTTTCACATCATGATTTCAGACTGCTTGTGATGTATGAGAAAGACACTTAGCAAGCAGAGGGTTGTCTGTACCTCTGGAAGCATACAGTCTGTGTGTTTACCAGGGGCCTTCAGAGGGGCTTCTTTTATTGGCCGAGGTTGAGCTACTACAATGCCTTCAATTCAGTAACTGCATCCCCATGGGATCACCTTATTTTCACTTTAAGCCTAGAATACTTCTATATACTATTAACATGGCATTCTTTTTCGACAATGTAAAGATATGTGCTAAATTTGAATTAATTTACTGTTGAAACTTTTTAATTCAATTCTGATTCAATAACATAAAGGTACTACACTTTCTTTAAAATATCTACAAGAGCAAGCATTAAGAATATAGGTCTATTCTCCTGGGACCATCTAGTCTAGCCCAGCTAAACAATGCTATGATATAATACAACTTTTAGTCCTTGCAGAAGGACATAAAGAGAAGGATTTGGAGGAGAAAGGAGGAGTGCTGGAGAGGAGAGTGTATATAGACTTTTATATGATAGAGTTGAGGTTAAAAATATCTATCTTTTTTTTGGAGGAATGGTAATATCATAGGCCATAATAATATGTCTCATTCTCATAGAATATGTCTCATTATCATAGGCCATAATAATATGTCACTTGTGGTACTGGGTTTGAGAATGAGACATATTATTAACATGTATATAATTCACACATTTCTAGTTTTCTAAGAAAAACAATGCAAATGAAAATCAAAATAAATAATTGAAAATAGAAAAAATAATTTACGGAAACACAATTGTTGTGCCCTTCCTAGCCTTGAGTGGGCTGAACCAGACCTTGCTTTGCCACAGTCGGCTAGCCCACCTAGGGTGGAGTCTTCGGACCTAGGTAAAGTCTATGGTCCTGCCACATCTGCAGCTTCCTGCAAGAAGCCACTACCTGCTGAGCATCTGAGCTTGTCTTCCTGATGAGATCCTGACAAAGCAAGGAGATCCTGGCAAATTCAGACTCTAGTAGTAAAGATTGAGCCTTGATCAACTTTGTCTTGGCTCATTTATTTCTCTCACCAACCTTCCCACCCATCCCCAGCTTTCCTTTCAGGAACCCAGTAATCCATGACTGCTGGCAGCTACAATTGTTTCCACACCACCTGGGTCTGTTATGAAATGATGGGGCTCCACTTCTTCTCCTTTGGCAGTACAAAATCTAAATTGTAGAGAAGCCTAATACATATCCAAAAAATATTTGCCTCCTTCACCCAAATTCCAGAAAACTCTTCAAGTATGCCACACACATGTTTAAACATCACTCACAGCCAGATTAAGATTCTGGTGCTTAGAAGTAAACAACATAGCAGCTGATTGATACTTGGACTGAGAAAAGAGAGGAACATACTTAGTCTGGTAAGAATTGCTTAGGTGAGAAAAGCCATGAGCTTCAAGCACCCCTGCTGCCACCTCACTAGAGATAATCCACCACAGAGCTGTTTAGGGGCACTGGGCCCTTTCAGAAGAACTGAGCTGCTGACATTGAACTCCTCTTTCTAGCTCTTTCCTATGGAACAAGTAGCTGTACAGCAGACCTCTTAGCATGGCATAACAATCACCAGGCCTTGCTTGGCCAGTGAGCTTGCTGTCATAATTGTGAAGTTTTTTCATAATTCATTCATAATCCTAACATGATGATCAAGTGACATCAAAATGTCCTGGCTTTGAGGACAGGAAGCTTGAAACAGAGAGTCTGTTGGAATGGGAAACAAACATAAGCTAGATAAGACAATATTAGTAATGGAAGTAACGTAGAATAAATTGGAAGCAAGTCCCTTTTATTCTCAACTAAGATCAGCAGCATGTTTTGGTTTTTTTCACAAGTGGAAGCCTATTCAAATAGTGAAGCATTAGGAAAACAGGACACTTAAGTTTATTAAGCATGATTGTGTAAAGATGCCATGAGTCTTTGCAATTATACATATTGGGGCTCCTGCTTTATAAACTAGCTACAGATCTAAGAGAGAGGAAAGCTCCTCTCTTCAAAGTACCTAAATGTTCACAACAAAGAATAAAAATTTCACTGCAGCCTTGGACAATCTGAAAAGAAAAATATCTTAATCAGAAACATGAATTCAGCCTTGAATATGGGAAGAACTCAAAGAAGAAAGCTGACAAACATTCCAGATGAGGCACATCGCTAGAATAAAATCAGGGGAGTAGAAAAAAATCAAAACGTATCTTAAGAAAAATGAAGAGGACAGCTTGACTCAAGGAGAAAGACTGTTGAGTACTTTGGGACAAGAAGTGAATGAGGTCAAGTGCAGCGCTACAAGGCCTTGAATACTGACATTCAAGGGTTGAGAACCACCCCGAGCAAGGGGCATGTAGTTCAGGAAAATCATCAGATATTATACACAAAGTGATTCCAAAATGACAGGAAAGAATAGATGGAGCTCCTGTGGAGGACATGGTCACCAACTTGTCCAACACAACTCAACAGAGGCACCAAGTTGAAGAAGGCAATAGAGAAACCTTGAGAGAAAGGATGGGTAACAGGATCCATTGAAGGTTTTCTGGGACTTTTGTACCAGTTTGTGTCCCCCACCCGAGCTCCATGGCACGGGCACTTTCTACACACAGTGAACATTTGCTGAAAACCAAAACATATCATAGATATTAATGTTTTCTTTCTAGCAAATTTCAGGGTATTGGAGTTACCCTAATCTTCAACAATTCCATTATTTCCTTTTCAAACATAAAGCAGACCTGTTGATAAAAACTACTCATTCTACACAAACCTTCCATAATTAATTTATCCTTACTTGGGAAAGGCATTTAATTGGAAAATATTAATTATAAAACAGTAAAATAAAAAAGTGAGTGGCCCAAGGTCAGCCAACCATGCCCCAGAGGTAGCACCAGACTTAGGATTAAACGCTCAGCACAAATGGATTCGATGGCTTCTTTTCCTTTTCTTTTCTTTGTTTTTATTTTTTTAAGGTTATAATTACATCATTTCCCTCATCCCTTTTCTCTAAATTAGTGAGTCTTAATTTTCCTAATGCTTAGACCCTTTAATACAGTGGTGTCTGCAGCCATTAAATTACTTTTTTTTGCTACTTCCCAACTATAATTTTGGTATTGTTATGAACTGTAATGTGAATATTTTTTTACAATAAAGGTCTGCCTTAGGGATTATGGTCCACAGTTTGAGAACTACTATTCTAAACATTTTCATATATAACTCCTTTCTCTCCTTCAAATCCTTGGCTCTCTTTTTCATTAATTGTTAAACATACATATTTTCCCAAAGTGGTAAGTACAACTTGCTCATCATTAATTGTTTTTATATATATATTCCAAATTACATAAATACATACTACTCAATCTGTATAATAATGCTTTTGAAGGAGAAGGGATTCTTTGTGTAGCCCTGGCTGTCCTAGAACTCGACCTGTAAACCAAACTGTCCTTAAACTCAAGAGATCCAACTGCCTTTGCCTCTGTTGTATGCATTCTTTATAGTTCTTTCATGTGTGACTCAGACCACTTATATAATTTGCATTGGGCAATGAGGTGTTAACAAAAGAGATTTAGAAAGATCTAATTATCATGGAAACATATTGGGGCAGAATACATGAGAAAATATTGCAGGAATGTATGCGCACCACAGAGAGGAGGAGAGCTGAATCACTCCAGAGGACATTAGCCCAGGACAACCTATAACTAGCCAGCCTCAACTATGTAATATCCCAGGGACAATCAGCAGATAGTTTCTGTCAGCTGGCCACAGAATCATGAGAAGTCTACCTGAGACAAGAACCATTCAGACCACACATAGGCTCAGGAGTGACAGATTTAAATGGCTGGGTCTGTTAGTGTTCCTACAATTAAAGAATTTGGTTATATTTCATTGTGTGGCAATAGATAAAAGAAACACAAAGTATGAATATTCTCAATATTTCAAGGGAGAGTTTTAAACCTAAAATACACAGAAAATTTATCAGTTGAGATCAAAGGTGTGGCGGCTTGAATATGCTTGGTCCAGGGAACAGCACTATTAGGAGGTGTGGCCTTGTTGGAGTAGATGTGGCCTTGTTTGAGAAAGTCTGTTACTGTGAGATCCTCCTCCTAACCACATGGGAGCCAGTCTTCTCTTAGCAGCCATCAGATGAAGATGTAGAACTCTCAACTCCTGAACCATGCTTACCTGGACTCTGACACACTCCTACCTTGATAATAGACTAAACCTCTGAACCAGTAAGCCAGCCCCAATTAAATGTAGTCCTCATAAGAGTAGACTTGGTCATGGAGTCTGATCACAGCAGTAAAACCCTAACTAAGACAAAGGGAAAGGAAAATAACATTTCATAAATATACTCATTCCCTTCTCATGGACCTCTTCCTCCACGAGAAATTACTTGAGAATGTTTTATTTATTAGACAAATCAGTTCGAAACAAAGATGAAAAAGATACTGGATCTAGAAAACACTGGATACAATGCAGAATCTTCTAGAATAGAAGCCATGCAGTAGGTCAAGGGTAAGAACAAATGCATATACCCTGTCACGTATAATAAATAAATATAAAACCGAGCTATGAAAAAGCTGTTGGAATGCTCTGCACCCAGGCTAGACACATCTTTGGTGGCATTCTCAGACAATAGTTAAAACAGGCTTATAGAAGTTAAAAGCCAATCCATAGCATTCTTTGCTATTTATAACCAGCTTTTTCCTAGCTTAATGGGATGGGAGGCGTTGTTAGTTATAATTTTAACTCTGTAGTTCATATTAAAAAAAATTTTCTGTCTGCTCTATTCTAAACCTTACTTATCCATTGTGGCTTCTTCAAAAAAAAAATGCCATTTAGGAGAGAAACTACAGAGTTTCAAAAGACTTGTTAAAACTAAATTTTATCAAAACCATGAATATATAATCATTAAGAATTACATCAAATAATATTGCTATTAAAATAATATAAACATTCATTTTAAATCTTAAAAGAAACTGTACATAGTTTTTACCTTGGCTATCCACAGAGAAAGCAGACAAGTGTCATAAGTTAATATTTAATGAAACCTATGATCTCAAGAATTACAAATGTGGCAGCTTGAATAAGTCTGGCCTGTATAAACCCATATGTTTGAATCCTTGGCTCCTAGTTGGTAGAGTTGAGAAGGATTATGAGGTGTAACATTGGTAGAGAAAGTATGCCCCCTTTGGTGGGATTTGAGTCTTCAAAGACCTACATCAGACTCAGTCTGTGCCTCTCTGTCTCTGTCTGTCTCTCTGTATGTATGTTCGTATTTATGTTTGTATGTATATATGCATGTATGTCCCTATCTCTGTCTCTCTCTGTCTCTGTCTCTCTCTCTCCTCTCTCCTCTCTCTGTCTCTCTCTGTGTCTCTCTCTGTCTCTCTCTGTCTCTCTCTCTCTTCTCTCCTCTCTCTGTCTCTCTCTGTCTCTGTCTCTCTCTGTCTCTCTCTTCTCTCCTCTCTCTGTCTCTCTGTCTCTCTCTCTGTCTCTCTGTCTCTCTCTGTCTCTCTCTGTCTCTCTCTGTCTCTCTGTCTCTCTCTGTCTTTCTGTCTCTCTGTCTCTCTCCCTCTGTCTCTCTCTGTCTTTCTCTGTCTCTCTGTCTCTCTCTGTCTCTCTCTGTCTCTCTGTCTCTCTGTCTCTGTCT
>NW_022196894.1:53824816-53869909 GCF_008632895.1 Mastomys coucha | reverse complement strand
TCTCTCTCTCTCTCTCTCTCTCTCTCTCTCTCTCCCTGTTGCCTGTAGACACAGATGCAGAGATCTTAAGATGATAATGGACTAGCACTCTGAAACTGTAAGCAAGCCCACAATTAAATGCTTTCTTCTATGAGTTGCCTCAGTCACAATATCTCTTCACAGCAATTGAACTGTAAGTAAGACAGCATAAAAACACATTTATTTCTCCTCAGTTACAACATCAAATCCACAGCTGCCTTGTCAGTCTAAGCTATACTATTTAAAAGCTGCCATGCACCTCCTTCGCAGCTGCTGTTCCTCTTCTCTCCCAGCAGCCACACATATTTAGAACCATTAGCCGACTCAGTGTCTCACTCTTGTTTTATCACTCCCAATTTATCCTCCCAACATTTTAATTTGCTTGCATTTCATCACTCAGTCAATTCATCCTTCCAAATATGAAGGAAGACAGGAAAGTTTCTAAAAACCACTGTAGAGTTTTCAGCACTCAACTCATAGGTTACATTCCACACCTTGAGTCAGCCGCTCATTCTGGCAACCCTTCTCCCATGTTTTCAAGATTCTCAGCCTTTCTGTTTCCCTTGAAAGAAATATTCTCATCTGACAGGTTCCTACCAGTATTTCTGAGTACTGCAAATCCACGTAGCCCTTGTACACAAGTTATCTCCTTCATACATATACTGGATGATATGGAACCCCAAATTGATCTCATGATGTTTGATTCTATTTTCTAACTGTGTGTCAAGATTTGGAAGCCAGATAAATGCCAACTCTTTAGTAAATGCGGAGCAGAGTTTCTAAGCTGTCAACCTACTTGCCATGTGCGTGTGCACACACTCATATACATAGAGTCCTGATTCTACCCATTTCTTCTTTATGTGGTGTCTTAGGGTTTCATTGCTGTAAAGAGACACCATGACCAAGACAATTCTTATGAAGGACAACATTTAACTGGAGCTGGTTTATGTTTCAGAGCTTCAGTTCATTATCATCATGGAGGGAAGCATGGCAGTACCCAGGCAGACATGGTGCTGGAGGAGCCCAGAGTTCTACATCTTGATCTAGCCAAGATGGAACTTGTGCATAGAATCTCAAAGCTCACCCCCAGAGTGACACAGTTCCTCCGACAAGGCCACACCTCCTTAACACTGCCATGGGCTAAGCATATTCAAAGCTCCACATGTGGGCATAAAAATCCAATAGAGAAGGAGGCTGAAATTCTCATTGTTATAACCTTAGCTGAAAGGATGTTCTAGCTAAAATATAAGAAGGTAAAATAATATTCATAAAGAATAAAGGTAATATGTAGATTGGCTTATGCTATAAAGGAAAAAACAAGTGAAATTGTATCAAATGTTATAAGAACTGTGCCCTAATATAAGCAATACAAAGTCTCTTGCAATGAACTTATGCTGCTCTCATTTTTTAAATATGTATTAAAAGCAAATCTTTGGAAAGTTTCGCTAGCTTAAAATAATAATCAAAATGCTTTTGGGAACAAGGCCTTTTGGCATCAATATTATGAAACCTCAATATATTTTTAAAAGTCCAGTGGGGAACAGGAATTTTAAATCTCATCTCTAGGTAGGAAATATTCCAGCACCTACAGAAATTCCTGAAGTACCAACCAGAAGTCTGATGATTTCAACCCAAGCTCCATGCAGTGTTATAAAAAGGAACCATGTAAATGGCCTTCCAAACCCTACTCTGGCTTATGTATTATACAGGATATTAGTGTGAGAAAAGTTGCTCTTGCTTAAGCTGAATAACAAATCCTGACATCTCAGTAGTTCTTTTTTTTTTTCAATAAAGCAAATGCTATATTTAAGAATCCATGAAATAATCAATGGTTTAAAGTAAAAAGAAAATTCTCAGGGTAATAGAAGAAACAAAGGAGGGAGTAAGAAGTTATGATGTCATCCAATAATCAAAAGATTTGAAACATGACAGTGACATGAGCATCTACTATATGCATTTTGGATAATTTGGATTACAGACAAATTAAGTACACAGGAGCAATACTGGGGCAGCAAATCTAGTATGAGTGCTAATTATAATACAGAGGCATCCAAGAAGAAAGACAGAGAAAGATCCTTGAAAGCAATCAGAGTTGAACCAAGGGAACATGGCATCTAGGAAACCATGGGCATTTTTTTCCATTGGATATTTATTTACATTTCAAATGTTATCCCCTTTCCTCGTTTCCCCTCTGCAAACTTCCCTTCTATGAGGGTGTTCCCTCAACCCCCCACTCCCACCTCACCACCCAGGAATTCCCCTACACTGGGTCATCAACACAAGACCAAAGGCCTCTCCTCCCATCTCAGTAGTTCTATCCATGTGACTGCATGATTTCTTACTCCAGTCTATGCAAAGCCAGTCAAGTAACTGAACAGTGAGCCCAGCCCAGAATCTTCAAGCTTGCAGATCCATAGCTAAAATGTCTTTACTTCTAATTATACAAGTAAGCAAAACATGGAATAGATGTCAAGGCAGGAGCATATCAGTCCTGAACCAATATGTCCAGATAAGTGTGTGAGGCCTGCCCCTAAATATGTACCTCTTAGCCAGAAATAGTCAGATTCTGCAGTCAGAAATAATAAGACTGCAGCAGGGAAAACTATTAATAACTACAGAAAATATTTAGTTATTGATGTTTGTGACTGTTACAACACTTTATACATCTTCAAATAAAATTCAACAAGAACATGATATTTCTATTGATGGAAAGAAAGCTAAAGGAGATTGTAAAACACCAGTAGCAAAGATTACTTTTTTTTCCCAAAGGAATAACATACTTGAAAAATTTATGAAGATTGGACATGATGAATCACTGGTGTGAAGTGGAGCTAAAGATGAGATTAAATAGAGTTGAAAGCATCAAATTACACCCCAAGCTGTGAGGCAGCTCTCCCCACCGACCTCATGTTCCCAGGGGTTCTGTACTGAGACATAAAACTGAAGTTCATAACACCATGCCAACAGAAGTAGAAAGCTGCTATGCTTGATTCATTCCACAAGCTCAGATTTACGTGGCTTACAATAAACTTCAAAGAGATGTGTGCCAGTGCCTGCTAACTGTCATATAAACACGACTTCATGTAAACACTAGTCTGGAACACCACCAACATTTACGGCCCTCATGCACGCTCAACATTGTGACATAGCACAGGAATTTACACCCAAGCCTTTACACGTAAAGAGGGCTTTGTTCTACTTCAGCAGAATGGCCTGGTTTCTACTTCAGGCAGCAGTAGCTTTCTCCATGAGTTGCATGACAGTACAGATTTTTTTAAAGGACAGTGCAAGCTTCAGGGGGTGGAGGAGCATTCCTTATCATGTACATTACACTTAAGATTGTGGTATGTATGCTTGCTCCTCCCTTGAACAAATGTTGATGATTTACAGAGGAGACAATGTGACATCATTCAAATGTGACTTTTGATAATATGTGTGCATGAGACCATTTTACCAAAGTGGACTTATTCTTGTCACTTGTATTAAATGTGAGGCAGGTTGGATCCCTGCCATATCTCTCCTACAGAGTATCTCCCAAGAGATACTGAAGATAAAGTAATGCTTAGGCAAGCTGGATTGGTTGGATGTTTATAAAGCATAAACATCTTTGCTCTTCCAATTTAATAATGAGGGGAAAGAAGACAGAAGAAAAGATAAAGAAAAGAGAAAGGGGAGAGGGAGGGGGACTCAGGAGAGGGATAAGGAGAAAAATCTGTTCTGAACTGTTGAAGGCACATTCTTTACTCTTAAGGTCTTGCATTTTCAGTTCTGTTTCATTACTTTTTCTCTGTTACTTATGGTTTTATAATAAATGAAGGATAAGCCACAATGTTGGCTGACAAATTGGCTGACAAATGAACAGCTGTGACCTCAATCATTTTATACATTAAAGGACAGATGTTCTGAATAATCTATTTTGTCTGGCTTTTGTTTCCTTTTCAGCTTATTCTATGCAATAGAATGAACCACCAGTTTAAGTTATCAAAAAATCTCCAAGAAGTTTCACACATTTAAGAAGATTTGAACAAAAAAAAAATGGTCTAGTATGTGAGATACATCAGTACGTCCTTCAATGACTTGACCTTGGTTGGGAATGCTTTAAAGTTACTGTTTTAATAAAAGAGATGGCCCATCATTTGAACTCACCTTAGACACCCTGCTGCAGTAACTCAATGTAACATCTGACCACAGAGTATTAAATATGAATAAATTGGTAATAGTTTTGCTCTTAGAGTTTACTTTCTTTTGTTTTGTTCCTTCTAGAAATAAGTCAAAAAGTTTATGACTAAAGATTTAAAAACAAAATTTTATAACTACCATCTTACCTTTTTACTATATATTACATACTTATTTCATGGGTATTATATGTCATACTTATTCAGTAATACTATAATAGTATTATTGAATAATATAATACTAATAGTATAATAATAGTAGTAGTAATAATAATATACGGCCATTTTCATGCAAGCATTATAATATACTTTGGGCATGTCCCCCAAACCACTGCATCCTCTCTTTTCTTAACTTCCCACTGGTCCCCTTTGCCACAGTTTCACTTCTCCTCTAAAGTCATCTGTGTGTGTGTGTGTGTGTGTGTGTGTGTGTGTGCAGTCTGTGTATCTGTTTTTGTATGATTTGTATATATTTACCAAGTCTTGGATATACAAATGAGAGGAAATATGTGACACTTATCATTCTGAAAGTGACTTAGTTCACATAATATGATCATCTCCAGTTGTGTCCATTTTTCTGCAAATGCCATAGCTTTATTCTTTTTTGTAGATGAAAAAAACTTTCATTTTATGTACACAGTATAGTTTCTATTTGTTTCACTATTGTTGAACACCTAAGTTGGCTCCAAAATGTAACTATTATGCAAGTGCTATGATAAATATTCTATTTATATGCAAGTACTTCTGTTGAATGTTGACTTGAACTCTTTTGGGTAACAACCAAGTGTTAGTATAGCTGGGCCATATGGTAGGCCTATTTGGAAATCTGTTTGCTGGGTGAGGAGTCTTTATAATGACTTACAAAGATTACAAAAATATAGATTGGAAAATTGATAGCATTTTCAACAAATAATACTAACAAAACTGAATAGGCACCTGGAAAAGTATGAAACTACGTCCCCATTTGTCACTCTCTACAACAGGGACCCCCAAATGGATCACTGATGTAAGACCTTTCAACTCTGAAACTGACCAAGGGAAAGAGTTGAGGAAACACTTTGATATATTGGCATTTTCAGAGTAAGATTCCAGTTGGAAAATAAGCACCAAAAATTGACAAACAGGATTTTCAATGGAGCCATCTCAACTTTAAATTCTGCCATTTCTCACAGACAAATGGCCTTACTAATGTTGCCCTTAGAAAGTAATGCAATGACACTCAGAAGATGGTCTTTACACTGATAAGCCTTTCATATGTACAGAGCAGAATTAATCTGATGCCTTGAACACAGCTGTAGGCTCAGCTCAATCATATCACAGTGGGCTGCAGTGTAAATATCTGCTCTGTGATCAGCCCCCTGCATCGAACCCTGAGCCTCATGACAGGGCCTGTCCACCAAATCTCTCCATCCTGAAAAATGTTCAACTCATTTTAAAAACTACTCATGAATCAGGTTTTAGTTCAGCCCATATACTCAAGACTATCAGAGCAAGTGCCCACTATGCACTTGGGCTATTTATAGATTCTCCTTTCCAAATTCTTTTCAAACATCACTTATTCAACAACAACAAAACAAACCTCTTTTTTGTGTTCTTGGCCTTAACTGATGTTGAAAATAGAAAAAGTGATTACCGCCAATAAACCATAGCCATGGACTCTTAGCCACATGAAGCAAACTAAGAGGAGACATCACTTCTTTTTAAGACATTACAACATTTCTATAAATCATTTTCCCTTAAAAAGAGAGCCACTAATGCACGCCAAGCTTCACAAATGCATTCAGTGTTCAACCTAAATTTAGTTTCTACATGTCAGTCCTTCCCTTTCCTTTCTCCTGTTCCTTTTCCTGTCACTAACTTTCTGAAATAGCACAGAGCTCCTGTTTGGAAATTTAGTGCTAAAGGCACAAGACACAGTGAGCTGAGGGAATAATAAAAAGAAGAAAAAAGTGAACAAAAAATGCTGAATGAGCTGAGTTCAGTGACCTGTAGGTATTTAAAAGGAGAAAAGAAAAGCAAAACCTAGCACAAGATGCCATTTAAAATCACACACACACACACACACACACACACACACACAGAGAGATGACTTTAGTAGGGAAGTGAAATGTGGCAAACAAAGGGGACCAGTGGGAAGGTATGAAAAGAGAGGGTACAGTGGTCTGGGGGACATACTCAAAGTATATTATATACTTGCATGAAAATGGCCTTATATTATAATTACTATTATTATTATTATAGTACTATTAAATAAGTATAACATGTAATACCCATATTTTTTCACACATATGTTTCACAGACATATATAAGGAAATTCTCCAGTGAGGAGGTTTCCATATGACCCAGCAAATAATGCTTAGCATTGGCCCTCCCTGTATTTCCTCTCTAACTCACCTCTTCTCTTCTTTCTGTTTAATCTTCCTGTTCCAGTCTCCCCATCCATAGTCTCTATAAAACTATACAACATGAGAAACAATATCCCAACCAGACATCTTTTACCTCCAAGAGAAACTTCCAGTGACAGGAATAGGTTACACCTAATTGAGTTATTGGCCAAAAGGTCTCATGAAAACATCAGCAAACTTCAGGCTATTACCAAGGCTATTGCTTGCTTTCCAACAAATTAGTGGTAAACACAGAGAAGTTAAACTGATGCCCTTCGAGAGTCTCCGGCACTATGGGCTAGTGTTTATGGTACTGGAAAGTATTCCTCTGCCTGCTACCAGTGAAGACAGGCAACTACCAACTCAGCTACAAACCCTGCAACCTACAAAAATGAGCTCCCTCCAGGATACATCAGTGCAGTAGTGGCACAAATACTGTGAGAATAATCAGCCACTGTCTAATTGGATTTAAACCCTGCTCCATGAAATGGAACCCATGCCTGACAAAGGCTCATGTGGCCAAGAACCTGAGACTAGATAGGCCATGGTCCTGGAAGAAAACCAAATACTCTTTTCCTGCTAAAGAAAATAGCAATTAAATGACTCCTAATGACATTCTGCTATTCCCATAGATTAGTGCATGAGCCACCATAAGAGAAGCTTCCTCTTACAGTAGATTGGAGCTAGACAATGTGCAGAGTGAGAGACTTTGAAACACTTGGTCTTAAATGGGATGTCTTTATCAAACCCCTCCTCTCAGGGCTCAGGGAACTCTGTGGAAGAGGAGGCAGAAAGACTGTATAAGAGCCAGAGGGGCAAGGGACGAAAGACTAACCCATGTATGTACTCTGTGTCAGATGCACAGGTTCAATCCAAATGGTCCCAGAGCTGAAAGGGAGCATGCAAGGACAACTTGTTGCAAAGGAACAAGTTTTCTCTAAAGCAGTCTCACCAGGTACATGTAAATCGAAGTCAAGAGAAGACCTCATGCCCAGTCAGTAGATGGCCAACACACAATAAAGTGAATAGTACTTTTGTAGATTTTTTTTTTGTTACACTATGCTTTGTTTGAGTATTTTTTTTGTTAAGATTTATTTATCATTATACATAAGTACACTGTAGCTGTCTTCAGACACAACAGAAGAGGGCGTCAGATCTCATTACAGGTGTTTGTGTGCCACCATGTGGTTGCTGGGATTTGAACTCAGGACCTCTGGAAGAGCAGTCAGTGCTCTTACTCACTGAGCCATCTCACCAGCCCTGTTTGAGTATTTTAAATCTTACTCTTAACAATCTTTTGCTTGTGTATTATGTTTTATGATGTGTTTTTATGATCTCTTTCTCTCTCTCGTGTGTGTGTGTATGTGTGTGTGTGTTGTGCTTTTTTTCTGTTTTGTTTTGTTTTAATTCTGCCTTGAGATTTTTTATTTTACTTGCCTTTTGGGTTTCTAAAGAGAGATTTTAAAAAGGCATGGAACTGGAAGTATAGAGAAGATCTGGAAGGCGATGGGGTAGGGAAATATGATTAGAATATATTGTATGAAAAATTGCTTTCAGGCCAGGCAGTGGTGGTGCACGCCTTTAATTCCAGCACTTGGGAGGCAGAGGCAGGTGGATTTTTGAGTTCGAGGTCAGCCTGGTCTACAGAGTGAGTTCCAGGACAGCCAGGGCTACACAGAGAAACCCTGTCTCAAAAAAAACAAAAAAACAAAACAAACAAAAAAAACAAAACTAAAAAAAAATTGCTTTCAATAAAAAATACAAAAAAAGAGAATGACTTGACTGCAGGTCTTGACTATAGGCCTGTATTTCCAGCTGCTCTGGAGGCTGGCTGAAGCAGGGGGTCACCGGTTCAGAGCCAGGCCAGACTTCAGAGTAAGTGCATTTCTTTTTGCCTCCCCTTTCCCTCCTCCCAACCTCCTGGTCCTCTTCTTCCCTCTAAAAAGTCTGATTCTGCTTTCATTTCACAGATATGTGATCAACATCAGGTGATATAATGTGATGGAACCATACATATAAACAAACAGAATAGACTGAAATATTCAGGTTCATTATATGGGAGAAAATTTGTAACATTTTGCTCCCCATTTTTTTTTGTTTGCTTTGTTGTTTGCTTTGTCTCCTCCACAATTAAATGAATATATCTTCTGGTCTCTTCTTCATAGTTTGTTTTTATAAAACACAAGCTGATATGGGCATGGTAATGAAGGGGGAGGTACTTTCTCTCCCCGTTTTTGCCAACCTGTAAATAATTCCATTTTCGCTTATCAATTTCTGTCTGTTAATTCCTTTTGGAATCCAAAGAAATTAAAGCATTGGCTTATGAATCTAAATATCCTGTTAACAATCTAAAGTTTATGATTGGTTGCAAAAGGTCCCTAAAAATAGCTCCACCCCAAACTCTAGAACTGCTGGGGTAGGCAAGGAGTTGGGGATTTAAAAGGCAAGCCTGCCTCTAACATTCTCAAGCAAGCTACAATCCTGTCCCTGCTTAGCCAAAAACAAACCAAAAGAGCAGCTTGGGACTATAGGCTGGCCACTTTGGGGATAAGCTAATGACCAAAAATACAATTACCCTTGCTTTTCTAGTCCAGTTAAAAGATGGGTAGAGATGGAGCAAACACTGAGGGAACAGGCAACCGATGACTGCCGCAACTTGAGATTCACCCCATGTAAGACAGTCCACCCCAGATACTATTAATGATGCTCTGCTATGCTTGTAGACAGCAACCTAGCATAAAGGTCTCCTGAGAGTCTTCATCCAGCAGCAAATGGAGACAGATGCAGAGATCCATGGCCAAACATCGGGCAGAGCTCAGGAAGTCTTTTGGAAGAATGAGAGATATAATTGAGCAAGCTAGACAAGGGGTCAAGGACACCACAAGAAGACCTACAGAGTCAACTAACCTGGGACCACGGGAGCTCATAGAGACTGGGCCACCAACCAGGGAGCATGCAGAGGCTGGACCTAGGCCCCTGTCTTAGTCAGGGTTTCTTTTTTTTTTTTTTTTTCTTAGTCAGAGTTTCTATTCCTGCACAAACATCATGACCGAGAAGCAAGTTTGGGAGGAAAGGGTTTATTCGGCTTACACTTCCATGTTGCTGTTCATCACCAAAGGAAGTTAGGACTGGAACTCAAGCAGGTCAGGAAGCAGGAGCTGATGCAGAGGCCATGGGGGGATGTTACTTACTAGCTTGCTTCCCCTGGCTTGCTCAACTTGCTTTCTTATAGAAACCAAGACTACCAGCCCAGGGATGGCACCACCCACAATGGGCCCTCCCCACTTGATCACTAATTGAGAAAATGGTTTACAGCTGAATCTCATGGAGGCATTTCCTCTCCTGAAGCTCCTTTCTCTGTGATAACTCCAGCTTGTGTCAAGTTGACACACAAAGCCAGCCAGTACAGCCCCCCTACACATTTGTAGCAAATGTAGCAGCTCTGTCTTCATATGGTCCCCTAACAAGTGGAGGAGGGAGCTGTCTATCTGTTTCCTCCCATTGGATCCCCTTTCCCCTACCTGGACTGCCTGGTTGGGCCTCAGTGGGAGAGAATGTGCCTAGTCCTGCTGGACAACATGTCCCTGGGTGGTGTGGTACCCAAGTGGGCTCCCCCTTCTCTGAGAAGAAGAGCAAGCAGTGAGAAGAGGGATTTTCAAGGGTGGGACTGAGAGGAGAGAAGGGAGGGGCTATAATGGAGATGTAAAGTGAAATAAAAAATAAATTACAAAAAGAAAAAAATGCAGCTAAGCTACGTCCATCCTCAAACATTCTTCCTGAGTTGGGGACCACACTGGACAGCCTTTAACTGAGTGCAGAGGTTACATACAGTACTAGGATGCAGTTAATTACTTCTTCCATACTTGGCTTGAGGAGGTGATGTGTACTGCTTGTGACTAAGGCTATTTTTATGCCAGGCAGGAGGGAGTTTTTATGCCTACCACAATAAATGCCTCAGTGGGCAAAGGCTCACAGTATCCAGTTCTTTTTTCTCTCCATGCACCTACCTTGACCCTCCACAGTCTATCTTTCTGTTACTTTACTAAAAGCCCCTGTATCTTCCCCTCTGGCCTCAGTGTCATTGTTTGGGAAGATGTTCTAATGGACATATCACTAATCTTAGTCTTTCTCACCCAAGGGCTGAAATGATTCTCCAATTCTCTGAATATCACCTTATGTGGAAAAAGATATCATTACAGATGCAGTTCATTACAGATGCTGAAGTGACAGACATATCCTCCATTACCCCTTAGTGTCCTAAATTCAATCGCAGTTATCTTCAAAAGAGATACACACACACACACACACACACACACACACACACACACACACACACACACGTTAATCAATGAGACAACTAAAGGTAGATGTTATGCTGCTGGCTTTAAAGACAGAAGAAAGGATCACACACCAAGGAATACAAGAATGCCACTTCAGAACCAGGAAAAGACAAGAAAGCAGGTTCTTCCCTGGAGCCTCCAGAGAAAGCACAGCCAGTACTGTGATATCCATGTAGTAAAAACGAGTTCAGAATTCTAAGCATTCAGAGCTATAAGCTATACATTAAAACAAAAGTGTATTGCCTAGGCAACTAGGTTGCTGGAATTTCTTAAAAGAGCCACAGGAAACTAATGCACAGACCAGATTTAATTAATCTCAGCTTGGGGACAAATCACAATCTGAACTGAAGTCATCTCTGACACAGAGCGCTCTGAGTCATTCTGAGATGCTTTTTAGTTGGGAGAATCGTGATATTTTGTGAGTCTTCTCACATTTAATTTTGTGGATACAGATTTGCTGTGTATAATAAAACGTAGGAGGACACCACTATTTGAAATTTTGAAGACTTAAGTGGAAAACTATAGACTTTGTGCTCAGAAATATTAACTTTTAAAAACATGGATTAGCCAACTAGCCAATCCATGAACCAGAAAGTTCATGAGCATTTCATGACACAGATAAAAATGAAAGTACCCGTATTCCAGGAACCATAAAAGCACAATGACAAAATCCTAACAGGAAAAAATGCAAGTTAAACCCAGAAAGGAAATCCCAGAAAACCAATATCATATGGAAAGAGTTTTGCCTACACAGAGGCTTTGCATTCAATCATGTTACTCTTTTCCAAATGACTTAACCACAACTCAACAACTATAAGAAGAATCAAATTAAAAATGAGAAAAATAACTGAATCATTCCCCAAGTATTTACTAATGCCGATGTGTATATGGCAAGACACTCAACAGCACTAATTATTAATTAAATACAAAAAAAAACCACAAGAAATACCACTTTGCTATTAAAAGATTATTGTAAGTTTCTGATTCCCATAAAAGAAAACAAAATATTGCAGAGAAATTGGAATGCCTGTGGACTGTAATAGGATGCAAATTTAGACAACAGCTATTGAAAGAGTTTGGTAGATCTTCAAAATATTCCATGTCAATAAATATAGAAAGAACCATCTAAAGACTTAATAATCTCCTTCAGAGTACACACACACACCTGTGCACATACACACGCATGCATGCACATGCATTCTTGCACATTGAAAGCAAAGATTTGATCAGATAGTTGTCTGTCTGTACTCATTGAAGCATTATTCAGTGACCAAAAGGCAAAACAACTTAAACATTTATCAGTGAATGAGTACAACACCAATAAAATGTGACAAATATATGAGACTATTATTGAGATTTAAAAATAAAATTCTTCTACATGCTATAAATGTTAAAACACAATGTTAAGTGAAATAAATCAGACATGAAAGGGAAAGTTATGTTATCCCACTTGTGGGTGGCTCCCACAATGGTCACATACCCAGACACAGCCAACACACAAGCCTGTGTCACTGGACTGTGCATTACTGATGTTTGGAAGATAGTGATTTTTTTTTTTTTTTTAAGAAATGAAGGTTTGTGGAAACTCTACACCAAACAGCTTCTTTGCCACCATTTTTCCTAACAGCATGATTTCATTTTTATGTGCCCCTGTCACATGAACCTGGAGGGATCATAACCCTGGGCTAAAGAGTAAAGACAAGGACAGGAGGAATGTCATATGAAAGATAAACAAAATTAATCAGATCTCACCCTGTTGAACAAAAGCTGGGAGATGAAGTAGAAATGTTTTAGTTTCAACACAATACTGTACTCATAGAAACAAAATTATTTTAAAAAAAGGAAGTTAAGTAACTCTAGCAGGAGAAAAAAAAATCTTCACAGGATACACTAGCTGCCTGTTTCCTTCCTACCCACCACACCTTTTAACTTTGAAACTGATTCCCACAGAAATCACCAATGTTATTAATGAGCCTGTCAACTTTTCCCGAAAGCAATCACATTACAATGTAAACTGATTCAGACTCATTAAATCCAGCTTTATGCTAGAAGAATGATAGATGATGACATAGTTGTTTTAAATCCCAGAAATGCAAGAGATATTTCATTAAAGAATTGTTACTACATCACATTAGTTGATCAAAGGAAAAATAACCATCATCTAACTCATGAAATCATTGTTGCCTTTATTTTATTTATTTATTTATTTATTTATTTATTTATTTATTTTTGAGACAGGGTTTCTCTCTGTAGCCCTGGCTGTCCTGGAACTCACTCTGTAGACCAGGCTGGCCTCCAACTCAGAAATCTGCCTGCCTCTCCCTCTCAAGTGCTGGGATTAAAGACGTGTCACCACTGCTCGGCACCATTGTTGCCTTTAATAAATCTCAGGAAATGAATAGCACCTTTGTGTAACAGGGATTTTGTTGGAATGAGCATTCTTCAGAGTTCTGCATGTGAATCTGGCCAGATGTTTAGCAGCTAGACTATACTACCCAGCTCTCACATAGCCAGTTATACAACCAGGAGACGCTGTGTTCAAGATCTGCAACACAACATCCAAACAACTTCCAAGACAGTTGAGCAAACAATGTCTCTCAAGATGTCATTGGGCACAAGGCAATCTTCTCAGTCCAAGCTGCACACAACAGTCACCTGGAGGACACTCAAGATGCTGAAACGAACAGTACAGGACCCGTTTCAGACACTTAATTCACCTAAAGTTAGACCGAAGTGGTTTTTATTGAAATTTATCTTAAGTAATTCATACAAAGACAACAACTGCACATCTTCATGGAGTACCATGTGATGTTTCAATACATGTATATGCTGTGTGATGCTTAAAGCTGGTTAAATATGTGTCTCCTCAAATATTTATCATATAATAGTGAAAACATTTGAAGGCATCTTAAAATATATGGTATGGTGTCATTATCAGTAGAAATGCTGATGTTTAAAGGCATCTCATAATTCCTTCCTTTTATATAACTATGGCTCAGAGCTCAGATCACCTTCTCACAGCCACTTCTAGTCTTCCCCAGTAGCCACCATTTTTTCTCTTGATTTCTGTGAGGGTCAGATTTTTAAAATTCTAACCCAAATGAGATCATGTGGCACTTGTCTTTCTGTGCCTGGCTCACTCTACTTAGCATAATCCTGTCCCCAAAGAGCAAGACTTCATTGCCTCTGGGGATGAATAGTATTTTATCATTTATTTATATAAAGTTATCATTTTATCTTATATCATATATTTATACATATAAAGGATTATATATCCTCTATCACAGTATATTTTCTTTGTCCAATTATCAGCTGGCATAGACACTTAGGCTGCTTAACCTATTGGCTATTGTGACTACCACTACAGTTGATATTGTGACTTCATTTGTTTGCCACTGTATGTCTTCTTTTAGAAAATTTCAACTATCTGTTTGTAAAATATTGCTTTCAATGTTGCTGGGAGGTTCTTTTTTAATCTTCTCTATATTTGGGGCATTAACTCTATATAGGAAGTATAGTTTGAAAATACTTCCTTCCACTGTCCCGTCTTCTCTCTTTGGTCTCTCTTCTATCAACTTCTGGTTTACAATACTGAAGCCAGTAAAGATATTCAAATGGCTTCAGTGTTCTGTGAGTTGCTGAGACCTGCTTTGTGGCCTTTCGTTCAATCTCTCCTGAAGAATGTTCCCTGTAGCTCTGAGGAGGGTGTGTTGTTCCACTTGCTGGGTGTACTATTCTGTATATATCTGCTAGATCCATTTAATCTGGGACCAACTTAACACTAACAACTTCTTCAGCTTCTAGGTAGATAGTATTTCACCATAAAACCAAGAGGATGTGATTTATTCCCTATCAGTAACAAATCTACATCACACCGTGGGCTTCAAAACAGATTTGCTTCCTCTCGTAAAAGCACGTGACCTTCTCGCCTCCATCACCTGACTCAGTAATTCTGGAAGGAGAGAGTTTCTGCCCAGCACTTCTGCTTTTTCGTTACGTATTTCTTCAAAAATATTCTTTTAGATTTCCTCCCTTCTAAAACAATACTCCTGTCAATCTCTCTGCCCCGCTGTAACTTCATTCCTTTACACTTTTAAAGGTGTTGTTTGTTCTCTTTAATGAGAGAAGGCAAAGGAGTGACTTGCGAGCTAATACTTGCATGTTTATATTTCTGAAGCCATGAATGAAAGGCAAGATCAAACAAGACAAAGGATGCTCATTCACATTGGCAAGAGAGTCCCTGGGTTGTTTCTCTAAGCCAATATGTTGGCCGAGTCAAAATAAAATAAAAGTCTACCATGGAAGCAGGGATCTTTTGGCTGTACCCCAAAGGCTTCATATATAAGCCCAAAAACATCTTCATGCTGTGAACACAAACAGTTCAGCTTCTCTTCTACAGAGAAAGCCATCTCTGAAGTCTGATGTTTTCCCTAATGAAAGTAATGGGGTCTAAGTACAAAATGCCTTATCACAAATACCTTAAGCTGCACTTCTGTCTCACAGCACTTTGGTCAATGTAATTATACTCAAAATCTTATTTAAGTATTTTGCTATGCTGATTCTATTGAAACTAGATGCTGAAGGTGGAAGGCTAGGGAAATCACTTAGTCAGTCATAAAGACCTAAGTTCAAATTTTCAGTACCCACATAAAATACCAGGTATGGTGGTTCAATGCCTACAGTCCTAGAACTGGAGAGGAGGAACAGGTGGATCCCTAAGAGATTCCTGGCAAGCTATCCCTGCCAAGTCAATCATTTCCAGGTTCAAGGAAAAACCTAGTCTCAATATAATGTGGACTTGTTAGTGCTCCAGAAGCAAGTTAATCCAAGCCACCGCCCCACTCAGGCCTATGTCTGATCAAAGCTCCTATACCTGATTTGCCTGGTATTAGAAAACTAACAGGAAAGCCTTATCATCAGAATATATAAAATACAGATACAAGATAGAAATATCAGGACTTGAAGATAAAGAAGAGGTGCAAGCAAATAATATATATAATATAGTTTATATATAAATTTAATATAATTTATATAAAGATATAGATTTAAACACAGAAAAGATACATTCAGCAATATTGGGACACTGAGAAAGGACCAAATATTCAAATTATAGGCATAGGCATCCATGAAAGAGAAGAACCTCATGTCAAAGTCATAACTATTTTTAAGAAAACAAAATTGCCATTGGAAAATGGAAATTGGAAATAAAAATGCCTAAGAGCTGAGTTAACAACAATTTTAGATGGGAAAAATATAAAAATTTTATTGAACTCCATTAAATTGTTATAAGGAGAGGAAATGAGAAGATCTACACTATATTCTTGGTATATGGTAATAGTATAAATTCTTCTGAAATTTATACATCAACTTGATAGAATTTTAGTCAGTAACAACATAATATTACATGATTATACTGTACTCAGCCTTTATAGACTCTAATGGCTATCTTGTGCTTTACATTTGCACATATCAGTTACATCCCTACACATTACCTTCATTTCTGTGTTTTCTTTTCACAAAGTTTCCTTGTGAGGAAAGGGTATACTACAATCTCAAAATCCTGTCCTTTCTATGTGGTTCGCATCCATCACAAAACTCTCTTATGCACTAAGAAAGACTGAGGAGAATAATCTACTCTGCTTTGATTAATAGGAAATGGAGCATGACAGAGTGGGTGATGGCAGTGGAAGAAAAATTATTTCCCTAAAGTTTCTGAAAGCCACTGTACTCCTTATCATGAAGGCTCCGTCATTTGCATGGTACATGTACACAATAAACAGGCAATCTTAACCTTGTACATCCTTCCTTGACAATAAAGAATATCTTGTTCAATTAGGTGGAATGCACTCTGTGGTCAATTGTTCGATTAGGTGGAATGCACTCTGTGGTCTGATACTGACTTCAATGGCCAACAGCAGGTCATTTTGTCCACAGTTACTGGAGAATCGTTTTTAACTCACAATGACAATGCACACTTTTACTCTTAGTTAAGCTCTTGATTTGTTAAGCTCTATTTCCTATCACGAAAACACTGCTGACAGTGGAGCTGAATGGGTGAGATGGGGGTGGATGTGATCATATTTCACTGTAAACATGTGTGAAACTCTGAAAATAAGGAAGAACTACCATTAAAAAGAAAATGCATAATTCAGAAAACACAATAAAGCAGACATGGTGAATATATAAAGCCAGATAATTGTCTTGAGCATTACTTTTATGTACTTGTGAAAATGTTTATTTTTAGAAAAACTTGAAATTGTATCCAATAATTTCTCCCTCCTCTCTTCTCTTCTCTTCTCTTCCCTTCCCTCCTTATCATTTGTCTTATTCTTTTAATTCAAATAAAAATTGAATATAATATCATGTATCAACATATACATTGTACATAGATAGCCTGAAGAAGGTAATATATCCATTATTTCACAAACAATTTTTTTCTGATACGAACATATAAAATCTACTCTTGAACAACACACTCTGTAGTCAGAGATGGCAGAGGTTGTGAGTAAGCAAAAGTTGACTCACTGCAGGACACCCGAGTACAGAGAGCCACAACATGTGACAGAGCTGGTGACAGTATGAAGCTAATCTGAATTAGAGCTCCCAGGTGCAAGGGGACATGCAATGACACTTGGTGACAGAGGCAGGTAATAGGCATGGATGTGTTGACTCTCTAATGTAACTATTACTACAAACTGGGGACATTATTTCTACAGAGAAAAAATGACACCCTGATCATGTTATGATTTAGTCATCTTCTGAAGATTACAAATACTACCATGGAGAGAAGAAAGATAACTTGAGAGATGAGGGACAGAAACAAACAAACAAACAAAAAACTGAAAAAACAAGAAACTAAAGATAGAAAATTCCTAGCACAGAAACAAAACAACAACAACAAAATGAAAAACCAAGGCAACGTATCTTCTCCAAAAATTACCAAGACCATAGGAAGAACCTCCACTTGGAATGATCACAAGAGCTTCCAGACTGGGCATTCTCTCTAGAGTTTTAAAATATTCAGCACATTGTTTTTCACAATCACCATTCTGTGTAATTGATTCCCTGAATTCATTCTTTCTATTTTATAAGCTTTTCCCAAGACCTCACCATCTACACCACTCCTGATAACTACCATTCTAATTTGGGGGAGGGTGATATTTTTACATTGCACTAAAAAGAGTAAAATGATGATTTTTCAAAAGAAAAAGAAATATCAATGTTTCATTTAAAGATTTCATTACAGTGAAACTTGGGTTTAAGGTTTTGTGGGATCCATGTGCAGTATACACACTTATAATCCCAGCACATATGAAGCTGCAGGGGGAGAAAAGCAAGTTTGATGCCAGCCCAGAGTATATAGGCAGGGTAGTCTAAACAATAGGATAGCCTCAAATATAGCTTTGCAGAAAAACAATTATCACTAATTTACTATGTCTATCATTGCAACTTCCTAAAACCATAGATTCCATACTCTCCCATAAGTCCTTGTTTTAGTTATGGAGTGATGGGAGGGGAGAATTTTAGCAGCTTCAAGGATTTCTGTTGAAAATTAATCCATGGAAAATCAGCCATCTCCAGCTAGACAGTAGATAGACAGACACCTGAATCTGTCCGATCAACAACTTCAGTCCTTCATTCCCAAACCTGTAATGTATTCCAGCTCATTGGAGGTAGTATAGATTTTATCATGCACAAACAGCACCAGCTGATACCATTAAAAAAAAAAGTATGGCACGAGCATCTGCTTTGGAAATAGCCAGTGTTGCCCAGGCAACACGTCTATTTCCTGTCTTCAGTTATTACGTTAAAAGAAAATGTGGAGTATTTAATGTGGCTCATCTGACCAGCATACATTACATATTACTAAAACACTGGCAGGAAACATTTTACAAAAATAACAAGATTTATAAGTGGAAACATTTTATATCAGAAGCATCGGTGGGTAAAGGGGCTCCTTCTACTGCTCTGAACACAGGGCTCTTTTGCAGCTCCTTCAGCCCCTTTAGGTTTCACATTTTCAACTACAGTTGTCTATAGGTGCTTGGTTTATGCCAGGTACACATCCTCCTTGAAGAACCCATGTGTCTCAGACTTAGTGAATTCTATCTTTTTATATCCAAAAACATTTCATAACTGGCAGTCTTTTGTGAAATATATTGATCATTCTCTGTGATATTCAGCAGTAGGTATGTTCTTTAAGTTGCTGTCTACATTTAAAATCTAATTCCAGTAAGGAAATTCACATTAAACACATGTGAATAAGCTCCGAGATGATGGAAACTCAATTCCCTCTAGAGTGGCTGTCTTCCTTGAGTCTTGTATTCATTCAGACTAAGCCCCAAATGAAGCTCAAAGCGAGAAAAGAAAATCTTTTTGCCATTCCAAAAGCAATTTTTGAAGCCCCAGAAAATAAATCGGAGTGTGGGCAGTTAGAGCCTGAAAGAACATGCCAACAGCTTTATCAAAACGTGTGTGTTTGCCAGCTCGGGGAGGCAGGCTGCTTACCTGTTTCCTGACTTACTTGCTATGCCAGCAAGGTTACTGGAAAAGTCAGGATGCCCAGTAATGACTCAAACAGTACTGGGACCATGTAGGTTTGGAGTGGTTTCCTGAATCTAGGTCGAGTATTGCAGAGAGCCATTAAAACTGCCGGCATCAGGCAGTGACTGGAGAAAAAGGACATAAGACGCATCCACTTCACTCACGACAGCCAGGTCAAGCCAGCCTTCATTTCTGGGCTGTCCCACCATCCCCTCAAACAAGTGAAGATCTCAAGTCATCCGGGCAAACTGGGATCCAATTTGGTGCCTGAAAGAACACATTTCTTTTCGTCTCTGGAGGAACAGTGATTACGTACAGAGCCACATCCCAGCTCTTCTGGGTATGTGCAGGTCAATATACTGTCCAGGCGTTTGATGCTGTTAAAAAGTACTAGTCTAAGACAGACACAGCCATCCATATTGGAAATATATAAGAAATGACTGTTGCTTTCTTCCATTAGCAGTCAGACTGGCTTTTAGAGCATGAGAAGTTAATGCTACAGGTAGACAAATTATGGCTATAGCCCAGGTTATACCAGTATCTCTACAAGCATCATACTGTCTTCAAAATGCAGCTGAGTCCTAGGAAGCTAATGGGAAGGAGACATCACTAGTCTAAAATTGACTCCTGTACTATTAGGCTCTTGCTTCAGAAAGAGCATTATTAAAAGCGAAGTTGTAAGAGAATTAGAGTCTGTCTTTTAGAAGGAGGAATCACAGTGTAGCTATCCCTTCGTACTCATGGGTGACTGGTCCCTATGAATATCAAAGCTGTGAACTATGAACGATCAAGTCTCTTGAATAAGATGGCTTAGTGTTTGCTTATAACTTACACATATCATCTCACATATTTTTCAAATCAACTCTAGATTGCTTATAACAATTGATATGATGTATTTTTTGATAATTGTGATACTGAATCATTTGAGGAAAAAATACCAAGGGAAACTTTATTTTTGAATACAGACACTGATTTTTTTTTTTTTTTTGTAGTATGCTTTGGATACACTATTGATCAAACCCAAAGATACAGAATTCATAAAGTGGGCTGGAGAGGTGGTTCAGTGGTAAAGAGCACCGACTGCTCTTCCAGAGGCTCTGAGTTCAATTCCCAACCATAGAGGCTCACAAACATCTGCAATGGGATCTGATGTGTGAATTTTGGTGTGTCAAAATAGGGTATGGGTATGTGTGCGTGTGTGTGTGTGTGTGTGTGTGTGTGTGTGTGTGTGCGCGCGCGCGCGTGCACGTGCACTACCAAATGTGTCTTTTATGAATCAGGCCCACCTTGATATCCTTGTCTTACTGGAGAAAATCCTATATACAAAAGTCACACCATCACACCCCTGCTGGAAACTAAGGGGAAAAGAGCTCATCTTGTAGTCTATTTTCTTTCACCATTTTCATCCCTGTGTTCTCCCTGATGAGTCCTGGATAAACCAAAGCCAGATTATTAACAGGTATAAATAACAAGTCTTAACAAGTAATACATTCCAGAAACAATCATTAGCTTAGTTGGGAATTGTGCTGATTAGTCTTATGTGATCATTTGACCAAGGCATGGAATGCCCAGATTAAACACTAGTTTTATATATGTCTGTTAAGGAGAGTCCATGAGACACTTGAATTTAAATCAGTGTGTTCAGAAAAGGAGCATGCCCTCTGTGCTGTGGGTATCGACCACTCTCTTGAGATATAAGTAAAATAAAAGTTGAAGAAAGGAAGATGAATTCATTCTCTTTCCCTGACTGCTTGAACCAGACCAGCCGTCTCCAGCTGCCTTTGAGTTGGATTTGGAGTTCCCCTGTGGTCTCAGACTACACACTGCTGGCTTTCCTTGATACCTAACTCACCATGTCAGATTATAAAATCTCTCAGCCATGATAATCACAAGATCCAAATTTGTATATGCTACAGTTAAAAATGTACACATTCTGTTTCACTGACAAAAACTATAGAGAGTCAACAGCAGACGGACTTCAGAGAGGACAATGAGACCAACAAAACAGCACTCCAGTTTTTTCCATGGTTTGTTCAGAAGTTCCATGGGACTGCTTAAACTTCTTCCCCTCAACATAGGCTGATAAGACTGACACACATCTCATACCGAACAACCTATACAGCAAGGCTAAAATTTAGCAAGGACTTCCCATGAAGTGATTAGACACAGAATATTGGTTTATGGCTGGGATTAGGCCGAGGTTTAGATCCTAGAAAAAGATTAAGCCATGCCTTACACCTGGTTTAAGGACAAGTTGGCAGTGTGCAAGAACCCATCCATTAGAACCTCATGCTGGCAAGAAGGGGAAGTCCAGGTGGGCCAGAGGGAAATGAGTTGAGAGAAGAGTAAACAGATATGTTTGATTCATGTTATCCACAAAGGTCTGTGTAAGTGAAAGAGGTTATGGACAAATTCACACTGTCACCTCCCAAAACCATAATGTTGCTGCATTTGGAGAACAAAACAGCTCAAACCAGGAAATTTAAAAAACACATACCATGGCATTTAGAAACTTCTACTGAGAGCTAAAATATGCATATACAGTAAACCAGGCCAAGTGCTCATAGTCTGTAGAATCCAAAGGCTAAACTGGTTTAAACATTCTTTTGGTTTTATCATATCATAGTGAGTGTTGTAAGTCTGTGACGAGTGCCCATCTCATGTTTCAGATACTCCTAAAGTGTTGAAAATGAAACTGTATCAACCAAAAATAGAATTCTGTAACACTGTGTCTAAGTGTTACCAGCCCACCTCCTTATCTAAGCTGCTTTACCAGACTTCCTAGAGCCTGTAGGACTCAATCCCACTTTAAATGTCTGAGAATGGTTCCAAGCTTCAGTCTTTGCACCAGTCATAAAGGTCTCCTTGCCATTGTGTAAGTATTGTCCTAGTGCTCTGTTTCTCATCAAACTCACCCATATCATCCCTCTTAATAGGAGGGTTCTTTCTCCCTCCCTCTGCTAGACCAGTTTCACAAGCTGATCTCTGGATCACAGGTGCTGGAGACCTGAGGATGTGTCAGGTGAAATAAGAATGCATTACTTACAGAAGTGTATAAAGTAATGCTGTCTTCAGACAGAGCTGGGTATACCAGCTCACATGATGATACCAGATCCAATATCTACTTTCAGCTCTTTCCTGTAATAATCTTAGTCCATTCTTAGCACAACTTAGTTAGGCTACTGTAGGCATAATGTTATTGTACACTGTGTCAAGAGTATTCATGTATTATTCAGATGTTGATTTCTGTGCCCCCATATCTGCTTGTAAACATTGCTCCCAAGTATTCCCTCATAGGTCAATAAAGAAGCTGATTAACCAGTGACTGAACAGGGGACAGAATAGGGCTGGACTTCCTTCCAGACAGGAGAGGGGGAAGGAGAGAGAGGAAGTGGGAATTAGCCACAGGGAGACCATCCAGGAGATACCATGAGAAAACACTTGAAGCCTAAAGAGCCAGATCAGTACTAAAATCTCAAGTATCACTGGAATTTGACTGGAAGGTAGACAGATTATCATAGAGAATTAAAATAGAGTAATATTGCTCAGTTGTTGCACTCTTAAAGCATTTTAAATAAAAGTCCAGTCTCAATTATTTGGAGGATAGCTGGATTAAGAGGAAAACTGCAATAAATACTTATTTAAAAGTGCTAACAGGCCACTGTCTTAACAAAATGTGGCCAGCATAGATTCACTGATGGCTTAGTATTTGGTCCTGTGACACCATCAAGCAAAAATTGTAGTTATCTTCATCAGACAGTACTAAGCTAAAAGTAATAAGAAGGCAGTTTCTTTGGCAGAGAAAAGTTAGAATCTTTCCATGTTAGGAGACAGGGAGTGTTAGGGGCAGAACAATCATGTTGTTCGCCACACTTATGCATCTTTGGGGGCCCAGGAATGTATTTCTTCCTTGGGGAGTTACAAGCCAAGTGAGTTTGGGGTACAAATTGTTAACAAAATTCACCAAATGATCAGTTCAGATAAGTTTACTCATTAGCCGCTGTGTGTCTGCCTGCTTCATCTCTGTAAATACACTGCCAAAGACTTGTTCCTTTCACTGGCATTTGGTAAGTCGCTGGCCTTATACTGGCACCATCTGAGAGCCTCACAAGTATGGCCATAGCTCTTTAAAAACCTCACAGTCCAGATCTGGTTACAGTGAAAAAAATCACATTAAAAACCTTAACCTAAAATGAAATCAGAGAGTTCTTTGAGGTTGAATCATTACCACCTATCACCTATACCTTCTCCCCATGTCTTGGCATAGCATGTTAAAAACAAAGCAAAAGATTAACAAGATAAATGCAGGGATGGACATAGACAAGTTGTTTCCAAACATTCTACAGGAAAACGAATCTGACTGTGGCCAAAAAGTTAGTAACACTACAACTGCTGTAACCCCTGAATACAGACTAGCCATTATTAAATGATTGTATAAAACTGACAAGCCATCAGCAGACCATTCATTGCAACAGCAGAAACCCTGGGGTCTTGTTTTCTTTTTAAAGCTCTTATTTACTATGTGGCAGATGGGATCAGAGAATGTCACAGTGTGCATGTTGAGGTCAGAGGTCAGCTGTCAGGAGCCTGTCCTTTCCTTAGTTATATATTATAGGGATTGAACTCAAGTGGTCACGTTTGCATAGCAAGCTCTTCTACCATCTCATCAGCCCCAAACTTCGAAGGTGTTCTGTTTTTTAATTCTACTTTCATCTTCAAAAGACCAGATTATCTTCTGCAGAAGCCATCCAGAAACCGGCTCCATACTTTCTCATTTCTGCCTCCTTAGAATTTCCAACCTCATTCCAAGTTCTCACTGAGGACTGCAATATCACACGCAGGAGACAAGGCTGTATAGACAATTGAAAATGAAATGGAGTCTGGCTAAAACCGAATCGACATTTTCCAGTTGCCTGAATTCTGTGTGATTCTATCTCCTGCAGATTTCTAGTCCCTGGTGTTTCTATTAGAAAGGAAAGAGACTTTTGTTGCCAATTTTGTTTTTCTCTTTCCTAAACTCTAATGTTTCATTCTACCTTTTCCAAAATTATGTTTCTGAAGCATCAGGAATAAACTGTTAAAATGGTAGAAAATCACCAAAGAAATTAAAACAAAACAAAACAAAGGCTTGGTGGCCATAGTCATTTGGATAAGGGGTGTATATCCCAAACCCGCTTGTACCTTTCCAATCTCCCTCAGGATCCTAAGGATGTTATTTCAATTCTAAGCTGTTTTCTTGTGTTAACCACAAAAATTGACTCAAACTGCAAGCTAAGAAATGAGAGTTTTGGGGGTTTAAGGCCAAGAATGATCTCTCTGATCTTCTTTTAGACTCATTCCATGGGTACTTGAATTCTCTTGGGTGGTGGGCATCGTGCTAAGTGCCAGCTGCATACCAGCACTTAGGGTGTGAGATTCACACGTGGCCAACAAGTCAACAAGCTTCTACCCACGTGTCTCTAGACCAGCTTGTGCTTCCCTGCTGCTGCTGTGTGCTAGAGCTGAATAAAAAACACTAACCTACTACACTCCTGACAATGCCAGCTCTGAATTGCTCAGCAACCTTTGAGCCTAGACTCACAATACAGCACTGCTGTAAGGAGATGCCTTTGGGACAGAAACAGAACCACTGACCAACCTTTCAAGATTACAGCTTTGGTTCTTAAATAACACAGGGCCATCCAGTAAGATGTCTCCCTAAAGTCTTAGGGTAGACTGACTTGCTAGACTCCAACTTTCCTAAGGACTTGTCTCCCTGTTTAGTGATAAACAACAAATGTACTATTGATTCCAGAGTAAAATCCAAAAGCCAAAATTGTAGGGTGGTTGTTTTCTCCCTATCTGTATTTTTACTCTTTGACGTGCCTTGCTCACAGTCTTTTGGTGTGGAGAATTTTGAGATCTACCTATTTATATCTAAAGAAAGGGAAATAATGGCACATTTTACTCTTAGACAAGACCCTGGACCTCTGAAAAGCAGGATTCTTTGAGTTCCATAACATGGAAAGTTTCATGTGGTTACGATATTCCCATTACATCTAATTTCCCTGGGTGGAGGAAGCAAAGAAACAGCATGATATCAGCAAGGCCCTGAGGTCCCATCAAATGACATATAAAGGGGCAATGCCTAAGGTGAGTTTAAATCCCACCCAAGAAGATGAATCAAAACCAAGAAAAGGCAAAAAGGTAAGTAAGTGTTATAACTTTTACGAGGTATCCAGAATACTTACTTCAAAAAGACATAGACTAGAATGGTGGCCATGTGGAAGTCTATGTGGAAGGGAAATGGGGTAGGGTGAGGGGACCATTTTCAGATGTGCACGATGAAAATCTATATGCCATGTAGAAAAGTCCACACTTTCTCTGCAATGGTTAGACAGTTTACTCTACCAGAACAAGCTAGCAGTTAACAGATGAACTCGGGGAAAAATGAAGCCACGGCAAACGTATTGGATCATAGTTTATGTGACACAGGAGCCTGCAGGTTAGCTTGTGAAGCAATGGGGTTCTAGTTTCTAAGTCCTCCCTTAACAAACAGGAATTCTCATTTCTGTGGCTTGCCATTGAGGAGAATGAGAGATGAGACAGGAGAAAAGATGGTCAGAGAGACTTCGTTTCTGGGGCCTTCACTTTGTGATGGCATCTGTAGATCCCCAGAGGGATGCATTACATTCAGCCCTACTGAACTGTACTCTTCAAGGCAGCTCATACAGTAAACATTGTATTATATATAATTTATACAGTTACAATTATCATCCAAGCATGGTGGCTCACATCTCTAATCTCAGCACTTAGGATGCTAAGGCAGAGGGATTGTTGTGAGTTTGAAACCAACCTGTACTAGGCAGTGACTTCTATGTCAGCCTAGACTGCATTGAAACTCTGGCCTATCCTTTTATATTTCTGAAAAATAAGAGATGCTGTGGTGGGCAAGATAGCTCAGTAAAGGTGTTTCCTTCAGAATGACTCAAGCCTAATGATCCAAGTCTGATCCCTGGAATCTATGTAAAAGGGAAAACGAGAACCAACTCCACAAAGTTGTCCTCTGACCTCCACACATGTGTAGTAGTATGAACATGCATACATACATCTCTCTCACATACATACACATATACCCATACTAACACAAACTGTTTTTTAATTTAATAAAGTATTAGAATCTGGAGAAATGGCTCAGCAATTAAAGTCACTGGTTGCTTTCTCAGAAGACCCTAGTCCCATTCCCAGCACCACATGGCAGCTAGGACCCAATGCCTTCTCTGACCTCCTTGGTATACAGACATGTATGCAGGCAGAATACCTATACACATAAAATAAAAATAAAAGGAGCCAGGCATAATGACATGCAGTTTTAATTCCAGAACTTGGAAGCAGAGCCAGGCAGATCTCTGAATTGAGGCCAACCTGGCCTATATAGTAAGTTTCAGGAGAGCAGATAAGTAGATAGATAGATAGATAGATAGATAGATAGATAGATAGATATAAAAAGATAGGTAGACAGATAGATGTAAATGAAGATGTAGATTTGTAAAATGAAAACCACTATATCTCTTTATATATTACACATTTATATACATGTATATACAAATAAAGAAAGAAAGCCATTTTAAAGAGCACATAATTGAGAGCTTACCAAAATTTAAAGATTAAGAGAAAAATCTAGCTGCAGTACTGTGGCACGTATTTATAATGCTAGCACTTAGACACTGAGTCAGAAGAACCAGGAGTCCAAAGTCATGCCTTGTAGTAAGGTAAGTTTAAGGCCGTCCTGGGAGATGTGAAACCCTGCCTCAAAACAGAAAAATCAAAAGGGAGGAATCATGGAGGAAAGGAAACACGTGATTCAACTGTGCAGATTTGGTAAGTGTGCAATGAAAGTATCTGTTTCATACATAAAAAAAAAAAAGAGAGAGACCTAAGTGTTGATAAATCAAAAAATGTTTTAGTGAGTCCAAAACCAGAACACAAAACCCCAAATAATTGGGAACAGGGCAAACCCTGACAGGGAGCAGACACTGCAGTGGCGGGCCAGAGGACAGGACTGTTTTCAATATGAGGGTTTTATACTCAAGACTTGCTTCTGTTGAGAGCTGGTTGTGCAATGCGATCTGGCCATCTAACCTAGCAGCCGCAGCCATACCCATATTAAAGAGCGGTAAACCCAGTCAGTCCGCACCACAGGTGAGACACACCTAAGAGACATGAGGAGTCAACCTTTGAGTCCAACTTGAAGACAGCAAAACTTTTCAAACTGTCCTTCACATCCTGTTCCTTTGGAACTCATCAAATCGGGCAGAGACCTCGGGAAGAAAAGCATTCCTTCCTTAATGCCCTTCAGTGAGCAAAAAGGGGAAAAGATCAAGATGACATGGAACAAAAGAATCAAGGGAAATACTGAGTGTTACGTTGTACCATAAAACTTTTACTACTTGTTTAGAAACTCTTTGTAATGTTCACAGTGTCACAAGTTAAAACATAATCTAGGCACTCTGGTTTAGAACAGTAAAGATCTTTCAAACTGTAACCCATGATATCCCCCCTCCTCAGAATACCAGATATGGGTTCTCTAGACTTCAAATTCAACGTGGGCAAAATTGAGTGCAGAACAACACGCTGTCGCTCCCTGTTGCTCTTTCCCAGCAGAGGCATAAGCATCTTCAGAATCAGCAGGCCTGATGCCCTACAGTCAGAGTGCTCCTCAACCCACATGCTTGTGGTTGCTAGAGTCCTTCTGCTGAACCTCAGTCAGTCACTTGTATTTGTCTCCTCTCCCTATTGTATCTACCACTATTACAATTTAACTCTTAGCATCAGTCTTTTGCTTGGTATATTCCACAAGGTTACAAACTGGACCAAGATTTCACCGTGGATTTCTGTTCCACCTTTTAAATAGCTTATAATCACTCCTTACATTATTTCAGTGACTTGCCAGTGTTCCCCAGAATACCAATATCTCAGTCTCAATTTTATGTTGTTGTAAAATCTGTTCAAGACTTCCTTCTAGCCTTCATTCCTACTACATTTCTCTGGGCTTTGAATACCAGCTAATGATCACTCCTAACACGTACAAGGAAGATGTATGCACCTGTACTTTGATCATGCTTCCCTCACCTGAGATGATCAACATCTCCTATCCAGAACTGTGGGAAACAGATCTCTGTTTCATACAAATTACTCAGGTAATCTGTTACAACATGCTGACGAAGATCATATAATTATGCTCATCCATTAATTGGATACACTGTCTTGGACCTTGAATGGAAAGCTGGGGACACAAGAAAGAGAGGGATCTATAAAGAGTTCTCTCTAGGGGAGATTTGGGAGCCTACCCGTGACCCACCTGCAGACCAGTAAAAGATGGGAGGAGTGGAAGTCACCATGAGATGATTCTGACAATTTCTCACTACACTCATTCCAGTATCACTAAGGAAACGTATTCTTTTGATGAACATCCCTCTTCCAATGCCCACTGTGAACTGAATCACTTTAATCTACTAACAAGATAACCAAACTAGACCAGAACAAGAAATATTTGTGAATGAAAGAAATATAGAATGAAAGGAATATAATATAGTAGTTAAGAGAGAGTATACATTGAGATCCTTTCTATAAGTTTTACCTAATGGTGAAAATTACTCAGCCTATCTACACCTAAGTTTCTTCAGATTTCATATGTAAAGTGTCTACAATGAATTTCCTCACTATTTCAAATGTTCTGTGTGTGTGTGTGTATGTGTGGTATGTATGTGTTGTGTGTGTGTGTGTGTATGTGTAAATATCTTAAGCCTGCAGATTTTTCTTCAGTGACCCACTAAAATACTGATGCTCTACAAAAAATGATTAAAAATAATAGGGTGGTGTGATATGAATTCACCAAAATGCAAACTTTCAAATATATGGTGTAACTGTAAAAGCCTAGACTGCTCACTCTATCACAATGTAGCTGAACTCAGGGCCTAACCCATGCTTTTATCACTCTCAACCCTGTGTAATAGGCAGCCATATAGAAAAATAGGTGTGCTGGGCAGTGGTGGCGCATGCCTTTAATCCCAGCACTTGGGAGGCAGAGGCAGGTGGATTTTTGACTTAGAGGCTAGCCTGGTCTACAGAGTGAGTTCCAGGACAGCCAGAGCTATACAGAGAAACCCTGTCTCGAAAAAACAAAACAAAACAAAAAAAATGGGTGTAAGTCTGGGTAGGTAGATGTGAAGATAGATGATATTAGTTTTTCTCATCAATATTAATGGAGTTTTAATCATTACAGAGACATAAAACACCTGACAGCTAAAACCAACCATATAGAGACAATATCATTCACATTTTCTTTAGGAACATCTGATGCATAATTATGAAGACTCAAAAGGATTGATAAAGTTCAGATAAACAGTTATCAAATTATTCTAAAATTAGTTTCAGGTGTCTTTATTCTTGAAAGTTAAGGTACATTATTTCTGCCCACCAAGAAGGAGAATTCAAAGTTAATTAACCTAATATTTTAGCCCTTTTCACAATCAAACTCTACATGGTTTTAAATGGAGCCAATTGTTGGCCTGAGTATTCCCCTCCATTTGCAGTGTTTCTTTCTGGAATGCTAAAGTAGAAGAGAAAGGCAGATTGTCATGATAGTGGTGAATAGACACAAAAGACAAATGCTTCAAACCAGACTAAACACCATATAAACTGCTGCTTAAGCACCATGATCTGTAAAAGAGTACATTGACTTTAGTTTAAAAAAAAAATGAAGGTGTGTTTCAACTTCTATTTTTCAGTAGCACAAGAGGAGGTGAACTGAATTTGGAGTAGTTGGTTCTAGAAATTAAATATCTATGACCAGATGGTCAAATAATCAGTAGGCTCCATAAAATAATATTATAAGAAGTCATTTGATTTCTAGAAAAGGAAAAAAAAAGGTAGTCTGGCTTTTACAGTGGTATTGGAAGGCTATTTTAGAATAAATTTTATTATCCTGAAGACAACAGTAAATGAAATCCCAGCTGCGACTCTGAAATACAGAGTGTGACCATCCTTCTTGGAAACTTCTGCTTCATTTTCCTGTCCTTCCTCAGCTCGCTTGCCCCGCTTCCCACTGTCTCGTTCTCTTCCTCCCTCCCTCATCTCATCCTTCCCCAATTTTTTAAAAAAACACTACCTTTAAGAGTTGGACATGAGATGAAGGTGTTGGTGTCTTAAAGAAACAAAGTATATACTATGACACATACATACATTAGCATTATTGTTTTCCCATTTTTGAAAATCATATCAGAAGTGGATCCTTTCTTAAAATTTTTTAATACAATCAAGAATACCTGCTGATTCTCTAGATATCTTGGACTCAGGAGCTCTGCAGTGAAATGAACAATAGAATCAATATGGTTGGAAGCATATACTAATATGGTGTGGTGGTAATATGTTTGCATTAGAAATTACATATGGAAAAGCTTCTTTATGAAAAATACATAAATCCAACATTTCCATTATTTTTAAAAATTAATTCTTTGAAATATTTATATATGTATACATAAAATGTTTTTAATTTATTATTAATTTTTTTATATATTTTGTTATATTATTTCCCCTCCCCCAATTCCTCCCACATACTCCCTAATATGTATACAATGTATTTTAGTCATATGAAGATAGCTGCATTTTTGATACATTGTTAAACCTTTCTAATCTCTACCACAGAAAGCCACAGTGTATTAGCTGGTTTTATGTGTCAACTTGACACAACCTGAAGTTATCACAGAGAAAGGAGCCTCCCTTGAGGAAATAATTCCAGAGATCCAGCTGTGGGAAATTTTCTCAATTAGTGATCAAGGGGGAAGGGCCCAGCACTTTGTGGGTTGTGCTATCCCTGGGTTGGTAGTCCTGGGTTCTATACAAAAGCAAGCTGAGCAAGCCAGGGGAAGCAATCCAGTAAGCAGCACCCCTCCATGGCCATTTGCATCAGCTCCTGCCTCCAAGTTCCTGCCCTATGTGAATTCCAGTCCTGACTTCCTTTGGTGATGAACAGCAGTGTGGAAGTGTAAACTGAGTAAAACCCTTACCTCCGCAGCTTGCTTCTTGGTCATGATGTTTTGTACAGGAATGTAGACCTTGACTAAGACACACAGGAACATGAAGAGTCAAAAAAAAAAATGATGTTCAATGATGTCATTATTGCTTAGGTACATGTTAATTATATTTCCATCTTCATAAGTATTGAAGTATGTAGCAGGACATGCGTTTTCTTCATTCTTCCACTACTGGAATAGTTTATCTCCCACTGAACAACAGGGAGCTTTGGAGCACATGAAATCCAACATTTCCACTATTTTTTAAAATTTAATTCTTTGAAATATTTATATATGTATACATAAAATGTTTTTAATTTATTTTTAAATTTTTCATATAATATATTTTGTTATATTATTTTATCTCCCCCAACTCCTCCCACATGCTCCCTGATATGTATACAATGTATTTTAGCCATATACATCTATAAATGTGTCCAGAGGCATAAGGCAGACCAGTCCTCACATGACACAGTCTAAGACTTCTTACTTTTACTAAAATGTGAAGCTCAGTTACTAAAACATAAAAAGGAGAGCACAGAACTGTCTCAATGCTGTTAGTCTTGTTAAAGGGCAAAGCTCCTTCTCTATTAGGACTTCATGTTCCCTCACAAGCTGAAAGACTCTCAAGATGTGGCAACAGTGCCACAAAGCATACTGTGAAAGTTTCCAAGGAGAAGAACTAAAGCTATTCCAATAACTCAACAGCTTCAGACACTAATAGGAAAAACTATTGGAAAAGTCAAGCCCCATGATTTCTAGACACATGAACTTCAGTGATTTTTTTTCTAATATCAGAGCTGTTTATTAAAGCTTCAGAATTAAAAATGAAACATAGCCCACACAATATATTCAATAAATCAAACACAACTCATATATAATATATACCTAAGAATAAAAGTTTAAATGATACAGAATAAAAATTTCTATCAGAAATTTAAAACAACATATTAAAAGCACCTTTTCTAATATGTGTGTTAATATGTGACCATTGAATTAAACACAGCTCCATAAAGCACAGCATTACAGGGTGATAGATAAAACAAGAAATAAAATATTTCTGTCCTCAATAAATTTGCTGCTTCTCTCTTATCAAGATTATATCAAATCATAAAAGCAACTCCATAGGAAAAACAACAATATCAACTAACCAGACCTCCTCCCTCCCAGAGCTCCCAGGGACTAAACCACCAACCAAAGAGTACACATGGTAGGACTCATGGCTCTGACCTTTTCAGTCATCAGTGTGAGGAGAGGCCCTTGGTCCTATGAAGGCTCAATGCTCCAATGTAGGAGAATGCCAGGATAGGGAGGAGGGAGGAGGTGGGTAGTGGGGGAGCACCCTCATAGAAGCAGGGTGAAGGGGGATGGGATAGGGGATTTCCAGAGGGGAAACCAGGAAATGTAAATAAATATAATATTTGAAATGTAAATAAATAAAATATCCAATAAAAATGAAAGAAAAAGGGAGAAAATTGTAAGCTGAGTCAAATCTTAAAGAAACGGTTTAAAAGAAAAACAGGGACTATCTATAAAGTAATAGACTGGACTCCTTCAAAATCGCCAAGGTAACAAAGGAAAATAAAATTATAGTATATCTACATCAAATAGCAGTTTTGTAAGACAACTCCAGGCACAAATCACAGTACTGTGCTATATTGTTAATTTTGTTAATTCAAAGCTGTGCAGAGGTCATTAATTAAAAACTTAACCATCAGAACTTGTCACAATACATACATACATACATACATACATACATACATACATACATACAAACAAACAACCTAGAATAGGTACCAAATTTTTATATGAAAATATCTTTCAGGAAAAAAAATTTTAGCTCATAATTAATATTTGTGAATAAGTGGCTTAAATCTAAAGATTAAAAGCTAAAAGGTAATAAAAGCCCAAAATAAAACAACTAGATTTCTTATACTGGTCAAACCAAATCAGAAAGCAGACATTCCAACTACCTACTAACAAGTCTCACAACTTTCTGGTGGTTTGACTAAGTATGGTCTCCATAGGCTCATAGATTTGAATGCTTAGTCACCAGGGAGTGGTACTATCTGAAAGGATCAAGAGATATAGCCTTGTTGGAAGAAGCATGTTACTCGGGGTGGCCTTTGAGGCTTCAAGGGCCCAAGCACTCTCTCTTCCTGCTGTTTATGGATCTGGATCTAGAAATCTCAACTACTGCTCCAGCACCATGTCTGCCTGTGTGCTGCTAATCTCCCTACCTTGATGATAATTAACTAAATTTCTGAAAGTGTGAATAATAGCAATAGTTAAAAGTCTTAAAAGAGTTTCCACAGTCATGGTGTCTCTTCACAGCAATAGAATAGTAACTAAGAGGAAAAAAAGTTGGTACCAGAAGTGGGATATTACCATGATAGGCCTGACCACACTACTTGTTGGTAGAATGTAGACTTTGGACTAGAAAAGCTCTTGAGTGCTTTAAGTAGGGCTTAATGGGGTAGGATTGTGGAAGACAGTGGTGCTTCAAGCAATGTAGATTACAACCACCCATCTCAAGAGGTTTCAGGAGAGAAGAATATTAGTAAGTGGCCCAGAGACCACACTTAATGATATTTTGACAAAGAATGTAACTCCTTTCTGCCTTTGTCCAAACAATCTGCCTGAAGCTAAACTGAAGAATTTTGGATTAATGGTGTTGGCAAAGGGGATTTCAAGACAGCCTAGTATTGAAACTGCATTGTGGTTAATAGCAGTCACTCTTATGCAGGTCTATAATGAAAAAGAGCAAGCTAAGCAAGGAAAAATACAGAATTATACAGTGTAGGGGAATTGAGGGTGGGGAGATGGGAGTGGATGGGAGGGTGGGAGACCACCCTCTTAGAAGCAGGGGGAGGGAGGATGTGATAGGGTGTTTCTGGGAGGGAAAAAAACTGGGCAAGGGGATAACATTTGAAATGTAAATAAAGAAAATATCCAATTAAAAAGAAAACAAACAGAATTACAGTTTGAGAAAAGGAGCACCAGGAAGTGTAATGGAATGAAGTCCAGTGCTCAGATAAAAAAAGTTTAAAGAAAAACCAGATGCTAAATGTAATAAAGGGAGTGGTAGCCTCCAGGCAAGACCTCACCCAGCTAAGCTTCCAAATTATAAAAAGGAATTAAAGAAAAGCTTAAGCAGTGAAGAAAACTAATAACAGAAAGCTGATAGAAATGTAATTAAAAGAGGGGGCAAGTTCCAGCCCCAGCAAGCAGAAGAACTTGGCAACCTCTGCCACGTGGTTTTGCCTTTATAGTTACGAATACAAGAAAGGGGTTGTGGAATATCCCTCCGTCGCTAAGAAAAGCTGTTGAGCCCAGGCATGAATCAGGGGTGTCTCTGCATGAAACCTCAAGAGAGGCCATTGCATAAAGCTGTGAAGATGAAGCCTGGCTTGCCTTGGAAACTCCAAGATGTTGGAGATGCCAGAGTCATGGGATACCTCTGAGGAAAGCTGTTAACAGGGAATGAAACCAGCTCAAGAGAGAAAAGTATGTTGCAGTCACCAAAGCTGAAAGGAGTTGGAGATCTGAAAAACTGTCTCTACATCAGACATGGAGATACAGAGTTTGGAATTTGCCCTTCTAGGTTTTGGTCTTGCTTTTGGTCCAGTCTTTCCTCACTCTGCTCCATTTCCTCCCTATTGGAATGGTAATGCATATTCTGTACCATTCTGTGTTGGATGTATGTGATCTGCTTTTTGATTTGGGTTTTACAGGAATTACACTTAAGAGATTGCTTTGAGTTTCAGAAAAGACTTTAGCCTTGGCAGTTTTAAACAGCATTGAGACAATGATACATAGACTATGAAGACTTTTGAAGTTGGACTGAATTCATTTTTGAACTATATGATGTGGCTACAACCGTATGGTGGCCAGGGTGTAAAATGTGGTAGCTTAAATAAAAATTTCCCCATAAACTCATAGATTTGAAAGTTTGGTCACCAAGGACTGGCACTCTTTGAAAAAATTAGGAGGTGTGGCCTTGTTGGAGGAAATATGTCACTGGGGTGGGCTTTGAGGCTCTCTGTTCCAGCCACCTGTGGATCAGATGTAGAACTTTGAACTACCTCTCCAACACCATATCTGCCTATATGCTGTCAGGTGCCCCCACCATAATAATTTTGGACTAAACCTCTGAAACTATAAGCCAGCCCCAATTAAATGCCTTCTTTTATACAAGTTGCCTTGGTCATGGTGTCTCTTCACAGCAATGAACACTGTGATACTGCCCGTGGTCTCTCACCAGGAAAGTTCTGACACAAGCAGAGGCAGGAAGCAAAGGGGAATAATCTAGAAATATCCAAGAACCAAGAGTTGTAGAGTCAACCTCAGAATCTATAATATTTCTAGAAGCTTTAGGATTGCCAAGATTTGTAGCAATGAGCAATTCCAACTCAACCAGAAACCTAGCTGACTATAAAGTTAGCAATCCTTGTAACAACTCATCAGGCAGCACAGCCTCCAATAATCTAACCACAGGGAGCACAGCACTCCAGAAGGGGCTACTGAAGTTCCATGGTTCACCTGTTAATTGCACATCATAAAGTTGCAAGTCCAGAGGAGCTAGTTAAAAGAAAACAGGAGCCAGACAGAAGACTCCACTGGAAAATGCACTTGCTATCAAAACTGATGACCTGAGTTATATCCCCTTGATCCACAAGGCAGAAGGAGAAAAACCAACCTATACAAGCTATCCTCTAACCTCCACACCCATTACATATATACACACACACACATACACACACACCATACACCACAGACCACATACACCACACACCACACACACCGCATACCACACACACACACACACACACACACACACACACATACACACACCAAGTCTTAAAAATTAAAATTAATTTAAAAACGAATATTTCTGTAATAGCTTTGAGGTCACATAAATGTTACTTAGGAGTTGGACGTTTTTATACAATTTACCAACAAGACAGATCCAAATGTGAAAAGGGTCCTAATATGAGGGGGGGAAATGAATACATAAAGGAAAGGAATATTAGAACAAACTCTGTCTAGAAATATTTTTAAATTCTTATTCTTATGTGCCCTACACTGAGAATAACAAACTCACTATAGCAGCCGGGAACTTTTCCAGGTTAACTCATTACAAGGTCTCTACAAAACATTTGGAAATTCAACAGAACTTTACTTCCATGTTCTTCTTCCACTCCTTCACCTGAGACTTGTAACAGGTTCGTTTTCTGCCCGATTCTAATGGCTTCGTAATCTAGAAGTCGTAAATAGCATTTGGTGGTTATAAACACCTGATGAAGGCAGCTTTTTGTTGTGGTGTCTTCATTTGCTCTAAGGCGGCTTTCAAAATGAAAACCTCTACCTGTGAGGAGCTGGCAAAACAGCTTGGCAGCCAATTAACTTGCGTTTCAAAGAGCTACAGTTAAATACAGTTAAGCTACTGTTATGCTGTTAATGGAGTTTACAACTCATGCAAAAAAGCAACTAGCCAGAAAAACCAACCATAACCCCAACACATAGATATCTATTGCAACACTATGAAATGTCATTTCTACTGGTTTTTCTATATAGATATCATATATATGATTTCAAAGCCTTTTTTCTTTTTTTATTGATTTAAGTTTTATTGCATTATGATAAGAAAAGATACATGATTTCAATTTATCTGAATTTGTTAACATTTAAAACACATTTTAAGTAAATAGAATTAAATCACATTCTTGTTTCCCTATTGTACCCCAACTCCTCCCAGAGAGCCCCCTTCAATGCCTACAATACCTTTTTTGTCATATTCTTTAAAATTTATAAATATTATAACAATAGATATGGGTATTATAAGAGTAGTTTGATATAAAACAACAATCAATATAACAGTCTTATGTAGATGCTCATCTACAGCAATACTAAAAATACATATGTTTTTCGCAATATAGATTTTAAATAACTCCAAACATATTAACTGTATATTTTAAAATAATACATCACTACTAGTATTTTTAAATGAACATAAATAGATAAAGTCTTTTTCTTTGTTTGTTTATTTGTTTGTTTGTTTTGTATTTAGTAGAGCTTACAATCTTGGCTCCTACTGTAGAACAAGCCCAAAATAAGAACAATTTTTAGAGAATGAATTTCATTGTAATAAGGCTATACTTCAATGACCCTCACATCACCAAAAGATTTTACCTCCATCGATGCTAAGCTGAGAGTTGACAGTTTTTGGATACAGACTTCCTGCTATGGTCAAAGCTATTTGACTTGAGTGAGTGACTTTATTCTCAGCCCACAGAGAACAGGTTACATTCGTTTATGAAATGGTGTGTGTATTAAGATGGTCTATTCATAAAGTCATTCACCAACTGTTTCAATGAACAAGGGTTCTGCTTGGAGGGTGGCACAGACATTAGGTGAGGGTAAGAATTTGGTTCATTGGCTGTGATAATTTGGAAAAGCATTCATCTCAGAGAAAGAGTAACTTATAAAGCCCTCTTCTTCAAACTTGATACAAGAGTTACAAACATCAAGCAAAGCATTCAGTCTCACTCTTGGTTATTCTCTTACAAGCCACCTCCCAAGTTAATTGTCTAGTTTCTTTTGGCTGTATAAATACATTTGAAATATGTAAGCTGTTCTGAAAACCATAATATAGTATAAAAACATGAAATAAACAATACTACTAATAGAGAGGCTGAGATAGGAGAAGCATGATTTCAAGAACCTTATGTTGTACACAGCAAGACACTGTCACATACAAACAAGCAGAAAGTGTATATAGATTGTACAATATTGAACCTATTTCTCCAATTTCCAAACTAGAGAGGCCATTGGATGACAATCAACAAATTTCTAATTCCTCATATTTTTGGATTTCAATCAATTAGGATATGTTGGTAATATTAATTTTCATATTAAGATATTAAGAAAAAGTAGTTGTTACTTCCTGTTGTTTTTGTTATAAGAGGTAGAATTAGGTTTGTGTGGGTGTGTTGAAAGATTACTTTCTTGCTTCTTCTAGGGTATAGTTTTGCTCCTGATGTTGATGCTTTCCATCTATTATCCTTTGTAGGGCTGGATTTGCGGAAAGATATTGTGTAAATTTTGTTTTGTCATGGAATATCTTGTGAGGTTGTACCAGTTAACTCATTACAAGGTCTTTCTCAGCCCACAGAGAACAGATTACATTCGTTTATGAAATGGTGTATGTATTAAGATGGTCTATCCATAAAGTCATTCACCAACTGTTTCAATGAACAATTGTTCTGCTTGGAGGGTGGCATCTATTGATAGGCTACCATAGTGGCCTTGTTTGTTTATCTCTAGTTCTATCTGCCCTGGTTAAATCTGACTGGAGCCTGTCCTTCCTGGAGTTGTGCCAAAACTCCTCAGAGTCAAGCTGTCTCTGTGATCCTGTGAATCTGGGATCCTGGGATCCTGGGCTTGTTAGTGCCTGGGAGTGGAGCTTCCTCTGGGTGTTGTGAGACTGGCTGTGGACTTTTTGCCCAAGGTCTGCTCAGGGCACTGGCTCAGATAAACCGGAAGGAACCAGTGCCACTGGGCTGGCAGAGTTCCTGTGTGCCTGGGTCCCACAAGTCCCAGTTCCTCCCAGTATTGGGACAGATGTGTCCTCCTCACCTCCGATCCTCTGATCCTGGGTGTATCAGAGTGCCTGGGAGGGGAGCCACCTCTGGATGCTGTGGGACTGGCTGCAAAATTTGGACTCAATGTCTGCTTAGGACACTGGCCCAGACAGACTATAAGCAACCCTAGCCACTGGGCTGGTGGAATTACTGTGTGCCTGGGACCCACTGGTTCCAGTTATTCCCAGTATTGGGACAGATGTTGGGTCCTCCTTACCTCTGATCCTGGGCGTGTTAGAGCATCTGGGCTCAAAGCCTTTTTAATTAACAAGTTATAAATGTTTTTCTGCCATTAACTATTACCTTATGATCTTTTTATATACTTGTGTAACATCTCATTGCATAGATGATATAGTAATTACTCTTCTTTGTCAACTTGTTAGAATTTAGTATCAGTTAAACAAACCTCCAGGAGCATCTGTGAGGGTGTTTCTGGGGTAATTTGACTGATGTGAAAAAAACTCATTTTGAATATGGACAAACCACATTGCGATCCAAAGTGAAGGAATGAATAAGAAGCTAACCACCAAAAAAACAAACAGCCCAATCAAAAAATGGGGTATAGAACTAAACAGAACTCACAAGAGAGAAATCTGGAATGGCTGAGATGCAACTAAAGAAATGTTGAAAGTTTTTAGTGATCAGAGAAATGCAAATCAAAATGACCCTGAAATTCTACCTTATACCAATCAGATCTGGTATTGGGTGGGGGAAAAGGAGTGAAGTCCCAAGGGCCAGCAGAAAGAATGGAAACAGGCAACCTTGGGAGGAAGGAGGTTGGGGGACCCTCCAGAATATACCAGAGACCTGGGAGGGGAGAGATTCTCAGGACTCAAAGGGAGGGACCTTAGATGAAATGCCCTACAGTGGGAAGAGGGATCTTACAGAGTCCACCACCAACAGAAAGACAGGGCATCAAGTGAAGGATGGGGTTGCCATCCCACAGTCAAAACTCTGACCCATAATTATTCCTGTCTGAAAGAACTGCAGGGATGAAAATGGAGAGGCCTGAAGAAAAGAAGGTCCAGTGGCAGGCCCAAAGTAGAATCTAGCTTAAGGGGAGGCCCCAAGGCCTGACACTATTTTGTGAGTCTATGGAGTGCTCACAAAAAGGGACCTATCATGACTGCCCTCAGAATGACCCAACAAGGAGATGAAAGAGTCAGATGCAGACATTTGCACCCAACCAATGGACAGAAGCTGCTGACCCCTGTGGTTGAATTAGAGAAAAGTTGTAAGAAGTTGAAGAGCAGGGTGATCCTGTAGGAGGATCAGCCATCTCAATTAACCCGGACTCCCAAGATCTCTCAAATATTGCACCACCAACCAGGTAGCACACACCAACTGATATGAGGCCCCCAACACATGTACAGCAGAGGACTGCTGGGTCTGGGTTCTGTCAGAGAAGATGCACCTAACCCTCAAGAGACTGGAGGCCCCAGGGAGTGAGGAGGTTTGGTGGGGCTGTGGGGTGAGAGGTGGAGACATACTTGTGGAGACAGGAAGGTGGGGAGGAGGTATGGAACAGAGGGTGGACTGGGAGGGGAATAAAATCTTGAGTGTAAAAGAATTAATTAATTAATTAATTAATTAATTTAAGAAAAAAAGAGAAAGAAGACTAATGTGAGTTCCAGCCCTTGCCTCTCTCCTTTTGTGACTCATCTACTGCCTATTGCTCTTGCTGCCCCTCCCTTCCTCACCAAGATGGCTATATCCTCAGAGGTGAACAAATCAAATTCCTCATTCTCTAAGTTGTTTGTGTCAAGCTTATTGTGACAGAAATATTAACCATTAAACTAGTGTTGCTTGTTTCATTTCTAGAAACATCTCTGCCTTTAACACTCATATACTGGGACTGGAGAGATAGCCCTGCAGTTAAGAGTACTTGATAGTTTTCCAGAGGATCCAAGTTCGGTTCCCAGTACCATATTGAGGAGACTGACAACTACCTGTAACTCTAGCTCCAGGAAATTGGACATTTTCTTCTGGCCTCTGAGGGCACCTTTATAAGTATGCATGTACACAGAGAGACATAAATAAACAGTGAAACAAAACATCCTTCTGTCCTGTGCCATTCCACAATGCTAGGATTATTTCTTTAAGAAAACAACAACACACAAAGTGAAACAAACAAACAAAAACTACAGTAGAAGAAGATGGGCTGGATCAATAACCATACAGCGTCCAAGCACATTTCACATGGATTTCCAAGTTAAAATCCACAACATGTACCAGTTAATTATCTATTCCTGAACACCTCCTGTAGAGTTATAAGCAACACAATAAACTATGGACAACCTTGAAGGTCATGGAAATACTACTTAAACTGATACCTCTAACTTTCAATTAAAAACTAATTAATGAAAAAGATCATCTTCAGGCTCATTTTTTGGATATTCTCTCAGCCAGCTAGATGATAGAGGGATAGTGGGTACTGTATGTGCTTCAGTTTGTGCCACCTCTCAACTTGAGTAGCAAGTCTCCTTGACTTTCTGCAGCCTGCCATTCTAGCCTACTGATCTTGAGTTTACCAACTCACTACAACTATGGGAGCCCCTCGAAATAAATCTCTCTACATATGTGTACCAGAAAATACATAATGAACAGTGGGCGATGTTCTCAATCACAATAGATTCTCGAAGTACATTTTCCTCCATATTTAAATAGAAATTCTCTTTCTGACTAGCATCTCTCAAGCTTTAAGTGTGCCTATAAATCACTGAAACACCCTGTAAAGTGTTAATTATTCTTGAAATTTTAGGTTTTTCCCTTTGAACAAGTTCCAAGGTGATGGGATGGTGCTGATTAGGGCAAGGTCTTGATTTTCAGTATCAGACATACCACTGTACCTCTAGCATCCATAAAACACCTACTTCAACAACATCCTAGCTTCCCAAATAAGGAATTTAAAGTAGTATTTCCAATAACATTGTCTTTGTTTTACAAAGCTGGCTATTTATGTAACGTACCAGAGAGACAAACCCAAGACCTTAACAATATCTGTTTTTAAAGAAATGATATGCTAAATGATATAAGCCATACTGTGTCTAGTTTTTATCATTGATCCTATTTAGAAATTTTTACAATTACAATATAATGTAATGGGGGAGGGTTGTAATGTGTGTGTGTGTGTGTGTGTGTGTGTGTGTGTGTGTGTTTATGTACCAGGGAGTCAGAATATCAGATTCATTCCTTTGGGGTTGTGGCTTGCCAGCTGGCTAAGCTTGAGAAATTCTGAATGCTAGTCACGCCAGAATTCCACCCCCACAACCTGGCTGACAGCTTTATCAACAATCTGGAGAGAAAGCAGCTCCTGACTGCCCTTCCCTCTCTATGGTGCCAATTGTGGCCTGAATGTTTGGGCTTCAACAATAAACAAGCAAACAAAATCTAAATATCCAAAATGAGTATAAAAAATACTTTTACTATTAACAAGAATAATAAGTAAATAAATAAGCAAGGGAGACATTCAACTTTTAAGACAATGAATCAACTTTTTAAGACAATGATGGCATAAGTAATTAGTAAGTTTAATACATCAGTGATAAGCTGCTGAATGCTGTGCTCAATTATCAGTAATCACATTGGCAAATATGTCACTCTCAACAAACAAATACATCTCTCAGCTACCAGTAGGTGAATCACACCAGAAAGAGTAATTAGCAGAGAAATAGATTCTCAAGGCTAATAGAGAAGAACAAAAAGAAAGTTATGTGAGTTCATTGTTGCTCCTTACGTGGTTTTATTAAAGTTATATAGTTCTAATTTATCCAACAAGCCACTGACTGCCTTATCAACTTCCCCAAGAAACTGACTAAAATGCCAAAAGAAAAAGCACACAGTAAAGTCCTCCAGAGTGACAGATGAGCTGCTACAATCTAGATGAGCCTTGAAGTGTGCTGTGTCAAATAAGACAGGCATACAAAGATAGATGGTGGTACACATGATTCCACTATGGAAGGAGATCTTTGAAAAAAAATCATAGCTAAGTTTAAAGGCTTTAACTTTTATTTTTAATTATGTGGGGGTTTTGGGTTTTTTGTTTGTTTGTTTGTTTGTTTGTTATTTCGAAACAGGGTTTCTCTGTACAACCCTGGCTGTCCTGGAACTCACTCTGTAGACCAGGTTGGCCTCAAACACAGAAATCCTGCTTCCCAAGTGCTGGGATTAAAGGCATGTGCCACCATTGCCCATCTATTTTTAATTATGTGTGTTGTAGAGAGGCAATATGCACATGTGTGAGTATCCAAAGGCCACAAAAGAGAATCATGGTAAGACGCCTCACATGGTTGCTGGAACAGCACTAGAATACTCTGCAAGAGTATTAGTAGCTCCTAGCCATGTCTATCCATCCAGCCCCATAGCTAAGTTTCAACAAGAATGGTACTTCACAGCGTACAAGAATTGCTATTAATTTTTTTGCGGGGGGGGTTGTGTTTTTTTTGTTTTTTGGTTTTGATTTTTGTTTTTTTGTTTTTTGTTTTTTGTTTTTTTTCAAGACAGGGTTTCTCTGTATAGCCCTGGCTGTCCTGGAATTCACTCTGTACACCAGGCTGGCCTCAAACTGAGAAATCCACCTGCCTCTGCCTCCCAAGTGCTGGGATTAAAGGTGTGTGCCACCACCACCCAGCTGCTACTAATTTTTTAATTCATAAGGGAAATAGGAAGCAAATGTGACAACTCCAAAGAGAAGAGGAAGACATAAGCCTGATAACGTCCTCAAAAAAGTCATGTTACATAAGTCATTCATGTGGAAATGATTTGACTTTAGCCACAAAGACTTTTCAAGAGCTACTGCATTATATTAATACCCATTTTAAAAATATTCTTTACATTTCAAGCTGTGAAGAGTGCAAATGTATTCTCATTGCATTTCTATGCAGAAAGTGGAAGGCAACATTCCATGAACCCTACTATGGCCATGAATTTATTCATAGCCATGTATCTGATGTGGGCTCTGGACATGAGACAAACCCTCAAAGTTGGAAAGGACAATGTACGTTCTTGCCAAATCTATTCCATTATTGGTGGCCATGTCTCTCCTATTCCTGGCTGGTTGTCTATTAGTGACTATTTCCTGTGTGTGGCCACCAGAGTTATGAGAGGTTTGTGAAATATTTGAAACTTAAAGGTTGACCTTTCCCATAGTCAAACAGCCATGTGATTATGGAGTAGCACCCAGGTAAGCCACTCCAAAATCAAATATGAAAGATGATATGAAATCTTATTACTATCAGCATGACCCATTCATGCACAAAGGAAGGAACTGTTAAAACATGAAACATATCCTTCTCTCAAAGACAAATAAGAGAGGAGTCATCCTTTGCCACTTCAAAACAACAAAAACCATGAAAAACCAAACAAACAGAAAGCAAAGAAATTAGTTCTACCTGCTTGAGCCCAGTTTTCTATTCAGGTTCTGAGTAGTGATGTCACTTTGTACTACATATCTCTAAATTTTTAAGGTTGGTGCAAATGCAAACAACAACAAAAAGTTACACACACACACATACACACACACACATACACACACACACACACACACACACACACACACACACACACCTCCCATTATTAAAACAATGACCCAAACTCTGTAATTAGATCTAGTCCCTTCATTCTTAAAAATGAAATGCTCTAGGAAGTATAATTGCCATGAAGGATTTCATATGACTTTCACTTGCTATTAAGGAAGCATTTTTTTGTAAAGAATAAAGATACCACCTGACCCCTCAAAAAGCTGAGCAAGTAGCAAGAAAAACAACGAAGTGCAAACTCAAACATCAAGAAATGTATATTACTGCTCTTATTCTCTCTGACTCTCTTCCCTCCTTGACTCCTTTCTCCTTCTCTCCCACCCACATTTCCTGCCCGGCCCCAATCCACATGTTCCTGGCCAGCTTTCTCTCTCTCTCTCTCTCTCTCTCTCTCTCTCT
>NW_022196894.1:53815661-53824771 GCF_008632895.1 Mastomys coucha | reverse complement strand
TCCTCTTCTTCTCTGCCACTACTCCCTTCTCAACTCCTCTTCCCATGTCCTAAATAAACTCTATTCTATACTGAAAGAGAGAGAGAGAGAGAGAGAAAGAAAAAAGGAAAGAAAGAAAAAAGGCATGTGTATTACAGACTTTGAAAGGACAATTCTTCAACTTTATATGGGAAAAAAACAGAATAGCTAAAACAATCCTGTACAATAAAAGAACTTCTGGAGGAATTACCATCTCTGACTTTGAGCTGTACTATAGAGCAACAGTAATAAAAAACTTCATGGTATTGGTATGGGAACCAACAAATGGATCAATGGAATCAAATCAAAGACTTAGAAATAAACCCACACACCTATGAACACTTGGTGTTTTATAAAAAGACAAAGCCATATAATGGAAAAAAGAAAACATCTTCAAAAAATGGTGCTGGTCTAACTGGATGTCTGCTTGTAGAATAATTTTTGAAAATAGATCCATATCTATCACCCTGCACAAAACTCAAGTCCAAGAGGATCAACAACCTCAACATAAAACCAAATAGACTAAATCTAATAGAATAGAAAGTGGGGAATAGCCTTGAACTCATTGGTACAGGAGACAACTTCCTGAACAGAACACCAATGGCTCAGGCCCTAAGAGCAACATTTGATAACTGGGACCTCATGAAACTAAAATCTTCTGTAAAGTGAAGGACACTGTCAGTAGGACAAAAGAGCAGACTATAGATTGGCAAAGTATCTTCACCAACCCCATATCTGAAAGATGGCTAATATCCAAAATTTATAAAAAAAAAAACTCAAGAAGTTTGACATCAACAACCCAAATAACCCTATTAAAACATGGGCTAAAGAACTAAACAGAGAATCCTCAACATTTGAGGAATCTCAAATGGCTGAGAAGCACTTAAAGAAATACTCAAACTCTGAAGAGGAAACTTCTGGTTTCTTTAGAAAGTCAGTTATACCAAATGGTGGTTTACCAGGGAACACTCATGAAAGAATATTTTGATAAAGCAGACACAGGTGAAAGGATGTTTGCTATAGCAAACACATGAAAGAATGTTTTCCTGAAATAGACACAGGCGAAAGAATGTTTCGCTAAAGCAGAGATGAGTGAAAGGATGTTTTGCAATAGAAGACACATGGAAGGATGTGTGATAAAGAAATATAAATATGACCCCACAGACAGTGGAGCTAGAGCATTCGTTTGCATTGCTCCACCTTGCTAATCTTCACTGATGACGCACATGTATTCATTCTCCTTACATTGCATTGCTGAGCTTTGCTTGCAGTAGCTTCATAGAGAGAAACTCACCAAAGAACTTCTTGTGAGGTTCTGGGACTCTTGCCACTTACTCAACCTTGGGCCAGTTGGTGACCCTTGTAGTTTCTTCTGGATTGAACTCCCCTTGCTGGTTCATGTATGGTGACTGCCAAGTGTTCTGAACTGCAGCTGTTGATTCATATTTGGTGTTTGCAACTGGACCAAACTGCTGATATCCTGAAAAACGAATATTGGGCTTGCCCCCAAAGAGCTATTTCTAAACAGTTCTACTTCCCCTATGTCCTAATAACTTTTCTTTTCCACTACCTTTAATGGTTGTCTAGAGGGGAGGTTGAACATTTATTAAAGTAGGTTGGAAAAGAATTATGCCTACAAAAGTCCTTAGTCATCAGGGAAATGCAAATCAAAACAACTCTGAGATTCTATCTTACCAGTGGGTCAGAATGGCTAAAATCAAAATCTCAAGTAACAGCACATGCTGGCAAGGATGTGGAGCAAGGGGAACACTCCTCCATTGCTGATGGGAGTGTGAACTTGTACAACCACTTTGGAAATCAATTTGGCATTTTCTCAGAAAACTTGGAGTAGTTCTACCTCAAGACACAACTACAGCACTCCTGGGCATATACCCAAAAAAATGCTTCACTACCCCACAAGGACACTTGCTCAGCTATGTTAACAGCAGCTTTATTCATAATAGCCAGAAACTGGAAACAACCTAGATGCCCCTCAACTGAAGAATACATAAAGAAAATATGGAAGCCGGGCAGTGGTGGCACACGCCTTTAATCCCAGCACTTGGGAGGCAGAGGCAGGCAGATTTCTGAGTTCGAGGCCAGCCTGGTCTACAGAGTGAGTTCCAGGACAGCCAGGGCTACACAGAGAAACCCTGTCTTGAAAAACTAAAAAAGAAAAAAAAAGAAAAAAAAAAGAAAATATGGTACATATTTTCCCCTCCCTCTCCCTCTCCCTCCTCCCTCTCCCTCTCCCTCTCCCTCTCCCTCTCCATAGTGTAGACTATTCAGCTATTAAAAACAAAGACATCATAGGTAACCCAGTTCCTAAAGGACACACCTAGTATGTTCTCACTTATAAGTAGACTTGAGGACTTTACAGAGACCCGGGATAGGGGAGGTCTCCAAAAATCAGTGTGTGTGTGTGGGGGGGGTGACCTTAGCTGTCCCTCATAGCATGGGAGATTTGGAACCTGAAGAGGCCACCTCCTGTAGCCAGTCAGGAACTCCAGTGGAGCAATAGGGACACCAACCTACCTACACAACTTCGACCCAAAATTTATCCTGTCTATGAGAAATACACAAATGGAGATGGAGCAGAGACTGAGGGAATGGCCAAGCAATAACCAGACCAACTAGAGACCCATCCCATGGGCATGCACCAATCCCTAACACTATTAATGTTTCTCTGCTATGCTTTTCAGACAGGAGTCTAGCATGGCTGTCCTCTGAAAGGTTCTACCCAGCAGCTGATTCAGGCAGATACAGATACCCACACCCAAACAGTGGATGGAGTTTGGGGACTCTTATGGAAGAGTTGAGGAAAGGATTAGAGCCACAGAGGAGATAGGAACCCTACAGGAATTCCAACAGAGTCAACTAACCTGTACCCTTGGAACTCTCAGAGATTGAACCACCAACCAAAAAATATACACAGGCTGAACCTAGCCTCACCCCAACACACATAGCAATGTGTAGCAGATGTGCAACTTGGAATTCATGTGGGTCCATACCAACTAAAGGGGGGACTTCCCCGCAAACTGTTGCCTATCTGTGGAATATGTTCTTCTAGCAGGGCTGCCTTGTCTAGACTCAGTGGGAAAGGATGCAACTAGAACCACAGAAACTTGATGTGCCAGGGTTGCGGTATACACAGGGGAGTCTTCTACCCTCTCAAAGTATAAGGGAGGAGAGATGGGGTAATAATTATGGGAGGGGGCTATCAGGAGTGGGGCAGAGACCAGGATATAAAGTGAATAAATATAAATAAATAAATACATAAATAACTTACTGAAAAAAATGTATTAATTTTTATTAGGAGGGTAATGGCCTGTGGTCAGACTTGTTCAATTGGATGTAAGTGCTCTCAGTGGTTTTACAACTTAATATCAACCCTTCCTCTCCTCTAGTACCCCCTTTACATTGGTCTTTCTTTCCCCTCATCCCCCTTAGGAGAAGCCCCTCTCTGGAAATGGACCCCCATCCCACTCCCACACTCCCACAGCTCCCCACCGCACACATCAAGTAGGCACATTCTCTCCCACTGAGTTCAGACAAGGTTTCCACTTAAGAGTTCAAGATCCACAGGCAAGCAGGTAGGCAACAGGCTCAAGCAGTTTTTAATTGACTGTTTTCATCCTTTGTTTTCATTTTTTTTTCTATCAGGGTCATGCCAAAATTAAGGGTAATACTATGTGTTGATTAGACTTGGCTTTTATGTCATTTAAAATTATTAGTGTAAAAAAAAAAATAAAAATAAAAATAAAAAAATAAAAAAAATAAAAAAAAATAAAAAAAATAAAAATAAATAAAAATAAATAAATAAAAAAAATAAAATAAAATAAAATAAAATTATTAGTGTGAAAAACAAAGAATTATTCTGCTGCCCTTATAGCCTCTATTTAAAATCTGTTTAGGAATATTCTAGGTATGAGCATAGCCTGGTGCTGTTGGGCAGGAAAGAAATAGGCCATTTTAGCTTCTTGGGGGAAATCATAGTATGAATAAGGTTGTGTGAAAGAGAAACACAGCCCTAGATGTTAGATCGTCCCCATCTCCCGGCATCAACCTCAGAACCAAGCCAATACCAAACACACATCAGAGAGAGCAGGAAAGAGAGATGTGGCCCAGAAGACAGCAAGTGGTTCAAGCTGTGTATATAAAGCCAAAACATGAAGCACCATTCAATATTGCTCCTTCCTGTGGACCTCTATTTGTCATTTTATGCTATAAAGGAGTCTGCAAAAGTGGGTAGTTGAGTTCAAGCAGGGTTGGGCAATGAAAAGGCAACAACCTAGACTTCTCCAGTATAAAATAATAGAAACAGCTTCATAAAGATGGCCAATTCTCTGTGGTTTGGATGAAGACTGTCAGTGGAAAAATCATAAAGGAAATGATCTCTAAATAATTAAAGCAGAACCTCGAGGTCAGGGCTTGCTTTTGATGAAAGTCTCCTCTAAATGAACAAGAGAATAAAACATATCTTCCTAAGAAAATTAAATCACCAATATTGCAGACTTTTATACGGCCCCACTATCTATGCTTGCAGTCACAGCTCCCTGAGCATCAAACCAAACAGGAAAATAGCCACTGGCTCCGGGTGAGAGCAGAGACTAAAGGAGGTATCTGTCACTCCATCCGCAGCTAGACTGAAGGATGCTTGCCTGCTGTCAGTGAGCACTCTTCACAGGCTGAGCCAGCACATAGTTCTCTCAGCAGCTGCTGAGTGGGCACTCCTCCAGAGCAGGAGGAGTATATAGCTGTGTCTGCCCAGATTTAGTAAAAGAATTCAACGAGTATGTCACAGACAAGCCAAGTGGATTAAACAGTGTACTAGAATCAAGGTACGCTAAAGGGAAGAATTTTCCATTGACGTTGCTTATAACAGATCCCTAGGACTTAGAATCTCCTTTTCCAAAAGGGTAACTTCATACCACCTACCTAACAGTAAATGTGGTGAATTAAATCACTATGAATTATCTTGTTGATACCGGGGTTCTGTCTGCAAGAATATTCAACTGTCTTAAGCTGACTATGCAGGGACTTTGAGTGAACTTTGTATTTCAAAGGAAAAATACAACCAAGTGAATGAGAAGTTTTAAAAGACAACCTCATACACAACAATGTGAATGTTTATGAGGCCACTGAGCTGTATGCTTAAAGGCAGTGAGCTTTCTGCAATGGGCGTTAAAGAGTTGTTGTTACACTTATTTAGTATGTGTGCACATTCTGCATTCATGGGATATGGGGATGACAGTAATTGTAAATTGCTACTATTGTCCCCCACACAAAAAGTTTAGTTTGTGTTTCAAGCCAAAAGGCTAGTGTTCAATAAAATCTACTCTTGTTTTTAATTTTTAGATTTTGGGGCTCATTTGGTTTGTTGTTGTTGTTGTTGTTGTTGTTGTTGTTGTTGTTTTATATAAAGAAAAAAACAAAGAAGACAACACCACTAACACATTTTGAATCTTATCATACTGTGTTTCACAGACTACAATTTCCTCCAGATTCACAACAAGTCTGAGCAGGTGTCATTGACTCAAGAAGTGAGGGGAGACAGAAGGGGCTGATATGTGTGAAGCACTGTCTGTTGCTGAAGGGGGGGCGGGGGGTGTTCTTCCTGTAGCAGGCATCACTGGAGCGCAGAGGCGAACTCAGCTCTAGCGGCTCCTCTGCATGGCTTTTACTATTCATATATATACATATATATATATATATATATATATATATATATATATATATATATATATATGCACATATACATACATATATATATATTTATACATACATATATGTATGTATGTATTAAGGGTAATACTATGTGTATATATATTTATACATATATGTATGTATAAATATATATATGTGTAATGCTGGGTATATGTAGTGGCTCATTCCTTTAATTCCAGCACTTGGAAGGCAAATGCATGCCCATCTCTGTTAAGTTCAAGGCCAGCCTGTCTATAGAACAAGTTCCAGGACAGTCAGTGTTATACGGAGAGACCCTGTCTCAAGAAATAAAAACAAACAAATAATAAAGAAATATATATACATATGTATTATTTTCTAATAAAGTAGAGAGATGGCTCAACAAAGAGCCTTACAGAGAACCCAGGTTTGGTTCCTATCACACACAGTTTGTTTCTAACACACCTACCTACACAGTTGTGGCACACGAGTGCTGGTAATTCCAGTTCCAGGGAAACCAAAGCCCTCTTCTGACCTCTGTGGGCACTATCTGTGCACAAGCAGGAAAAACACTCATACACATAAAATAAGAATAAATAACTCTTAAAAAAAATAAATAATTGGTGCTAGGCAGAACATGATCACATGATTTTATTTTAATTTCAAAATATTCAAAATTAAAATAAAATGTAAATGTACTGTAATTGACACACAGCAATTGTGCATCTCTATGGAGCAAAATATGAACCCAATACTTGCATAGATGTGTTCAGGGAGGCAAGGGTAATTGACATATATCTGGCCTCAGGCATATCTTTTTTTAAAATGTTAAGACAACTCAAATGTTCTGCTAGCTATCTTAAATTATACAACCAATTGTTGAAAACCATAACTAACTGTGCTATGAGACTCTGCTCTATGGGGCTATTATTAAACACAAAGCTGATGTCATTTACATCCACAATCTTCATAATTATTCTGAAAAGACTATTTGCATTATTTCTCTATTACAATATGAAATTTATACTTTTTTGCAAAAGAGATGTACACTGTATAAGATTTTCATGAAAAAAATTATAATTTGTATTTTTCCCAAGTAAAATCATTATTAAATGCTCATTGTTAAATTCATGTTAAATGGTAAAGAACATCATGTCTCAAGTCCTATAAATTTACTGTCATATCACATGAATCTTTTTAAGATTTTCTATTCTTTTTAACTGTATGTGTATGTCAAAGGATCTTGGGTTGTGCCTTTTCTCTTGAGTGTAGATGCCTTGGGAAAACAGAAGAGGAAGTCAGATCCCCAGGAATTAGAGTTATAGGGGTTTGTAAGCTACCGAATGTAGGTACTGGGAACAGGACTCGGGTCCTCTGAATGAGCAATACACACCCCTAACGACTGAAGTGTCTCTGCAGCCCATACATACAAGTTTCTATTTTCCACTCCACAATGGCTTTGAATGGCATAGAGATGCATCTGGGTGACAGCCTTTGTAGAGAATTTTGATCATCTCAAAAATTCACCTTCCTCCCCCTTCTCCAGACTCCACCAAGCCAACAGCCCTCTGTATGGGAAGTAGTCTATGCTCAGATGGTGATGGACCAATAAGAAGACCTATGGTCATCCTTCCACTTTAGAGCCAAAGCATCATCAAGTCTGTGTGTATTTTAGTACTGAAAAGAATAAGGAGGCAAGTGACATAGCTTGTTGGAGCAGTGGCTCCATCTAGGAAGCAAGAACTACATGCGAGCTATGCTAAAAGAATATAAAGATAAAACTTTACCATAATTCTCAAGATAGCAACCTAGTTGGAAAAACAAACTAAATACACAAAAGCTTCTAGGCAGAAGAAGCAGGCATGAGGAGGTGTGACAACAGGTGTGACACCTGTTGACTCAGCACACCAACAGTAGACATCAGTGACTCAGCTAAACTTGTTTGCTCTTGGAGGTGGCTATAATGACTCCAAAGTACCCCTTGAGCCCACTTTTCAGTTTCCTAGGAGCAGCTCTTGCTTCTGTTGTTTCCAAAGCACCCTTTTATCTGCTGTTGCTCCCAACCCTGAGAGGTCCAATTCTCCATCTCTATTATACAACTGCATAACTGCACTTCCCTGTCAACTCAGTTTCCACAGTTGACCCCAGCCACTCATCTTGAAATATACTGTGAACTCTCCTCCCCTATTGTGTCCTGTAGAGAATTACAAACCCTAGAAACTAGCCTTCACAGGATGGAAGTAACACCCACAACAAGTACTGATATGGATAAGCATGTGCCAATGATTTTTGCAGCAGGCTCACTCCCAGGGTCTCACAGTTCATCAGTTATAGCAGAATAAATATGGTCCCGCCTCATTCCTCTGAAGTGCTGCTCAAGACTGAAACTTCAAAACATTTACGGTCGTCGTAGTTATAAAATAGAAGGGAACTACAGGAAGTTCCCACTATGTAAATATTGCAGTAACTGTGATATTGCCTTAGGGCTTATTAAAGAGATACCTAATAATAAATGAAAATAACCTTAGAAAAATATAAATCATTTTTATATAAAGCATTTTCTCAGAGTTGAATGACTTTGGATAGATATTTGCAAATTACCTTTTCTTTTCTTCTTTCATTGTAACCAGTGGCTTTAGATAAATGTTGTTACTTACATACTTGTTAGCAGAACATGAGTTGTACTATGACTATGTGGGATTAAGAGGATCCTATAGAAGACACATTAGACGTGCTACTAAAATACAAAAGCCTTCATGGACATTTACTCCCTGAGTTGTTCTTGACCCAATATATTACCTGCCTCCTATGGTCAATAAAATCTCTTAAGACTCTCCAAGCCAGTGAATCACTGCTTCCTCTTAAGTTATCCTGGACTCCTGAAAAGACAATGGACGCTAAGTCCTGATAGAGGTACGTGGAGACACTCTTCCATTTACCATGAAGGCTAGCTAAACAAGATTCTGCACCAAAGCTCCGCACTTCCCATAGAAAGAACTCCACAGTTATCCCCCCACCCCCACCCCACACTGCCTTCTTTCCACCTACAACAACCACTAAAACTAAAGGAAGGCATGGGTGGGACCCCATTTTATGTGCCCCCCAGAGCATGCATCTGCAAAGTGAACTTGTTCCTATTTTACATAGTTCACCGAAATTAAGCCTCAAAAGATCCCCTTGTTTGTTCTCACTGACACAAGTATGCACAAACTCACACTGTGTGTGTTTAGAATGAGCTTAACCCTCATTCTGTAAGTTATCAAGCATTGAAAAATCTTTTCTAGGATAGAGGAAAAACCAAGACAAAGTGCTGGCCTTTTTGTGTATAGATGTAGAGGTTGTACAAAGCCATATTGCTGTGTCTGAGAGTCAGCCAGTACACACAGCGTGCGGGGGGGGGGGGGGGG
>NW_022196894.1:53811465-53815617 GCF_008632895.1 Mastomys coucha | reverse complement strand
TAGTTGGGCACAGGACTTGCACAGGACTTCCTACCAGTGCCATCTCACTAAATATCCTAAGCCTTCCGGCAAGCCATCTCTCAAAGACTAACAGGCTTGTTCTTGTTGTTATTATTGTTGGTTTTTTTACTTAGTCTCTATTGCCAACATTCCAGGTCTGCAAATAGTTTTCCACATTCCAAAATAGTAGCTCACAAATTGCAAAACACTTGGGGACTTTTGTTTCAAAGCTGAGGCCTGGAATCCCCCTTCCCAACCCCCTCTCCCAAGATTCTGGTTTAACGGTCTAGGGAGGGGGGAGGGAGTTAAGCCCTGAAGGTACTACAAACTGTAGCAGAGATTGAGACAACCTGGAGGAGTAGGCTACAGTGCCATTCCCCGCTCACATGGCGCAGCCCTGTGTAAACCCCTATTTCCAAATGGATTAGGGAAGAATTTGAGATACTAATTACTTACTATCTTAACCTCAATTCTGCTCACTTATTATAAATATTTACCTTTCAACTTCAGCCCAAAATACATCAAAACTTTTTTGTGATAAACAACATGGTTTTTCTCCATTTACTGCTTGGTGGAAAGATGAAGGATGGTGTAGTCAATGGGAAAGACAAAAGTTGCCGCCCTGTGAACATCAGGGTGTGGTCACCATAACCCTATCCCTAATTCATTCTTAAAAAAAAAGAAGACCAAAGTAAATATCCTAGTTTGCTAACTTTGTGCCGCTTTGACCTATTATAACTATAAAAACATATAGGCTGAAAGGGTTTTTTTTTTCCTATTAAAACAAATAGGTATACCATGTCTTCTAAAAATTATTAGTAAATGACACCATTACTCAACAAATTGTCATAATCCAGCTCCAAGTGAGGACAAGACCATTTTATCAGATTTTCCTCTGCCTCATAAAACGTTCCCCTCCTTCAGAGCCTGTGGTTTAATTACAGAAACTATAAACTATCCCTCGGCGTGCAGGAGGAAGAATTAGCCATCATCTTTATTTATGAGTGTTCTAGACAGAGAGGCTGGCAAACATGGATAAAGCCAAGGTCTGCCTTGGCACAGGAACGAGAGGGTAAAAACAGGGCTAGTATATATCGTAGGCGGAATCTGCTGGTCCTTCCCAATCCACTCTGCTAGAACCCCACTACCCTTAAACACACTTAGAGAATTTTCTGAGCCTCTAATAGTCCAGACCTTTGCCTGTGTTTGCCCCTGCACCTCCAGAGCCCAGATGAATTAGTGCTTGCTGCAGCAGAATCCAAGCTGGAGGCTGTTCCATCACCATCTCTAGACCTGCCTGGGACCCAAAGTAGTGTCTGAAATATGGAAGATGACTCACAGTCCACATCCCCAGAACAGGGTGGCTATTTCTTGTAGACTACTTCTCTTGGAGACCCCTTACCCTGAAGTTTATTGAATCGAAAACCGAATGGCACACCTGAAAAGCATTTGTGCTTCATAAAAATCGTTCCCTCTATCATCTTCCTCCATTCTAGATACTGAGACAAAACGTCCTAGATCAACATAGGCTTCTTGATGAGAAGGCTCCCTATAGAGGAGTTGAGGATTTTGTGAGAATTCGAGGGCAAGAGGGAGAGAGGGCTGGGGGAATGGGCAAATAGACACATAATGAAAGCCCGGGCGAGGATAGGCAGGGCTAACAATTCCACAATAAACATTTGCCTCAGAAGTGTTAGCCCTCCACACCTGCACTTATAGTCATGAAGGGCTACAGGAAGGCCTTAATCCTTGATATCCTGTGTTTTTTAAGACAATGTTAATTGAGTAGAGACAGACCCTGAGGGCACAAAGCTGAATGTCTGAGTATTGTCAGATAAAACACCCCAGTGAAACCTAAATTTAGATAAACAAAGATAACCTTACAGTTCTCATATGTCTCCAATATTGCATGGTACATACTTACACTAAAACTCTCTTGCTGTTTGTCTGGAATTCTAGTTTAACTGAGTGTACTGTATTTTTATTTGCTAAACCTGGCAGCCCTACATCATGAATGTGACCACAAACTTGATCACTCTCACTGGAAAATCAACTGGAAAAAGTAGAGATAAGATTACAAAAACAGACATCAATGGTAAAAACATAAAAATACTACTCACCAAGAAGAAAAAAAAGACGACTACAGGCCAAGCCAAGTCTCTTGTCTGAATTCTAAATAATTACAGCCCACAGAGCATGCTTTGTGACAACAAATAGAAAGTCGAGAACGGCGGGTGGCAGGGTGAGGGTCCCTAACACAGAGTCCCCATATGGCCAGTGTCCATCTCCTTGGGCAATGATCTTGACAGCAAGAGAAAGGAGCCCATGAGTCTTGGAGCCTCAAGGCCAGCATTCTGAACTCATACACAGTGAAGCTGCTTGCTACATCTCAGATCCTGGAAATTCTACAGGGAATAAAAAAAGAGTGTAAGCATACACACATCAGTGTTTCCCTATCCCATTAGAGAATAGCTCTGTGGTCTTGTTTCCTGGACCAATCTCTGATAAGAAAATGGGTGAGACTGACACCTCAACCAAGATAGGGAAAGTTAGGGTCACTGGAAACAAAACAAACTGAGAATAGAGAGGAGAGATCTTTGCTGCTGCCTCTCTCTCTCTCCCTCCCTCCCTCCCTCCCTCCCTCCCTCCCTCCCTCCCTCTCTCTCTCTCTCTCTCTCTCTCTTTCTCTCTCTTTCTCTCTCTGTCTCTCTCAGTCTTGACTTGAAGAACAGTTGCTGATGAAGAAATTGAGGGGAGGACTTATAATTTGAATTTCTAGACAAGAAAGATTGTAACTAATCCAAACCATTAAAATTTCCCTTAGGGGTGTGCGTGGGGGTCGGGGGGGCGGACACTGGGAGTAAGAGAAAGCCTGAGGTCAATATTATTGACAGAAGCAAAAGATTAAGGAAAGAATATTTTTTATTCTGTTGCAAAATGCCATAAATTGTTGGCCTTAAGTGGAAACACACTAAGCTTGAGAGCAGATGAAAATAAAACCAATAAATTACCCAGGGTTATAGTGAATGCCAGATGTTAAGACAAAGTTCTACAAACCAGTCATCTGCTTCCATTTGCAAAAGAAGAAAGACATATACAAAATACAAAACACAAAAAAAGAGAAAGACTGGAGACAACAATTCCTTCCTCACACCCAAGTCTTGCAACACCCAACACCAACCATTGGGAATCCATAATGATCCACTGATCTAAGTTCTTTACACCTAAACCAAATCCAAGATTACTATTTGGAATCCATCTTTGAGACCTTCAAAATCAAAATGCCCAGAAAACGACCGCACCTTGACTTGTTTGGGCTACTATAACAAAACACCTCAGACTGAGGAATTTTTTTTTTATCTTCTACAGAGAGAAAATTTAATTCTTCCCTTATTTTGTTTTGTTTTTGTTTTTGTTTTTTTCTTTTCTTTTTATTAGATATTTTCTTTATTTATGTTTCAAATGATATCTCCTAGTAATTTATCAAAACAGAAATTCAGTGTTCAGAGTTTTGGAATCTGGGAAATACAAGATTCAGACATCAGTAAATTTCTGACAAGAGATTGTGTTCTATAGATGAGACATTTCAGATGGTAGAAAAGGCATACAAGCTCTTGTAGGACTCTTCAGTTCTAGGATTATTATCTCTTGTTGCTTATGTGTGTTTTGAGACAGGTTATCAGGATGGAGTCTAGTGGTCCTCCTGCCTTAGCCACTCAAGAGATTGGACTTTCATTGCATAGCCCCCACCACCACCACCCCCGTACCTGCCTTCTATGACTTTTTATAATGACACTAATCCCATTCATGAGGGCTCCATCAGCATGACCTTGTCACCTCCTAAAGAACCCATCTTCTAATACTGTTGTATTAGATATCTGACATCAACATATGAATTGGAGAAGACAAAAGTATTCAGTACATTGCACCTCTTCCAATTTCTCATTTGATTCAGTGATTCAGTTCTCCCTGCCTCCAGTAAACCTAAGTGGATTCCCCTATTTTAGAATGAAAACAGTCATTTCTTTCCAGAAGAAAATAGGGAAACGAGTCGACCCTGCAGGTTGCTCTTTCTACCTTATTCTTTATATCATATTAAAATGAGAGATTTACCCGTGAGGTTCAAACTATGTTCCTGAATTTTTTTTTTTT
>NW_022196894.1:53800676-53811455 GCF_008632895.1 Mastomys coucha | reverse complement strand
TTTTTTTTTGTGGCCTTAGAGGGTTTTCCCACATTATGCTGCATACTCACATGCTGGGCTAAAATGTATATTTTTATTGATTTGAATATATAATAATTTCTCTCTTTTTACTGATTAACGAGATAGGAAGGGGTAGGAAATGACTCAGCAGTAAAGCACTTGCCACAGAAGAATGAAGATTGGAGTTCAGACCCCTAGCATCTGCTACACAGGCCTGGACATCTAAGGTAATTCAGGTATTATGGAATTAGACATGGAGGGCCTGAGAGTTGGACAGCCAGAAGCCAGCTGTCGAAACAAGTAAAATCATCAAGGTTCATCTTAAAGCCAACCTCTTACCGATAGTACAATACAGCTTTATATTATGTTTTTTTAATGACTAAAAGGTAGAATTTTACTTGAAGTACCAGAGTAGGTTGGTTCCCCAGGAGGGCCCTCCCTCTTCTCAGAGGGGAAGGGGAGGAAATATGAGAGGAAGGGCAGTATGAGGGGGGACTGGAAGGAGGGAGCCTGCAATCAGGGTATAAAGTAAATAAACAAGTTAAGGAGGGAAAATAGATTTTTTCCTAAAGAAAACGTAATCAAGAAAAAAAGGGAAAGCTTCATCCCTGTCAACTAGTTTTCATAATGTTGGAGGTAGTTCTATGCACACTACTGGAGAGAAAAAGCTATCAACAATCTCACCCAGCTGTGAACCGTGCAAGCTACAGTAGTGACCTACCTGTTGAGATAAATCCATTGATACAACTGTGATACAAATGTTTGGAGATAGACCAATCGCTCCCACTCCAGATTATGGCACTCATACCCAGTATTGTTAACTGTGCCAAGAACCCATGGCTAGGTAACTCACAGGTCTTAGGGTTTTAAATATCACAAGAGCTAGACAGATGGCTCAGCAGTTAAAAGGTGGCTCACAGCCATCTGCAACTCCAGTTCTAGGAAATCCAAACCCTCTTCTGGCCTCTATTGGCACCTGCACACACGAGACATACACACAACACGGGGACACACAATACACATCAATAAAAATCAGAAGGAACTCTTTAAAGAGAGAACACACATGAAGTTGGGAGGGGACATGCTTGGAGAGAACAGGAGAGGAGTTGACAAGATAAAGGATAATGAAATCTGACCAAATCTCATTATATTCATGTATGAAATTCTCAAACAATAAAACCAGCAAGGAAAAGCTGAATTTTGCTTGTATAAATAATGTGCTATAGACTTAACTGAGGTTAAAGTTATCTTGCATCAGTGCCACAGTGAACTGTCTCACATGTTACAAAGTCAACATGAACTTTACAACAAATAATCCTGTAACTTTTTCAATATAATGCCTTCCTATGTATCTCAAAACAGGCCTTGAACTCATTACACAGCCCATACCAGCCTTGAACTTGCAATCCTCCCACCTCTGCTTCCCAAATACTAGAATTACAGAATGGACCTTCTTGCCTGGCTTTCTATTTCAAAAAACAATATCAGAAATTAGGAAGCCTAAACTACATGTGGTAGCACACACCTTTAATCTCAGCACTCAAGAGTCTGAGACAGGCGATCTCTGTGAATTTAAGGTCAGCCTGGTCTACACAATGAATTCCAGGCCAGTCAGGATTATATACAGCCTTGTCTAGGAAAAAAAAAATAAGAGAAACATAAAACTTATATCATCCATAATCCTATTATTGAGTAGTAACCACTGTTAATAAATATGTCACTTAATCTCCTGTCTTTATTGTATATTTACATAAATTTATTATAAAAATTAATTCATACTATTTATTGTTTTAAAAATAGTTCGCCAAAAGAAACAATATGCTGACAGCATTGCCACAGATAATTTTTAAGCTCCACAAAATATCTCATCATTGATCTAAAATGAAAATATGCTAAAGGTGAGGTCATATGAGGACGAGTTAGTCTTCTTTAATAAGTGTACCTTTAACACAGTAGTTCTCAACCTGTGGGTTGCAACCCCTTGGGGGTCACATATGAGATATCCTGCAGATCAGATATTTACATTATGATTCATAACAGTAGCAAGTTTACAGTTGTGAAGCAGGAATGAAATAATTCTATGGTTATTGGGATCACCATGGTACAAGGCACTGTACTTAAGTACTACAGCATTAGGTAGACTGAGAGCCACTGCTTGGTGTATCTGGCCAATCATTTCCTTGCCTTACCTTTTCTCTCCTTTGCTGCCTTCCCATGTCATCATAAACAAAACAGAACACCCTTGAAGCTAAATACATTTTTCCACTTACTTCCTTTACATTCTAGACAATTTGGGGAAGGCAGGGAATATATTGTGAGCTTTTTTTTTTTTTTTAACTAAATCTTTGTGTTTTACTCCTAGAAATGTCTGGATATCAGGAAGCACTCTAGAGAGGTCTTCTCAGCGATGCGTGCACGCCCCCCTGGTTTTCAGTGCCTCGTCTCGCTCTGCTGAGCGACAGAATCCATTAATTTTTAAAGTCGGTCACCACAATCTCTTATGCTGGCAGCTCCAGTTATTTTTCCTTTACAAAAGTTACACAGCAAAATCAAAGTCACTTCATAATAGCAATTTACATGGTAAGCTAAAAAGAGAACTAATTTTTACTCCAAGCCTTATAGAGGGCACTGCCAGTACCACTGAAGACAAGGAGCTGTTGCTCCTGGACTACACAAGCAATGGATTTCACAGCCATTATGCTAAGCAGAAAAAGTCCAAGCTAAGCATAATGTCATTATGATTCCATTTATGTAAAATTCAAGAACAAGCTACACTAAGAGAGGAAAATACAACAGTTACCTACAGGGTCAGAGAAGTAGCGTTGACTGGGAGTCAGCCTGAAAGAGGTTTCTGGGGTCCTGAAGATATTAGGTAATTAAGTCAGACTTAGAAAGGTGAATGGCACATATTTTTATTCATTTGTGAATCATATATCTCATTTAAGCACTAAGATCAAATATGTATACACATGACATAAAACTAAGGGAGTGGAAGATTATTGGCAGGAAGGGGTAAAAATGAAAAGGGGAGGGAACAGAAATACAGGAAATAACATGTTCAATGTACATTATGGAAAATCTTTAAGAAACTTAGCACTATGTACAATGAACATTCATCAGTATCAAAACCAGTAACACATAATGTAAACAGCTGCCTGTGAGTTATGTTTTAGTTTACTGGAGCTACCATAAAAACATACCAGGAGAATAAACATTTTTAAAATAATAGGAATTTATCTGGGAGCTAGAAGTCCAAAATCAAAGTATTAGCTGAGCCAGGCCTTTAAACTCTATTGGCAGTTCTTCCTAGCTTGCTCCTTGCCTCCCAAGATTTGCTAAGTCTGTTTCTTGATTGACAGCTGCAGCATTGCTATCCTGGGTCTTCATGTGGTCTCACCCCTGTGAGGACTGCAGTCACGCTGGGCCAGGGGGGTACCCTATTTCCACAGGACTTCACCTAACACTGTGTACAGTGTCACTTATTAGGTCACATTATGAAATACTGGGAGTTAAAGCTTTGTCACGTCTTTTGGGAAAACACAATTCAATCTGTAATATCTTATAATCATGTTGTTAGGTTTTCCCTCAAAACTTTGAACTCTACAAAAAAAACGGAAAACAAATATTATTTTTTGTCTTCACATGGAGAAGACCTTAACAAATAGGGCATAAACATAGAAAGGGTGTGTTTGAGAAACAGGAAAGGTGCCCCTGAAGTGGGGAGGGGGTGAGAAAGGAAAACTGCTAGTGAACAGGATCAAAGTACGTGAAGCCCATGTATGAAAATCTCTGCTCTAAATCCATATTGTGCAATAAATGCATGCTTACAAAGAGTATTAAAGACAACAAACATCAAGAAAAGATTGTCAAGGGAGGCTTTCCTTGAGGGTCAGCACAGAATGGATTCTGTTTGCAAGGATGATCATCAAGACTACAGACTTATTATTGGCTTCCAGCATTTAAAGAGGGAAGAAAGACACTTGGAAAAACTTACACAGCGGAATCTTAAGTGACCAACAGATAGCTCACTCAAGCTGCTGGTGAGGTGGCACGTGACTTCTGAGGCATTGGGTTACAACATGCTTGCTGTTTTCCCAGAATAGGGCCAGTTGGCCACCTAAGGAAAGCCTTTGGCAGGGCAGAAAATAGAATTAAAAAGTGATCTTCCTGATTTTCGTGTTCCAGAGTGGGAAGATGAAGGACATACCACCAATGCCTTGGGCAAAAAAAAATTTGGAAGGAAACTATTACCTCTGCCTATTAAATGTAAGAAGGAGTCTTTCAACCACAGATGAATGGAGAACAAGAAAAAGGGCCTGCTTTCTAATCTACAACAGAGCTGCAAGGGGACAGGAAACCATTGGAACCAAAAGCAATAGGTCCAGTCTCATGAATGGTCCTGCATCAAAGATACAACGGGTGGCCATGCAGATCCCAACAGAGTCATGTGGATTCCCAGAGTCACCTACTCAGAAACCCACAAAACACATGGCCTACAGGAACTCCTTGCTCAGCTCATGAACCAAAAGAAAAACCTTGAGTCATTACATTGATCTCAAAATGTTTGTCCCATTTATAAGACATTTCACAAAAATGAATGCACAAATCAAAAAATATAGTCTTTATCAGAAAATATAGTCTACATTTCAGAACAAATATCAGCATCTTTAAAAACAATTATCCGACAAAAGAAAAAAAAATAAACAATAGTCTTAAGGACATCGAGTGGGATCATATCTTAATCCATTCTATGCTGCTGTAACAAAACATCTGAAGCTAGATACTTTATAAAGGGAAAAGGATTGAGTAGCTCAGAGGTTTGGTGGTCAAAATCTCAATATGGAACTTCTAACAAAAATCAGATGATACAGACCTGTGTAGACAAGACACAAACTAATGCTGTCCTTTTGAAATAGGGTTTCCTTGTTGCTGTTTTGTTGTTAAACCATTCAGTTATGCACCATTAAGTATCTCAGCACCATTAAATAGTTCTGTCTCTCACCAGACCTTTTTGTGAGTAGTGATCCAAATTTTTGGAAAGCTGACCTGACAGGGAAGGCTTTCCCCTGCTTCTGAATGTATTCATTTCCATGATATATACTGAGAATGCATATAACGAAGAGCAATTGTGTCAGACGCAGTTAAAGAGTTTCCATTCTACTGAGATGAACAGAGCTAGGTACAGTCTATAAACTCCAGGACATACGGTCATCAGAGGAGGTTGAGGAGGCTTTGGCAAGCTAGGAGCAGCAGTCATCTGGAAACTGTCCTTGCTTCTGGCAGCATAAGAATCTGCTTCAGGAAAATTGATTGTTGTGTGAGCACAGGTCCATCATGAGCCAAGGAAGACCTAACTCATTGCTCATGATAATGAAGAGAGAGCGATTTCCCAGGCTGAAGAGAAGCATTTACTGGGATCCAATTTCTTTTAACTGCCTTTCTTACAGCCTGGATCTGCTGTCAGCATTTCCCTGCATTCTCTACGTGGCACTCTCTGGCTCAAACACATGTGTACTACTATCCCCTGCATGTCAAGTTTCATTCCAATAAGCAATTTTTTTTGTATGTTGTCAATTCTGTGACTCTGTTAGATCCATCTTGCATCTTAAATTAATTCATCAGTAGACAAACATTTTGGCCAAAGTAAGAATGGGAATATTCTATTTCTAAATATCAGGAAATTGTTACAAAAAATGTGATTTTCCATTTGCTGATGACAATACACCAAACTCCTGGTGCATTTAATCCCCTCCGTGCATTCAGGTTTTAAAATGGAAAATAGGTAACCTGCTGTCTTAGTTAAGAGTAGATGTTTGGTTCCCCGTAACTTGGGTTGAAGGTAAAATAGTGAAAAAATCAATTCAAATATATCCTTGCAAAGTTTGTACAGGCAATCTAGCAGCATCTAATAAAATACAGATGTAGAGGAAGAGGAGTAGGGGTGAATCATATTCATGTATGAAATTCTAATGGAATAAATAAAAATATATTTTTTTAAAAAATGATTTCTGAATTGTATTCCATTTTTCACAGAGCAACAAGGTTTGGGGTATGGTATAGCTTGAACAGTGTCTCCTTCCACGGTCATGTGTTGAAACTCTTTCTTTTGGTGACTGTATTTGGATAGAGATCTTTAAGAGAAGTAACAAAAGCTAAATGAGACCATAAGTCTCTAGCTCTATGAAGATGGCAGCCTCTGAACTGAGAATGGCTTCGCGGAACCTGTAAATGTTGACACATTGATCATGGACTCCCAGATTCCAGAACTAGGAGGAAAAATAGCTTTCCTATCCATGGTATTTTATTATGGCGGTCCTAGCAAATCAATACAAGGTGGTGTTTAAATCATGCTGAAAGGAGACCTTGGAATTCTCTTGAAGAATAATATCTTCACTTGTAACTTCTTGAGCTCTACTTTAAAACCCAGAGCCTTTGAGCTAAATATCCAGAGAGTCAAAGTTAACTTTAAAAGAAAAGACATTCTGTACCCTTAAGACAAAATACCTCTACAGCCAACCCTGCTATTACTTCAGTGCCACCACTGCCTAGCAAACACAAAAAGACAGCTATGAGGAGAGATTTTTCAGAAGTCTGACTCAGCCTGTAATGAATGACTTAGCTTTTGTCTACCCCTTCACAAGTGGAAAAATATCTTGAGGAGACAAACACGTTTATAAAATGAAGATTTACCCTACAATATTATAGTCTTTGTGCTGTGGTCTGGGGCATCCTGGGTATCTTGAAAAAACTTTCCAGCAGTTCTGAACATCAAAACTATTCCTTGTGAATCTTAACACACCATCTGTCTTCTGATATTTGTATTGGTATACAAAAGCAACAGAGAGTAAAACTAGCAAGCTTGGTCACAAGTCAAGGCAATAGCATCAGACTTACTAATAGAGTGTTCCTCATGGGCATGCTTGCTATAAAAGGGGTTAAGGTCCCACACAATGTCCTTTATGAACTAGCAAAAACAGTTAATTTTATTTAACCTTATTAGTTTTCTACCTTTCTAAAGTTTGGTCTATGAGAAAATGTATGTAAGCCCACAATGAGGCACTCGTGCTATATCTTGTAGTAAGTGCCATGTTGTTATCAGGAAAAAGACTTTATACTTGGGTTATGATGGGAGTGGTTGTTTTCAAGAAATACCATATCCTGTTTTATTGATATTGTAACAAGTTGCAAACACGATGGCCTATAGCAACACAAGTCATTTTAAATATCTAATAGTCAGAAATCCAACATGGGTCCCATTAGGCTTAAATTAAGCAGGGCTGTGTTCCTCTGAAGATGTTTGTGAAGATGAGGGTGTTTATCCCTTTGCTTTTTTCATGATCAGGAGGCTTCCTGCATTTTTCTTGCCTCATGGGTACTTCCTCTGTCTCCAAAGCCAAAGCAAAAGGCAGAACAGCTTCAATTCTCCTACCTCCTTGTTTTATGTCTAAAGACCCTAATGATCAGAGTGGGCCAGCCAAACCCTGCAACTCAAGATAATCTTATGCTCTTAAAATCCTTAGCTGAAGCATATCTGCCATGTCCCTTTTGCTGTGTGAGGAAATGTTAACATGTTCCAGCTAGGTCACAGCCATTGTTTGGCTTACCGTAAATACCATCTTTGCTTGAAAGGATGAATAACAGACAAAAAAAAAATGGTTATTCAGACTTGGGGTGTTAGCAGATGTTTTCTCAAAACCAACAACACTGTAACTTTTAGGAAATTGGATCATAAATTTTGTTGTGAAAGATAAAGTTGGAGTTTTGAAAAGGAAATTAGGATGTCGGAACATCTGTGTCACCATGATGAAGTTGAGAGCGTTCTCACCCTCAGAGACCTTTCTGATAAGATTGTAGTGTGAAATTTATAAGTCATTGTGGAGGAATGAGATGTGCTCACATGCAGAGGATCTGAGCAACTAAGTGAGACAACATTTTCAGATACTGAATGATGTTATAAAGCCAGTGCTGGGTAGAAAATGACTCAACATGTAAAATGGTTGAGTGGGCTTTAACTCCATTATGCAAAGCTCACAATATGGCTTTATTTTCTACATTACCACCAACCTTGAGAAACTATCACTGGTTCACCTGGTGTGGTAGAAAATACCTATAATCCCTGAATTCAGGGGGAAGCTAAAGCAGGAGGCTGGGGAGCTTGGAGCCAGTCTGAACCACACAGAAAGTTAGAGACATTTGGAAATTAGTATCAAACTTCTGTTTGCTTTATCTTCCTGCTTTCTATCCTGAAAGCTACATTAAAACAGTTGTTTGTGGGAATTAGAGACTAAGTTATGGTGAGCCCTAGAAGGCTTGTTCAAGCACACGCCTTAGGAGCTGAACTACTTCTATTGCTCTTATTAACAGTGTCAAAAACTCTCAGAATTTCTCATGAGCTGTCCAAAAATTTCTCTAGTGATTATGACCTAGTAGTGTCTGCCTAAAGAATCCTATTGGATCTTCTGAAGCCTGATGCTGGCTCTTTAGAGAGGTATGGTAATCCGTCAGTTAGGAAAGTCTGTTACGGCTTTAGGAGAGGAAACAGTCTTCCTGCTTCTCGTTCTGATCTTACACTTGACCTCAGTCCAGATGTTTTTCTTGACACCAACTGAATCACTTAAGACCTTCAAGCTAAAGACCTCAGCCATTCACTTTTGTCTCATTCAATGGCCAATCCATCAATCTCATCTAAAATTCTATTTCTTACATATATATCCACATTCATCTGTGTACATATGTTGTATGCAGGTACACATGTATGAGTACATTTGTGTGTAAAGAAGCCAGAATCATTTCTCAATGCCATCTCCCTTTTTTTTTAAGACAGGGTCTCTCACTGGTCTAGAATATGCCACATAGGATGGATTGGCTGGCAAATGAGTTCCCAGAGACCCATAGCTGCCTCCATCTCTCACCACTAGGATTGTTACTACACACCAACATTCTTTTTTTTAATTAGATATTTTCTTTATTTACATTTCAAATGATATCCCTTTCCCAGTTTCCCCTCCGGGGGGGAAAAAAAAACAAACTCTATTCCCTTCCCCCTCCCCCTGCTCACCAACCCACCTTCTTCTGCTTCCTGGTCCCTCCCCACCTCCCCCTGCTCACCAACACACCCTCTCCTGCTTCCTGGCCCTGGCATTCTCTATACACTGTGGTATAGAGCCTTCACAGGACCAAGGCCCTCTCCTCCCATTGATGACTGACTAGACCATCCTCTGCTACATATGCAGCTGGAGCCATGAGTCCCACCATGTGAACTCTTTGGTTGGTGGTTTAGTCCCTGGGAGCTCTGTGGATACTAGTTAGTTCATATTGTTGTTCCTCCTAAGGGGCTATAAACCCCTTCAGCTCCTTGGGGCCTTTCCCTAGCTCATACCAACATTCTTAGAGGTTGTTGTGGTTTTCTATATGAGGTCTATAAATCAAACTCAAGTCCTTGTGTTTACAAGGTACTACACTGTATACTGTTTGCCAACAGCTATCTACTCAGCCTGAAAATTCTCTCTTGACAGTAATATTTAACCCCTAGTGACCCAGAGACCACACAGAATCCACCAGGTACCACTGGATCACAGGCAGTTGTAACATTTGCTCCTCAACAGTGGTGTTTCATGCCAGTTCCTCTGACTATTCTGAGCCTGCAGACCTCAACAAAAGAGATGACAGCAGAATTCTCAACAGTAGTGCTGTAAAAGGCACCTCTGATCCTACTAGCCCAGCAGTACTAATTTTCCAACCTAGCTACTGATGACATCAGCCGCAGCATCACTATCACTTGTGAGTGAATGCTGTGTGCCAGACATTGTACCAGACACCTTTAGAGTTGGTGGTAGCTCTACAATTTACAAGAAGTTTGCCTGCCCTGTTACAGACAAAGAAACTGGAAGGTGAAAAAGTTCAGTGACCTGCCCAAGGTTAGCAAAATTTTAAGAGGTGAGTCTAGAGATTCTAGTTTATAACCTAGTAATAAGTTCAAAGTTTATTAAAACTTTGAGTAAAAGATAAGTTTTTCTTATCTCCCACTCGGTCCTGTCTAGATGAATGTCTGAACACTCAAAACAAAGGGATTTAAAAATGGAGAGAAGGGCTAGAATTCTAGGCAAAAAGAAAAAATTAGCATTGGTTGACAGCATTTCAAAATATTCCATTGTTCATTTATCTAAGAAAATCAAAAATTACTATTAACTATAAAATATCCACTTAATATGTTTCTATATAAACATGAGTAGTCTCATCAAATTTCATGTGAAAACTTTTTAACAGCATTAAGTTGGGCCTACAAGGGGTGAGAAGTTATAGAAGACTTCTTACATTTGAATCAAACCAAAATCTTTAAAATTAAAAGAGGCATCACACAGCATCCAGACTCACTTTGCCTCTCTGCTCTCCACCATGTCCTTCAGAGGACACAGGAAAATGTTCTCTTGGTGCAGAGGTCAGCTCTTATCAGACAGCAAGCCTACTGATTTTCCAGACCTCAGAACTGTACCAAAATAGATATCTATTATCTTTAAATTATATAATCTTGAGGATATTGTTAGAGCATTATAAACAGACTAAGATAGTGCAAATCGGTGTGTCTTTACATCTTTAGGCTCTAACTTTTCCCAATTCAAGTCCATAGGGTCATTGCCTAATTCCTATCCTAATGTCAGTGATACACTTCACCTCTAACTACTTAGAGGTAAAAGCTCTACTCTGTCAAAACCCATAGTCAGAAATTCATCAGTTCAAAAGAAACAGCACATTATATAGCAGGCAATATACAATCACATA
>NW_022196894.1:53795884-53800666 GCF_008632895.1 Mastomys coucha | reverse complement strand
AAGCATGTCATAGCAGACATCAGCAACATGTTCTACACTGAAGCCAAACTCAAGAGAAGCCGATTCTCTGTGCATAGCTTAGGATATATATATAACATGATAAAACAGCACATATTTCTATCTGTGTATCACCTCCTGGGGCATGTAAGATTAATCTTCAATATTGATGCATGGCCTTCTGAAATGATACAACTAATTTTTAACATATTACATGTGGGAAACAGAGCCAATATGAACTCAAAACCTAAAGCAGCCTTTTACTCAATTTTGGTAGATGACATTCGATAGGCAAAATAACCACATCAACAAGGCATCTTAATTCATCTTCCTGTTTCTGCAATAAAATATCCTGACAACTTAAGGACGGAAGGGTTTATTTTGACTCTTAGCTCCAGACCATGCCCAGCATGGTTAGGAGCTCAGCAGCAGGAGCCTGAAGTATCATCACATTCACAGTTGGGAGGTAGAGAGCAATGAAAGTTTGTACTCGTGTAAGGAAAGAGTAAAGGAACATGTAGGAAATCTGCTCCTAGCCTTTGGTCAACCTTAGAGGCCAGGCTTGAATACATAACTAGTCATTGGCTTTGTCCACTCACCTGTACTATCATCTAAAGTGGCTAAGGCAGGCTAAGGCCAAGGAGAGAAAGAATGGGACAAGAAAGTAGTACTGACCAGGTCAGGCCCAGGCAGAAATGAAAACAGTTAAGTCTTCCAGTCAAAACTTCTCTTTCTTTCAGGCCCCTCTTACACCACTCCTCTTTGCTGGTAACTAATGTCACTTTATCAGCCAATGACTATTTCTTGCCTGCGTCTGTGTGACACATTAGATGTGAGGGTCAACAAATAAAGTAGCATAGACTAGTATCACAAACAACAAAAGTGTTTGCCCCACTAATTTGGAAGTAGACATCTAAAATTGAGGATTAGTGGATTAGCACAATTGGTTCTTCTAGAAGTAATGAAGGAACCTGTCTCTTGCCTCTCTCCTGCTTCCGTGGTTCACCAAGCAGCCTTGACACTCTTTGTCTTGTAAATGTACTACTTGGATGGCATTCTCCCTAAATGTGTCTGTCCAAATTATGCCTTTTTTTATAAGGACACCAGTCAAAGTGCAATATTAACTTAATCATCTGAGAGACCCTACTTCCAAATAATCTTACTTAATTAAAATATACTCATCTTTGTGCATAGGGGGAAAGACAGGGCGGGGGGGGGGGGGCAGAAATGGAAGTAAGGAAACACAGTTGTTCCATCCAATGTGTGGTTCCAAACTGGATTCCCTGGATCCTTCTCCTACAAGTTGTCTATAGGTCAATTGCCTGAAATGAAGGAATCTGGGAGGTTTTGTTGTCAGTGATAGTGTTCTGATTCTAATGTCAATGTTGCCCTTATGTTAGGAGAATACATGGTGTTATACAAGATACACACTGAAGTATCCACAGTGATAGAGTACCTAGCTGCCAACCTGCATTCTGTTTGTACTCACATCTTTACTACAAAGTTTGTGATTATTTCAACTTTTTAAAGAAATCCTTCTCTTGGAAACTTTGACTTGTTTTTTCTCTTGTGCATGACTCCTGTCTTAATTTTTAGTTAATAAGGCCTTATAGGTAGATGGTTTTTTTCTATCTTCTACAACACAAGGGGATTGACATGCAGATAGTTAATACTAAACACATACTTGTTGATTTGACCAATGCAAGAATCATCAGTCCATTTTAGCAAATTGGTAAGCTTTGATGGGCAAAGGCATCTGGCCAACTGACTAAACCATCCCTAAGAAGCCACAGTCATTGATCCTCTATGGTGGCTGTACATGGACCAATGGTCTTTTTTTTTTCCTAACCTTAACAGCAGTGTCATTTGCATTGCTTACTAGGAATTTTACTGTGCCCATCAGATTGTGTTTTTGTCATTCTCAATAATTCTGTGAGATAAATGATGTAGATGTTTTACCTATCTTGTAAATGAAGACACTAGTGCTCAATCAAGAGATTCATCCCAAGCCGCCTAGTTAGATGGTGGTAGAGCAAAGTGTTGAACTCAGCTCTTCTGATTTCAGACTTCCCTTATCCATCTTTGAGCCTAGAAAGAGGTAAGAATGGGGTGTGCTTATAAGGGGACTCATCTAGACACTTGTGCCAAAAGAGACATGAGATATAAGCCATTAGCATCATCCCCATCCATCAGGGGCCTTGTGTCTACATCATGCATAACTACATGTGAAATTGAGTTATTTCTCTGGTACAGATTTTGGCTATCAACTTAGCCACACACATTTAAAGACCTCTAGGATAATGTAGCAATGACACATTTGTACATATCTGCATTATAAATATTTCTAGACATCAAAAGTAAAAACCTGTTCAGTGATTCCTGGGGGAATTAAAAGCCTTTATGCCAATGAATGTTTTATAAATTAAAGGGGAACAGATCAAGAAATACAAATATTATAATCAATAGTGAAAGATTGTGGCTACATTAATATTTGTATTTAAAAAATAACCCATTGGTGTACCCCTTTAATCCTAGCACTTGGGAGGCAGGCAGATTTCTAAGTTTGAGGCTAGCCTGGTCTACAGAGTGAGTTCCAGGAAGCCAGGGCTACACAGAGAAAGAGAAACCCTGTCTCAAAAAATAACCCATGAGAATAAATAATTGAACTAAATTAGATCCTGTTTATATTTGATGTGCTCTTTAAAGTTCCATAGGGAGCATCTTCATTAAACCAATTGCTTTGTCCCTGGTGTCTTCCCAACACTAACTAGGTTACCATTTCAGCTTTATTTCTGTTGCTGTGATAAAATTATCTGGACAAAGAGCAGCTTAGGCTAGAAAGGGTTTATTATAGCTCATGGTTCCAGGTTACAGTCCATCATTGTAAGGAAGTCAAAGGCAGCTGCTCAGACCCACCGTCTACAGAGAGAGGGAGTAAATGCTTGTATGTTTACTTATGCTCAGGCCCTTCTCTATACACATACAGTCCAGGACCCAAGCTCTGAGAACGGCCCTTCCTACCATGGGCAGTTCTTCTCATGTCAGTTCAAGCAATGAAGACAGTCCCCCACAGACAGATCTAAAGGTAAACCTGATCTAGACAATTCCTCATTAAAACTCTCATCTCAAATAACTAAAACCAAAATAAAGGCCACAACAACAAAAAATACTGTCTTACCAGGGAATTCTATATTGTACTAAATTGACAATTAAAACTGTCACACCAATTGTATGTTTAAGTTAATGAACCAATATGTAATTTCAAAATAGAATAAACTAAAATATATATATAGACTATGTATAACACCATATTTTAATTTCACATACTCTTCTTCATTTTCTCAGTCTGAAAACCAATACTGGTTCAGATTATAACATTCTTCTAATAAGAAATAACAAAATTATCAAAGCTGTTACTTTAATACCTTTACTCAATTTTGAAAAGTAGTAAATAAAAAGAAATCAATGAACTGAGGTAGTAGATCTCCAAATGTAGACTCAGGGGAGAGAGAGGGAGAGAGAGAGAGAGAGAGAGAGAGAGAGAGAGAGAGAGAGAGAGAGAGAGAGAGAGAGAGATGGAGACAAGACAAAGAGACAGAGAGAAAGACACAGAGAGAGATGTTTACCTAGAGTAAGGCATCTAAATACTGCCCATACCCTATTTCCTATTCTTTCCAGTGAAATTAAGATCATTCCAGGAACTGTTGGTTTGATGGAGACCTCCCTGATGTGTTTTCTACAACCTGTACAGTTCTCCAATTACACAGCATTAAATCCTAAAATAGGAAAAGGAACATGAAAGAAGAAAGTTTCTTTCCTTTGGCATATGCTCAGGCAGCAAAAGAAGAGATTTCAAAAATCAGTCTGCTAGCTGCATTGAAAGAACTAACTAGCCCACAACACCCAGAAGACGCTCCACTCCCAAGCACTCTGACACATCCAGGATCAGAAGTGAGCAGGAACCAACATCTCTCCCAACACTGGGAGTAACTGGGACCAGAGGGACCAGGCACACAGGAACTTCACCAGCCCAGTGACTTGGGTTCCTTCTGGTCTGTCTGGGTTAGTGTTCTGAGCAGACCTTGGGCACAAGCTCTGCAGCCAGTCCCACAACATACAGAGAAAGCCACACTCCCAGGTAATCTAACAAGCCCAGGATCCCAAGATCCCAGAATCCCAGAATCACAGAGACAGCTTGACTCTGAGGAGTTCTGACACAACCAGGATCACAGGAAGGACAGGCTCCAGTCAGATTTAGCAAGGGCAGGTAGCACTAGAGTTAACCAGATGGCAGGGGGCAAGTGTAAGAAAATAAACAACACAAACCAAGGTCACTTGCCATCATCAGAACCCAATTCTCCCACCATAGCAAGTCCTAGACACACCATCACACCGGAAAAGCAAGATTCATATCTAAAATCACTTATCATGATGATGATACAGGACCTTAAGAAAAACATAAATAGTACCCTCAAAGAAATACAGGAGAACACAGGTAAACAGCTGGAAGTTCTTAAAGAGGAAACACAAAAATCCCTTAAAGAACTACAGGAAAACACAATCAAACAGGTGAAGGAAATGAGCAAAACCATCCAGAATCTAAAAATGAAAACAGAAACAATAAAGAAATCAGAAAGAGAGACAACCCTGGAGATACAAAACCTTGGAAAGAAATCAGGAGTCATAGATGCAAGCATCACCAACAGAATGCGAGAGATAGAAGAGAGAATTTCAGGGGCAGAAGACACCACAGAAAACATTGACACAACAGTCAAAGAAAATGCA
>NW_022196894.1:53791508-53795532 GCF_008632895.1 Mastomys coucha | reverse complement strand
CAAAACTCTCAATTACCATAGATGGAGAAAAAAAGATATTCCATGACAAAACCAAATTTACACAATATCTTTCCACAAATCCACCCCTTCAAAGGATAATAGATGTAAAACATCAACATAAGGAGCAAAACTACACCCTAGAAGAAGCAAGAAAGTAATCTTTCAACAAATCCACACAAACCTAATTCCACCTCTTACAACAAAAACAACAGGAAGGGACAATTGCCTTTTCTTAATATCTTAATATGAAAATTAATATTACCAACATATCCTAATCGATTGAAATCCAAAAATATGAGGAATTAGAAATTTGTTGACTGTCATCCAATGGCCTTTCTAATATGGTAATTGGAGAAATAGGTCCAGTATTATACAATTCATATACACTTTCTGCTTGTTTGTATGTGAGTGTCTTGCTGTGTACCACATAATGGTCTTGAAATCATGCTTCTCCTATCTCAGCCTCTCTATTATTAGGATTGTTTATTTCATGTTTTTATACTATACTATGATTTTCAGAACAGCTCACATATTTTAAAAGTATTTATACAACCAAAAGAAACTAGAGAATTAACTTGGGAGGTGGCTTGTAAGAGAACAACAAAGAGTGAGACTGAATGCTTTGCATGAAGTTTGTAACTCTTGTATCAAGTTTGAAAAAGAGGATTTTATAAGTTATTCTTTCTCTGAGATGAATGCTTTTCCAAATTATCACAGCCAATGAACCAGATTTCTACCCTCACATAATATCTGTGCCACCCTCCAAGCAGAACCATTGTTCATTGAAACAGTTGGTGAATGACTTTATAGATAGACCATCTTAATACACACACCATTTCTTAAATGTTCTCTGTGGGCTGAGAATAAAGTCACTCAAGTTAAATAGCTTTGACCATAGCAGGAAGTCTGTATCCAAAAATCATACCTATAATTCATTCCTTGGCGCAGCAGAACTAACTCTCAGCTTAGCTATGATGGAGGTAAAATCCTTTGGTGATGTGAGGGTCATAGAAGTACAATCTTATTACAATGAAATCCAATGTCTAAAAATTGTTCTTACTTTGGGCTTGTACCACAGTAAGAGCCAAGATTGTAAGCTCTACTAAATACAAAACAAACAAACAAACAAACAAAAAGACTTTATGTATTTATGTTCATAAATACAGATGCTTGTCTACAGCAATACTGAAAATACATGTTTTTCTCAGTACAGTATAGATTTTAAATAACTCCAAACATACTAACTACGTTTTAAAATAATATATCACTACTAGTATTTTTTAAATTGAAATCATGTATCTTTTCTCATCATAATGCAATAAAAAATCAAAAAAAAAGAAATTATAGAACTTATACAGTTGCACACACATCTCAGAGAAAGAAGTAGAGACAGGTTATGTATGGATAAGCATTTTGCCTATCAGTTACTTTTCCCCCACATTTAATGATCAAGACCAGTTATTAACCTTTCTTATTGTTATTTAGGCCACTCATTGACTACCTATAAATCTCTGCTGCTCTCTGGTGGCAACATGAATCTGGTTAAAGATACTCCTGCTCTGTTCAGTGCAGAGGAATTTAGGATCTGAATTTTCAAATTCTTTGGGACAGGAAAAGAACTAAGAGTGAGTGAGAATGGTTTCAAATTTAATAGTTAGAATCATAAGAACCAGCTCCCTAAAATGTTTCTAGAAATGGATCCCCATTATGCTAACATCCTCCTTTCTCTTCCTGTCAGACACAAGTATTAGTTTTTCTAACATTTGAAGGCACTGTGTTTTCTGCACATACCATAAAGCCAGAGCACTGTAATTGATGAACAATAGCTCAGACAAGGCTTCATTTCTTCCAGAACTCTGGCACAAAAAGGTGAATCACAGAGTAGACAGAGATTAAGTGTCCACCTGGCAGCAGGCTGACAGCTAAGGAATTTTAGATGCAAATTACAATTCCAAGTGGTGGACGTGAGTGGAGCATCAGCAGACATTGTCTCCTTAGTGGTGATAAAAGCTTCCTCTCCCTAATGCTTCAGGGTCAGAGAGCTTCTATTTTGGTTTTCTCATCACTGAAATCAACCTTTCAGGGAAGAACTGGGATTTCAAACAGGAGTCAATGTCAGACCATGGTTTTCTTATTAGTAGGCTTGTTAGTTACTCTTGATGCACAGCAAACAATGCAGTGAGAGATTCCAGAAACCAGAGCAGAGGAAGAGAAAGAAACAGGGAATAGCATGAGCCCTCAGCCCTGGAATCTTAGGACTGTGATTAATTCCTTTCAGCTCTTTGTGTAGAGGCCAGCTCAGTGTAAGAACTCAATAGGAACTCATTGTAAGATTGAGAAAGTATGTACGTTAAACACTGATGCTCCTGAGAGAGATTTGTAAACTATACAGCACTCTAAAAATGGCCATTTGTTCATAGTTGAAGTAGTGAAGAGGTCAATTTTGAATCAAAAGATACTGGAAGGGAATGGCACGTTGAACGTGGAAAGGGGTCTTTCCAAACTGGAAATTCTTTATCCTTTTCTCGATGATCACATAATCACAGACCTTGCAGGTTGAAAGGGATTTGTAGGTTTCTCCTACCTAAGAATCCATTGATTCAAAATTCTTCAACATCTGCTCAAATGGTAATCACCAATCTCTGGTCAAGCAGTTCCAGAGTCAAGAAACTCAGTGTCTGAGAAGACATTTGTGCTTTTAAGGAGGGGGGAAGACGGTACATGAAGTAAAGGTACAAAAGCAAGAGTAGAAGGGGGTTGTCCTGTGGGCAGCCACTGAGCTGCCTATGAGTTGTCCTGTGGGCAGCCACTGAGCTGCCTATGAGTTGTCCTGTGGGCAGCCACTGAGCTGCCTATGAGTTGTCCTGTGGGCAGCCACTGAGCTGCCTATGGCTATGAGCTTTTGAACTACATTTAGTCCTCACTGAGGTGGAATGTGACTTTGAAGACAATAAAATGATAATTACATGACAAAATTTTAATATATGCACTGAACTAAATAAAATGTAATTAAAATTGATAGTACCTGTTTCATTTCATTTTTTTATTGTGATTGCTTGAGTATATAAAAATAATTATCAGTCCAGCATTGTATAGCAAACCTGTATTCTTAGCACTTCAGAGTGGATCCTGGCCTGGCTGGTAAGTTCTGGACACATGACAAGATCCTGCCTCAAAATCAAAACAAAACAAACAAACAAAAAAACAAGAAAAATTTTAAAACAACTGGTGTGTGTGTGTGTGTGTGTGTGTGTGTGTAAGTTATCTTCCTAAGAACAGCTTTAGTCTAAGAAAACATGTTTCTTTGCTTTTTTTTTCTTTTCCTCCATTTACCAAATCAAATTCAGTGTCTTTAGAAGAAACTGACTTAGGAAGTCTGGTCCACCTTTGGGATGGAAACCAAAATTACTTCTAAATTGAATAGTGTCTCTGCTTTCATGATGCTCGTGTCTGTGCCACTGTTCCTGGCTTTGAAACAAAACTAATATTTTCTTCTCTATAACCACAGAGAGCCACAACCTCATTATAAATTGCTAGTAACAATTCTGCTGTCCTGGAAACAAGAAATACACAAGGACCTCTCGCTCTTCTCGCTCTTTGAGCTCGGGAATGGTCAGCTTGTTTGGATGCTGCTCCCAGACAGCAAGCCATCCCTACAACTTAGGTTATGTATATCAACAAAAAACAATAATTCTTTTTTTTTATTAGATATTTTCTTTATTTACATGTAAATTTCTCCATTCCCAGTTTCCCCTCCAAAAAACAAAGAAACAACAAAAAAAAAAAACAACAAAAACAAACCCCTGTTGCCTCCCACTTCCCCATGCCTGCCACCCCACCCTTTCCCACTTATTGGCCCTGGCATTCCCCTACACTGGGGCACAGAACTGTCACAGGACCGAGGTCTTCTCCTCCTATTGATGATCAAATTTGCAATCCTCTACTATACACATGCCGCCAGAACAATCAGACCCCTCCAAGTGCAGTCCTTGGTTGGTGGTTGAGACCCTGGGAGCTCTGAGGG
>NW_022196894.1:53788656-53790660 GCF_008632895.1 Mastomys coucha | reverse complement strand
GAGTGGTATAGCTGGGTCCTCCGGTAGAACTATGTCCAATTTCCGGAGGAACCGCCAAACTGATTTCCCGAGTGGTTGTACCAGAAAAAACAATAATTCTTGAGTTGGAAGCTCTCAGGGACCAGTGTGTTCCTTAGGTGACACAGTGACAATTCCATTCTTAAAAAATCTACCCAAGGCTCACTTGATATTGTATCTGTACTTGAAAAGTTTGAGCCTTTTAAACTGTTTGTTGAACAATTTTTTAAAATAATTTTTATGGTTGGCAGTTTTGTATATTAAAATAATAAATCTTAGTCATTTTTATCCCCTTTTTCCTTCCCTCTCCTATTAAACCTCTCTTCCTAATAGGTCCCTGTATCAACTTTCATGTCTCCTTTTGTGTGACACACTGACTCTACTGATCTAAATGCAGTGTTCTAAGAGAGATAAGCACAAGCAAGAACTGTTCTTTCCAAATTCAAGTTGACTTCTCTCTTCTTAGAATCTTTTTAGTTGGATTTTTAAGAAATGTGATCGTATCTACTCTTTCTCCCTCTCACCTCCCCATATGCTCCTTTCAAATGCCCCTCCCAACTTCACATCTGTTTAGTTGGGGGGGGTTGAATATTTGGGTTTGGGGATGTTGTGGTTGTAACCCACTAAGTCCAGTTAGAGCAACTCATACATTCTTCAGTGCAGTGCCATCCACTATGCTACAGCATGAGAAATCTACCTGTGGACATATTGTCAATAAATTCTCCCCTTGCTCTCGCTCCCATCCCCTCTTCCCCTTTCTCCCATTCCCCTCCCCCCTCTTTCCACATGTTCATGGCCAGCCTATACTCCTCTTTCTCTCTTTCTCATTTTCTTTCTCTCTTTCTCTCTCTCTCTGTCTTTCTCTGTCTCTACTACCCCCTCAACTCCCCTCCCCTTGCCCTAAATAAACTATTCTACACTAAGAAAAAAGAAAAAAAAGAAAGAATGATTCTCTCTCCCCCGGCAGCTATCCACTGCTATTAGCTCCTCAGTAGGGGGTAGAGCCTGGAAATCATTTGCCAGACCTCTGCCAGAATGTTAGCTGGCTTAATCATGTGCAGCTATTGTGCAAGTAACCACAGTGCCTGTAATCTTGAGTCCAGGACCTGTGGCATATCCAGAGTACTGCTCCCTGTCCTCCAGACCTTAAAGATTTTTTTCTTTTCTGTCTCCTCTTCTGCAATGTTCCCTGAGCCTGGGTGAGGGGACTTGTCTCCTGAAAATCTTTTCAAACAACTTATTGACATTATTTTGCAATATAGTTAGCCTAAACATATAGCTTAAGTTCAAAATGTCTCAGAAAGATGATTGCTTAAGTGATTAAATTGCATCTGTGAAGTGCCACATTTGAAATACAGGCATTGTCCATGACCACCATTACAAGTGAGAAAGCCTTTGTCCTCAAAATTTAATCAGTGTAAAAACTAATTCCTTTTTAGTGATTTACTGTGTCTTTATGTTCTCATAATACATTTTAGACTTAAAAACACTTATCTCTAAGTAACTATAAGAAAATAATTTTATAGTAAAATCAAAAACACCTACCATATATGTTTAAGTCAGGTTAACCTTGAAATTCAATGATTTCTTCTAAATTTTGTGATACTTGGGACTATGATTTGAAACATTCGTAAGACTGAACAGAGGACTTGTAATGCCAAAGCTGTTACTAGACCAGGTGGTAAAGTTTGCAAATTGTGAACCTCTAAAATATTTACACAGCATAAAATTGTGCTAAGGTTATTAATATCATCAAGTAAGGCTCTAATTAGAAAATAAGGAATCATTCTAAAAAGCTATTTGGAACACAACTTCTATAGCACATGACCAAGGTCTTCTGCCAGCAATACGCTATCAACATCCTTAAGACTCTATCTGGGAAATCTCTATCAAAGAGAACACAATGAAACACCTTTGCTGACCTCAGACGACCTACGACCAGGGTTCTCTTGATGCTTCATGTTAGACAAATGCTAAAAAAAAAAA
>NW_022196894.1:53786236-53788646 GCF_008632895.1 Mastomys coucha | reverse complement strand
AAAAAAAAAAAAAATTGTAGTTTTCAATTGTCACAGTTACTATCACAAAATACCCAAGATCAGGCTTAGCAGGTAACCATGCTTGCTGTGAAAGTCCGACCATCCAAGTGTAGTCCGCAGAATCTTCATAAAGATGGAAAGAGAAAACCAACCACACAAAGTGCCTGTAACTTTCACACATATACTGTGACATGTGTCTGTCATCACCCCCCTGATACACACATACAGTAGTAAGTAAACATTTTTAAGTACCATTGATAGCCAACTTGTATGAATAGAAGGTTTATCTTAATTCATGGCTTCATCTTTCTCAGTCAATGGTGCCCACTGCCCACTGCTTTTCAGCCGATGGCAAGACCATATATCATGGTGAAAGGTAATGGAAGAGAAAGCTTTGTACCTCATACCCACCAAGGAAGTGAAAGAGTGAAAGGAAAGGGGGAAAGCGAAGGGCCAAGTGTCATTATCACTTCAAGAGCATGTAGCCAATTACCTAACTTCCTCTAAGCTCCATCTCCTAAAGGTTCCAAAAACTCACAGTAGCACCACGTGACTAAAAGCCAAATCATCAATAGATGGGCCTTTGGGAAGCAGTCATGATCTAAACTATAGCAAGATTCAGCAAAAAGACTACCCATGGGAACTGCTTGGAAACCTGCCTCTCCAGGGTGAAACTGTACAGCTTCGCCCTCTATTGCTTATTCTTTTCATTTTTGTGACAAAATATGATACTTAGGGGAGGAGTGGTTTGTTTTCAAGTAGCAGAGAAGACATAGTGAGAGGCAGCTCCACTACAGAGCAAGCACGAGGCAATAGCTTGTGTATATCACAGTAATCCATAAAGAAGAGAAAAGATAGGAAAGGAGGCCTAAATAGAAACCCTAAGACCTACCCCCCAAGCAAAACAGTGTATCCTGCAAGACCTCCCCCTAAAGATATCATTTTCTCCCAAAAGAGTGTAAACAACTACTGACCAAATAGTACAACACATGAGTATATGGACACATTTAACATCCAAGCCAATACATTAAAATATTTCTGGGGCTGTGAAGATGGCTGAGTCATTAGAAGCACTGGTCGCTCTTCCAGAGGATCTGGGTTTGATTCTCAGCACCTACATTATGCCTCACAACCATCTATAAAGCCATTCCAAGGGATCCGATGAACCGTGCACACAAATGGTACACAGATATGTTCAGGGGAAATATCCATGCACATAAAATATAATAAAATTTCAAAAAATATTTTGATTCCATCTCCTATAAAGTATTAATTAATAATAATGTTAGTTAAGCACAGCCCCCCAAACAGCTATAACTAAGGCATAAGTCTACCTGAGGACAAAACTTTAAAGATGTAAAACAGACCTGTGAGCTGCAATGACAACAAACTAAGCCAAGAATAGAACCCAAGTGTGGCTAACAGTTAATCTTTTTCAGCTAGAGGATATCACACCCACTTACTCATGGTACACAGATCACTTCTGAACGTTGTTCCATACTGATTCTGTAAGCAGCATCTTAGGAGGATCTACAAATGGAGGTTGTCCAAAGTGGTGATTAGTTTGAAGAGTATTTTTTCCGAGCTCTCTGTGAGAGCTTCACCTAAATGACTAGAGTGGAGCTGGGTATTGTTCTGTGAGGGTCACTAGCCACATGAGTGGCCACTTGCAATATCTGAACAGTCAAGAAGAGACTGAGCTATTGCTTTTTCTCTACAGATGACAGAATTAGAAGTTATGAATATATCTGGGAGAATAAAAGCAGACCTTTGAAGCAAAACTAGATTAACTTGTTTTTTTTATCTTTTATCGCATTATGATGAGAAAAGTTACATGATTTCAATTTATCTAAATTTGTTAATATTTGAAAACATTTTAAGTAAATAGAATTAAATCACATTCTTGTTTCCCTTTTGTACCCCAACTCCTCCCAGAGGCCCCCTTCAATATCTACAATATCTTTTTTGTCATATTCCTTAAAATTTATAAAATATTATAACAATAAAAATGAGTATTATAAAAGTTGTCTGATAGAAAACAATAGTCAATTTAACAGTTTTATGTAAGTGCTTGTCTACAGCAATACTGAAAATGCATACATTTTTCTCAATATAAATTTTAAATAACTTCAAACATATTAACTATATATTTCAAAATAATACATCACTACTAGTGGCACAGACATTAGGTGTGAGTAAGAATCTGGTGCATTAGCTGTGATAATTTGGAAAAGCAGTCATCTCAGAGAAAGAGTAACTTATAAACTCCTCTTAAATGAACATAAATACATAGTTTTTTGTTTGTTTGTTTGTTTGTTTTGTATTGAGTAGAGTTTAAAATGTTGGCTCTTACTGTGGTACAAGCTCAAAATAAGAACAATTTTTAGACATTGGATTTCATTGTAATAAG
>NW_022196894.1:53768830-53784891 GCF_008632895.1 Mastomys coucha | reverse complement strand
AGAAGTCTGGCGTAATTCTGATAGGCCTGCCTTTATATGTTACTTGCCTTTTTTCCCTTACTGCTTTTCAAAATTATTATGTGACGGGAGGAATTTCTTTTCTGGTCCAGTCTATTTGGAGTTCTGTAGACTTCTTGAATGTTCATGGGCATCACTTTCTTTAGGTTAGGGAAGTTTTCTTCTATAATTTTGTTGAGGATATTTACTGGTCCATTACATTGGGAATCTTCACTCTCTTCTATACCTATTATCCTTAGGTTTGGTCTTCTCATTGCATCCTGGATTCCCTGGATGTTTTGGGTTAGGAGCTTTTTGCCTTTTGCATTTTCTTTGACTGTTTTGTCAATGTTTTCTATGATGACTTCTGCCCCTGAGATTTTCTCTTCTATCTCTTGTATTCTGTTAGTGATACTTGCATCTATGACTCCTGATTTCTTTCCTAGGTTTTCTATATCCAGGGTTGTCTCTCTTTCTGATTTCTTTATTTTTTCTATTTCCATTTTTAAATTCTGTATGGTTTTGTTCATTTCCTTCACCTGTTTGATTGTGTTTTCCTGTAGTTCTTTAAGGGATTTTTGTGTTTCCTCTTTAAGAACTTCTAGCTGTTTACCTGTGTTCTCCTGTACTTCTTTGAGGGTGCTCTTTATGTCTTTCTTAAAGTCCTGAATCATCATCATGGGAAGTGATTTTAGATCTGAGTCTTGCTTTTTCGATGTGATGGTGTGCCCAGGACTTGCTATGGTGGGAGAATTGGGTTCTGATGATGCCAAGTAACCTTGGTTTGTGTTGTTTATTTTCTTATGCTTGCCCCCCACCCCCGACCATCTGGTTATCTCTAGTGCTACCTACCCTTGCTAAATCTGACTGGAGCCTGTCCTTCCTGTGATCCTGGTTGTGTCAGAACTCCTCAGAGTCAAGCTGTCTCTGTGATCCTGTGATTCTGGGATCCTATGACCCTTGTTAGAGCACCTGGGAGTGCAGCAGCTTCCTCTGGGTGCTGTGGGACTGGCTGCAGAGCCTGGGCCTAAGGTCTGCTCAGGACACCAGCCCAGAGAGACTGGACCTAGATTAACTTTTTTTCTTGTCATTTCTGGGGGAGCATTGATTTGGAAAAAAAAAAAACTAGTTAACTTCTATGAGCTACAGGTGTTCATGTGAGAGGAAGAGACATATAGAAAATATTTACTGTTAGGTAAGGATTAAATAGGATAACAGGATCAGTAAGATGCCTTGGTGAATTAAGTGTCTGTGGCCAAACCTGATCATGTAATCACCTGAGTTCAATTATCAGGACCCACATGGTAGAAGAAGAAAAACTAACTTCTGCAACTTGTCCTCTGTCCTTTAGTGTGTATACACAGGAACACACACATACACAAACACACAATACAATTATTAAAGTTTTAATGAGATATCAGAGTCAATAAGTTCACAACAAAGCCCAAAAACCATTCAGGTAATTTTTGTATAAATTAATTTAATATATATGCCGGAAATTTTAATACACAACCCTAAGAGGGATGAGGCTAGCAGAAGCTGAATAACTATCTTCCAAGTATGCTGTTTTTATTGTCTCAGCATTCAGCAGGGAAACTCTGTAGTCAATATGACCCTCCAAAACTCAGTCTCCACTGCTGTTAACCAGCACTTAATTTCTCTCTTCCTTGTGAATGCAGTACTCATTTTATACCACGATTGCAGGATTTCTCACACTCCTTTATCTTTACTTATGGACATATATCAGTCTTTCATATAGCATCGAGTCAAACAACACCTCATCCATATCTGTTTCCCTGGAACTCACCTAGGGCCTACAGCAAACACTCAGTAGTCACTTAATAAGTGACTAAAGATGTCTCTTGGCTGTTCATTGGGCTAGGAAGTTTTAGAATGTCTGCTGTTACATTGCAAATACTTCCCTATGTGCATCCATTTCAGGTTAACCAATATTCTAGTTGTACAGTGTCACTGTAAGTTTGTGAAGTTTGAGAAAATTTGTGAATCACAGTATCTGAATATCACTCTCCAGCACAGGCCATGGCTCTGAGTTGAGGCACACATTCCACAGTACAGTTTTCCAGTGGATAAAGTAGTTCAGTCCATACCCATGAAAATCCATATGTGCACCTTCCTTTTTCTGTACCAGAAACTTTTAGATGCAAGGGCATCTTATAGTCTATCCATACCATTCAAATACAAGACACCTGCTCTTCTACCAAAAGAAAAATATATGCTTGAATAATAACCAACCCAGTTCTTTCTATGTCTAAGTACTTTCCTGGATAAAACTGAGGCATCTTTCAAATTCCCAGACTTATTAACCTTTAATATGTTTGTTCAAGTATTCACCAAAATGTGAATGTTCCCTTGGTCACTCAATAAATAATTGAGTAACCCAGTGACACAGTGGAGGTGGGAAGACAGCTTTCAGTATTTTTTAAATCATAGCTACAAAGTAGTCAGTACATTTAGAGAAAGTGGTGCAACTATAATTCAATGCAGAAAAAAAAAAAAACATCTTTAATGCTTTGTGCTCTGTGTTGAATCTTGAATCATTTTTTAAAGAACTGAACCCCTTGAACTACCTAAAAGTTAGAATGGAATACGAATGAAAGCAACAAGGACCTGCCAGTCTTGGTAAAACCATGGTGCACTGTCTTGTGACTCTAAACACGTAGACAGAGGGTCTGTTCTGCACCAAGTGCCTCTGGAATACAGTGAACAGAACGTCTGAACAGAGAGCCAGACTTGGCAGAAACCTGTAGGCACTTTCACATATTCCGAAGATGAGAGGCTCAAAGCACTCAAGTCCTCTACTCCCGGTATGACTAAATTTGACTTTTGTATGCTTAAGAACAAAAGTTCCCCTTCTGCTTCCAGCAGTACGTGCAGCTCTGAGAACACAGAACCTACCCTACCCAGGCTACAAAAACAAGAGAGCACATGTTTTCCATCAGGACTAATTTCCTCAGCAACAACCTGAGATTTTTATGATGTTCTTAAAAGTGCTCTCTCCATGAATAATGCATGAGTGGAGAGAATAAAGCACACTTTCTGTAAACCTGCCATTTAACTTCCTAATTTATCCATGTAACTTCCTAATTGTCATTTGTCCCCATTCTTTGTGATTTGTGTGCTATTTGGGGCATTGTATATCCCTAGAAGAGTATACACAGGGGGGTTGTGGGAGACATGGCAAAGAGAGAAAGAGAGTCCATTAGCTTTGCTAAGGATGAATTAAAGGATTTTTAATACTTGGGACAATTATTAAGAGACTGAACGAGCAAGGGCTAGACCTAGGCCCCCTACATATTTGTAGCAGATGTACAACTTGGTCTCCATGTGAGTCCCCTAACAATTAGAGTGGGGGCTGTCTCTAACTCTGGTGCCTGATACTGGATCCCCTACCCCTAGCTGCACTGCCTGGTTGAGTCTCAGTGGGAGAGGATGCACTTAGCCTTGCTGCAACTTGATGTCCCTGGGTAGAGGGATACTCAAGGGGGCCTTCCCCTTCTCTGAGAAAAAGGGGAGAGGGTGATAGGGGAAAGGATTTGTGAGAGTGAGACTAGAAGAAGAGGGAGTTGGTACTGCAACTGGGATGTAAAGTTAATTAATTAATTAATTAATTAATTAATTAATTAGAAATGTGAGACATTCCAGTAGGTATCTCATTCCTATGGATTCTTGTTTATTCCTTGTTACTGATACATGTGGTGATGATGGTCAATAAAACAATGATATGTCCCTCTTCAAATACAGTGAATTTGAGCTAAGTTGTTATTATAAAAACCTACTGGACTTTCTTGGGCAACATCATTAACAGCTTATTTTGTAGGCCAAGTCTGTTAGTCATAATGTTTGTAATGTGCCCAGAAAAAGGCAAACCAATTAAATTAAAAAATCAAATCAAATTAAATTAAATTAAATGGAAAGTCCTAACATAAATGCTATCTGCAAAGTCCAGATTAAATGTTCTTAAAAGAGTGAACAAAACCCAGGAATGATCTGAAGATGAACGAAGTATCAGAAGTCTCCATCCAAACTGAGCAAGGTCAGCCCAGTGCTCTGCTTAAAGGCAAGTCTCATCAAGGAAGACAAGACCACTTTCAGAAAGACAAAGGCCTCACTTTCTTAATAGAACATCAAAAGGTCAGGTGTCCTGGCATCTGCCTTTCATCCCAGCACTTGGAAGACAAAGGCAGGCAGCCCTCTATAAGTTTGAGGCTAGCCTGATCTGTGGAGTAGGTTCCAGCCTAGTAATGGCAACCTAGTGAGACTTCGTCTTAGAAGAAAACTGCTTCTTTCTTAGTAGCCACTTCCTGCAGCTCTTCATCTAGGAATAGGGATTCACTGAGAAAGAGTTGAGTGGAAACTTCTGATTTGTTTGGAAAGTCAGTTATATCAAATGATGTTTTGCTGAGGCACACAGGTGAAAGGATGTCTTGAAAGAATGAAAGAATGTTTTCTGAAGCAGACACAGGTGAAAGGATGTTTTGCTAGAGCAAACATGTGAAAGGATCCATGATGAAAGAGTATATATATGACCCTACAAACAGTGGAAAGGGGCATTGGGTTGGTTTGCTCTGCCTCACTATTCTTCACTAACAACACACATGTACTGGTTCACCTTACATAGCATTGTTGAGTTCAGTTTTCAGTAATGCTGACATAGTGAGAAACTTGCCAAGGAATTGCTCACGAAGTTTCTGATGAAGCTTGCCGCTTCCATGGCTTGTCCTTGGGCTGGTTGGCAAGCCTGGTGGTTTCTTCAGGTTGAACAGCAGATGTTGGTTCATGTGTGGTGTCTACCTGCCTAGAGGACTGGTCTGCAGCTGCTGGTTCATGTGTGGTGTCTACCTGCCTAGAAGACTGGTCTTCAGCTGCTGAGTTATATTTGATGTTTGTTACAGGACTGAACTGAAGAAGCTTGCCCCAAAAAAACTATTTCTAAACAGATCCGCTTCCCCCATATCCTAATAACTTTTCTCTTCCACTACCTCTGCTGGGTGGTGGGCAAGAGGAGAGGTTGAACCCTTATTAAAGTGAGTTTTAAAAAAATTAGGCCTACAGAGAGGGATGGGGATCATGAGAGGAGTTTGAGGGGTAAAGGGTAGAAGTGATGTAAACACAGTACTCATGTAAAATCCCCCAAAATAAAAATTAATTAATTAAACAAACAATAATGTCAAGAATTTTCATAGCACTCCACTTGGTCCTAAGTGACCTTGAATGCAGGCAACCCAGGAATGCACCATGTTTATATCAACCTTATAAATGCCAGCATAAAGCAGGAGTCACTGAAGCAGTGGTAAAACATATTAATATAGCTAATTATCACAAAGGCCTTCTCATGGGGCCCTATTACCCCATGATTTCAAAGTTCTCAATGTTCGCATGCCTAAAACATGTGTTATTATACAGTATGAGTTCCCCAGAGGAAAACATCTGAAAAGTACTTTCAAACTCCCTGATGAGAAGCATAGTATTTTGAAATACTATGTAGATACTGATGGAATAATTCAGTAATAATAGTAATGAATTTCCCAAAGCATTCTAGAAAGAAGTCGACACATTCAAAAGAAGGAAATGAGATAGCATGGTGGTATATACCACCTACCAGCTACTGGGAGGCTGGAATCAAAAGACTAACTTGAGCTCTTGAGTTCATGATTAACTTGGACAACATACTGAGGCTATGTAAAAATATATATGTGTGTGTGTGTGTGTGTGTGTGTGTGTGTGTGTGTATGTTCATTTACATATTATATAATATGTATATATTTTATTTAATAAGTAATATAAAATAATTCTACTGCACATTAAAATATATAATATCTATATATCTATAAATATGGGAGAAAATTATCAACATATTTTCTTTACAACTTACTACATTTTCTTTAAAACAACAACAAGAAATCCAACAACAAAGCCTGAACATCAGTTTTGTATAGCTGAAGTTCACAATAGCCATGCTGCCAACAAATAAAGAGAGTAAGCAACATTGATGGAATGAGGAGCACTCCAAGAGTGAGCCTCTTGCATAGGGTATGTTCCCAACACAGCAAATCTAAATTGTTCTTCTTGGGATCTGTAGTAGAACACATTAAAAATCCCAGCACAGGGCTTCTTCCCCACCTTAGACCGTTTATGTTCCCGCATGATAGACACACACTCAGCCTTTGTATTTACAATATGACTTGTGCAGCACAGTAGCTGGGCAGCTGTCTACCCTCCACGCTGTTAGAATCTACTTTCCTAATGATAACCCTGAGTTAGCACTTAACTATTTACAGGGATCCACCTGGGCTGCTCTTAACTCTGCTTGAGCAGTCTTCTGGGCCACATTCTCTTGGCTCTTAGCACATGGTGTCTCTCCCCCACCTCCTGCACATTCTTCCACTCCTAAGAGGCTCCCCTTTCTTCTCCCTTCTCATAGTCCTCTCTCTCTAAACCTGTGTAACCTCAACCCCACCTGTGTCTCTTCTGCCCAGCTCTTGGCTGTTGGCATCTTTATTTACCAACCACAATTAACTGGGGGCAGAGCTATTCAGCTTATGGGTAGATTCTCTCGCCTCTGGGACACCAATCTTAGGGGTCCCAAATTAGCATTAGAATACAAGCAGCATTAGGCCAACCCACTACAGGGATCTTTGCAAAACCTGGCTGTGCCAGATAGATAATAAATAAAGGGTTTTGTGCTGAATAAACAAATCTTTATTCTGTGAATAGTGCTCAAGGAATGCTTCACTGGGAAACTATTTTCCCCTTCAAAATTCCATTGCTTTATATCAACCTTGTTTGTCAGGATTCCAAACCTACTGATGAATAAAGTATTAATATACTGTACTTGCAGTTTACACAGGTAAGTTATACTATGCCATTATTACCAATTAATAATGAAGACATGGAGGTTCAGAGAGATAAATTATCTTCCTCAGCAGAACATAGTCTATGAGGAAATTAGGACTTGAATTCATAAATTTTAGATTCTTTTGGCCCTTTCTTTATACTGTACTGATCTCACCAATGATAATATGAGGTGGGAGTTTACTCGAGGGATTGCTCAACAGTGAAGAGCATGGGCTGCTCTTTCAGAGGATCCAGGTTCAGTTCTCAGCACCCACAAGATAGCTCATAGTCACCTATAATTCTAGTACCAAGAGATTCAGTGCCCTCTCCCAGCCTCCATGGGCAGCAGGCATGCATGTGGTACATGGGCATACTTGCAGACAAAATCTCCATACACATAAAATATAAATAATGGAAAAACAATAAAGAAGATTTGTAAGGGTTTTTTAAGCAAGCTAAAAGTAGGTGTACAATCTTTTTAAATGCACTGAACATAAGATCATAACTCAGAGAACTTGCCTCGTTCTTTGAGGTGAATCAGTAGTTTCTAGACTTCTTGCTGATGTTATGCCTGTTGCATGTTCTCTTTACAGACAGTAGCGGTTGCCAGTCCCTATACCTAATGGGACAAGCTAGATAGAGCTGGCAGGTCTCTGCCTGAGAACAACTTCCAACATGTCAAGTGATTTATTTTCAATTCAAATTCTGCATAGCATTCTTAGCATGAAAATAAATTTCTACATCTTATGCACTGCCACTTTATCTAATAATACTAGAATTGAGCTCAGCCACAAAATTCCAGCTGTCATGAGCAGCTCATGTTTGCTACTCATAAATAACATCTCATCTGGAAAAGAGCTGCACTCAGACTGACAATCAGCTCCTGTGGTTTTCATGGGAGGCGAGAATTTCCGAAATGATCCTAGTGTCAGTCTTGACAGTTCTCTCATCGAGCTGTTGGTACTTATTTTTTTTATAACAATAATCCATCTGCATCACTTTGCTGCCTTGTGGACTGCCATGGAGCCACTCAGAGCTCGTGAATTTTTTTTATTTTTTATTTTTTGCTTGCGTACAAACCCAGAATGTCAGAACTACTGGCTGCTGCAAACCATGTTGTCACAGGAAGCCCAGTCTCTGATGGACAGGCTTATAGGAGAGCCCAGTCTCTGATGGACAGGCTTATAGGAGAGCCCAGTCTCTGATGGACAGGCTGATAGGAGAGCCCTTTACAAGCTGACCATAGCTGCTTGTTCCGCATCTTAAGTTTACTCTGGTTAGAAGACTCCAATAGAAACAGTGGTAGAGAGACTTTTATGTTTTTACAAAGAGGAAACAGTTCTCCTGTGCCTTAAAGGGAGACTCATGAAGAACTGCATTGTGATTGCTAGAGACCTGACATTGACTCATATACAAAAAGACTCTAAATGACTAGGAAACATGGGTTTCCTCACTATAGTCCATTAAATGGTTCCCATAACTTGGCAAAATACATACATGCAAGAATGTGCTACTGATTTAAAAAAAAAAAAAATTCTCCCAGGAAGACAATTTATGTTGCTAACACTCCTTAAAATAGCTTGAAGCTATAGTAGCTTAATCTTACAGAATTACAGAGGCTATCAAAGGATTCTGAAGCACACGAGACTTGAGCCGTTTGTTCAACCTCTTTGGGTAAATAGAAGGGAGAGGGGATGACAATTTTTATGTTTGTAGGCCTTCCTTTATATTTTTATTTTATTATTTTTGTTTTTGCTTTTCTTCATGGATAATTTTAAAGACATTCAATGATGGAGAAATGAGTACAGCAGCTCCCTGTGTGAGCACCAGTCACGCTAACTGAACTACCAATCTTTCAAATTCCCGTATTTCCCATAAGGAATTCCCCTCTAGAAGAGTAACCTAGCCATGATTAGTTAGGCTATTTCCTGGCTGATTCATGACTCTGCAGCTGCAAGTTTATTCTTAACCGCCCATTTCTCTCAAACGGTTCTTTTTCTTTTCTGCTCTGTCTCATGGTGTTCAGAAACTTTATTCAATCTGTCACTATTGAACAATCTCATCATCTAAAGAGCTATTATGAGTGAATGGTGCAAAAGACTGGGATGGGAGAATGTTCTGCCAAGAAAAATCATTCCCAAAACTTCTCCACACTCAGCTACAGAAAGCAGCTCTACAGACCGGCAGAAGGCTCTTAGCTGTCTTCTAAAGATGTGTAACACTGACCAAAATGTATGTTTTGGCTGTGCTATTTTTTTAAAAAAGGAGAACAGGATCTACAAAAATAAATCAAAGTAATTTTATATAAGTAATGATTTAGGGTTTTGTTTTTTTCATTTTTGTTGTCCAACCCATTTTCTACATCAAACCATGAAACTTTACAATGCTGAATTCTTCAGCCAGTCGTTAGAGCTAGTCACAGGCATCCCTCTTCTGTAAAGCTGAAATCCTTTTGTTTTGTTCCAAACTGTACTTTTGTTCCATTCTTAGTTCAGTCCAATTTTCAACCTATACCTTACGATCCGTGCGCTGTGTGGTGGCAGCAGCTCCTATACCTTACGATCCGTGCGCTGTGTGGTGGCAGCAGCTCCTATACCTTACGATCCGTGCGCTGTGTGGTAGCAGCAGCTTTACCCCTTTGGTATCCGTGCGCTGTGTGGTGGCAGCAGCTTTACCCCTTTGGTATCCGTGCGCTGTGTGGTGGCAGCAGCTTTACCCCTTTGGTATCCGTGCGCTGTGTGGTGGCAGCAGCTTTACCCCTTTGATATCTTTGTTATTTAAGGCACTACCTTCTAGAAGCTTCCTTCCTGCTGGCTAGCCTTCATAAAGCCAGAAGCTGCTTTGCAGAGAGCTGGAGGGGAAAGGCTAGCGGTGGTTTGTCTCAGTGTTAGACTTTTCATGTTATAATACCAAATTGCCAGACAAGATGAGCCTACTGGTATAATAGTGGTATGACGGTTATTGGGATCACACCACTTATTGATTTGTGATTGGATCTGGGTGAGGACTTCTCTGCAGGAGGGAGCTCCTGCTCAGTACTGGGTACCTGGTCAAAGTCCCACGGCTAGGGAGACAATAGACACCAAAGGAATCATGCTACTTTTGTTTTGCTAAATGAAGATGTTGTTAGATAACCTCCTAAAGGTTGATGTCCACAGATCAATTCTGCTCTCATCCTTGATCAATGAAACTTCTCATTAGCAGTGAATAGAAATAAAGGTGGAAATTCGTGACTTGTCAAAATTGTGAGAACAACTAACTGTTGAGTTTTCATCCTTAAATAGCGCACGTATATTATCCACTCCAGAGCTCAAGGAATATTTTACAGAAGGGAGTATGAAGAATGTAAAAGCCACACTAGAAGAAAGCTGTAACCCAGAAAGGCTCTTGTCTAAAGGAAAAATGGGGACAAAGTATGGAGTAGATTGAAGGAAAGGCCATCCAGAGACTGCCCCACCTGGGGATCCATCCCATATACAGACACTAAACCCAGACATTATTGCGGATGTCAAGAAGTACTTGCTGACATTAGCCTGTTATAGCTGTCTCCTGAGAGGCTCTGCCAGAGCCAGACAAATACAGAGGTAGATGCTTGCAGCCAACTACTGGACTGAGCATGGGATCCCAATGGAGGAGTTAGAGAAAGGACTGAAGGAGCTGAAGGGGCATGCAACCCCATAGGAAGAACAACAATATCAGCCAACCAGACCCCCAGAGCTCCCAGAGACTAAACCATCAACCAAAGAGTAGATATGGAGAGCCCATGACTCCAGCCACATATGTAGCAGAAGATAGCATTGTCTGGCATCAATAGAAGGAGAAGCCCTTGGTCCTGTAAAGGTTGGATTCCCCAGTGTAGGGTATGCCAAGGTGGTGAGATGGGAGTGGGTGGGTGGGAGGAGGAGCACCCTCATAGAAGCAGGGGGAGGGTGATGAGAGAGAGGGCTTCCACAGGGAAAAGCAGGAAAGGGAATAACATTTGAAATGTAAATAAAGAAAATATCCAATTAAGAAGAAGAAGAAGAAGAAGAAGAAGAAGAAGAAGAAGAAGAAGAAGAAGAAGAAGAAGAAGAAGAAGAAGAAGAAGAAGTAGTAAAAGAAGAAGAAGTAAAAGAAGAAGAAGTAAAAGAAGAAGAAGTAAAAGAAGAAAGCTGTAATACACTGTGCCATGCACAGGACAAGGCTGTGGCCCTCAACGACTCATATCAGGTGTGGTTACCTAATAAGGTTTGCATAAGACTGAGCTCACAAACCTGCATACATAGAGAAGGGACTCACAGGGTCCAGCCTTCCCTGTGTGCTATTGGCAGACTCAGGCTGCTGAGGAAATAAGGTCCCTGTCCTCAGTGATGTCGTTATTGGTGACTTATTCATGTCCAGTGGGCAGGTCCACACCCATGCCCATCCAGGCGGTACCAGCTAAACACAGTGGGTCACAAAACAAAACAAAACAAAATGACGTGGAGATAGCATAGACACAGAGGGAGGGAGAGGAGCTGGTGGAGGTGAGAGAGGACAAGAGATGATGGACTGTGTGTGCCCAGAATATATTGTAGACACACATGAATATATAAAAGAATAAAGGAAGTGAAAGAGTTGCATAGAGTTTTTTTATCTTTAAAACATGAATAGGTGTCTTTTCCTGACCTTCAGTGCCTGACTCACTCATCCACTTGACATTTGTTTGGACCCCAAACCCTTACAGAGAGGAACTTAGGAATACATTATACATGGTCCAGGCTGCAGACGGGCTAGTGTGTGGCAGTGCCAAGTTTATAAGCTGTGAAGTCATTATTCCCTCCCAGGGAAACTTGGCTGCCATTGCTGTTTAATGATGTGTTTACACTTAGGCTAACCAAAAGCTTGCCTGCTCATAAAAAAGAAGGAAACTGTCATTCTTTTCCCATTTTACAATTGCTGCACGTAATTAAGATACTGACACTTCCTATACTCAAGGATAAACTAGCAACAGCCTTAAAAGTAGTTCCCAGAATGTTGATTAATAGAAATTGCTCTTATCATTCACCAAGGAATTAAAATTAATAGTTTTGTTCCTCCTAAGTGTACACAATAATATGCTACTATGTTTTAAGGTAATGCCATCAAGAGTGGTGGATATAACATAAAAGAATTGATTGCACTTGCTTCCACAACTATTCCCTACTTTTAATCATTAAGACACATGAACTTAGTTCATTTTTAGTCCTTTCTTATCCCTTCTTTGACATCTATTATTAAAAATTGTATTAGTCAATGAATAAATAGGAAACATCCCAAAAACTATACTAATCCATTATGCTTTGGTGCTTGGAGGCATGTTTGTGCATGCTTGTGTGTTCTGGTATACATGTGTATGTTTTAGAAACACACACTGATTTTTCTCTTCCTATCCTCTCAAACTCTCAAGGCAAACTCCCACCCCCACATCAAAATCATAAATTGTAGACTAGTGAATTCTCAATGAGAAGCAAAGTCTTTTGTAAAAGAACAGGGTGGGATAAATATTCCATAATAAAACTAAGGGGATCACACTGTGGGTGTTTCTTTTAGCAACAACATGCTAACCATCTAGCTAACAGGGCCAGAGCATAAATGGTTCATTCATTTAAATAAATAAAAACTGATTTCCTTTTAAACTAAACCAGTAGCCCCTCACTCAGTTCTCACCTCACTCACAAATTTTCTTATCTAGCATCCAAATGCCAAGAAAATAAACTGGGCCTGGAGGGATGGCTCAGGAGTCTACAATGCCTGCTGCTCTTCCAGCAGACGTGGAAAAGTTCAGTTCTTAGAACCTATGCCTCAGACTTCACAAACATCTGTAACTCCAGATCCAAGGGATCTGATACCCTCATCTGACTGCCACAGGAATGTGCATGTTCACAATCATGTGTGTTTGTATGTGTATATGTGTGTGTACTTGTGTGTACTTGTGCACATGCACACTCATGCACGCACACACACACACATACACAAGCATATACACGTACATGCAAATAAAAATTGGAGCCATAAATCTTTTTAAAAAGAAAACAAAATTAGAATCAAGAAGGGCCTGTGAAAAAGCAGAAAGCTCTTCTAAGACTAGACATACAACTCTTTCTGCCATAAGTTGGTGCCCAATCTGGGCTTTCATTTCTTGCCAAAGACTCGCACTCCTTTAGTGGTTGTAATTTATTTATTTCCCTCTTCACTTACTTCTACCTACTGGCCTTCAAATTGTGTCAGCTTTCCTCTTTAAAAATGCCCTAGATGCACGCATGTCTCTAAAACTTTACACTTTCCTATCTCCAGCACACCATGCCTAGAACCATGACAAAGTGAACGAGTATCCTTAGTTTCATTCTTTACCTGTTCTAATACTACATGCCACAGTGCCTGGAAGGAAAAATAGGCAGCTCAAACTCTGACATCAGCATGCTTCTCCCCCACAAAATCTTCTCCTTAACTATCAGAGGAATCTGAAAGTGCTGGCTTATGAATGTGGAGGGGAAAGGATTTGGAGATAATGAGGGAGCCAATGGGGGGAGGGAGGAGGAGAGAGTATAGGAGATCATCATAGCAAAGTATATGACATGCATCTGGGAAGATGTTGTAATTATCCCTATGCTAATATATTTCTTGAGACAGGGTCTATCTATATATTCCTGGCCATCCTTGAATTCACTATGTAGACCAGGCTGGCCTCAAACTCATAGAGATCTGCCTGCCTCTGTTTCCGGCTGCAGAGATTAAAGGCATTTGCCACCACTCCAGGTATTTATGCTAATCTCAAAATTAAGTAAGAATTAAAATGCTCTACTGCTCCTTATCTGACAGCTTTGTCTGCTTCTCCACTACTAAACTTATCCCTCCCACCACGTTCCACCTTGTGAAGTAAACACTCAGCCCACTTACCTGCCTCAAAGAACCCCTCCCTCCAGCTTACCTATAATACCCACTAAAGCTAGGTTTAGGCCCATGTGGAGAACTAGTCCTCTCATTCAACCTATTGACTCTCCTGTGCATGGAATCATTTCACACATTAAACCCCTTAACCCAACTACATTATATACCCCTATTTTATTATACTTTATTATTTTTTTTTTTGTATGCACTTTGCCCGAGAGTCATCTCATCAGCCCAAAGCATAAACTCTCAAAGAGCAAGAATTGTCTTCCATCCATCTTTGGCTTTTCAAAAACAAGGTACTGAGTTAGAATAAGATTCTTTATAAACAATTGTTCTTAAAATTATTTTTTCAAAGCAATGATTTGGAAGGAAATTTTGGGTTTTCTCCTTTCTTTTTTTTATTAGATATTTTCTTTATTTACATGTCATATGATTTTTCTTTTCCTAGTTTCCCCTCCCAGGAACAAACAAACAAATAAACAAAAACAAGAAGAACAAACCCCTTTTGGCTCCCCTGTCCCCATGTTTGCCACCCACCCTCTCCCACTTATTGGCCCTTGCATTCCCCTACACTGGGGCACAGAACTGGAAGGAAATTTTAAAGGAACACAAATGTGAGATACAATTTACTTGAACAATGACAGAGGCCTAGGATGCCTGTTTTGTTCAAATATATTTATATATTATGTCTAACTTTTTTTTCTGTTTAAGAATGTCTGTTCACCGGGCTCTCTGGGCTGGTGTCCTGAGCAGACCTTGGGCACAAGCTCCACAGCCAGTCTCAATATAAATTTTAAATAACTCCAAACATTAACTGTATATTTCAAAATAATACATCACTGCTAGTATTTTCTTAAATGAACATAAATATATAAAGCTTTTTATTTGTTTTTTGTATTTAGTAGAGTTTAAAATCTTGACTCTTACTGTGGTACAGGCCCAAAATAAGAACAATTTTTAGACATTGGATTTCATTGTAATAAGGCTGTATTTCAATGACCCTCACATCACCAAAGGATTTTACCTTCATCGTAGCTAAGCTGAGAGTTGATAGTTCTGCTGCACCAGGAAATGAATTGTAGGCTCCATTTTTGGATACAGACTTCCTGCTGTGCTCAAAGCTATTTGACTTGAGTGAGTGACTTCATTCTCAGCCCACAGAGAACAGGTTATATTCATTTGAGAAATGGTGTATATATTAAGATGGTCTATCCATAAAGTCATTCGCCAACTGTTTCAATGAACAATGGTTCTGCTTGGAGGGTGGCACAGACATTAGGTGAAGGTAAGAATCTGGTTCACTGGCTGTGATAATTTGGAAAAGCATTCATCTCAGAGAAAGAGTAACTTATAAAGTCCTCTTCTTCAAACTTGATACAAGAGTTACAAATGTCAAGCAAAGCATTTAGTCTCACTCTTTGTTGTTCTCTTACAAGTTTCCTCCCTAGTTAATCGTCTATGTTTCTTTTGGGTATATAAATACTTTTGAAATATATGCTGGTCTGAAAACAATAGTATAGTGGAAAAACATGAAATAAGCAATACTACTAAAAGAGAGGATGAGATAGGAGAAGCAAGATTTCAAGACCCTTATGTTGTACATAGCCAGACACTGTCACAAACAAGCTGAAAGTGTATATAGGTTGTACAATATTGGACCTGTTTCTCCAATTGCCAAATTAAAGAGACCATTGGATGACAATCAACAAATTTCTACTTCCTCATATTTTTGGATTTCCAAAATCCACAAACATACAAGCTGACAGTGTATATAGATTGTACAATATTGGACCTATTTCACCAATTACCAAATTAGAGAGGCCATTGGATGATAATCAACAAATTTCTAATTCCTCATATTTTTGGATTTCAATCGACTAGGATATGTTGGTAATACTAATTTTCATATTAAGATATTAAGAAAAAATAATCATCACTTCCTGTTGTTTTTGTTGTAAAAGGTGGAATTAGGTTTGTGTGGATTTGTTGAAAGATTACCTTCTTGCTTCTTCTAGGGTGTAGTTTTGCTCCTGATGTTGGTGTTTTCCATCTATTATCCTTTGTAGGGCTGGATTTGTGGAAAGATATTGTGCAAATTTCATTTTGTCATAGAATATCTTGTTTTCTCTGTCTATGGTAATTGAGAGTTTTGCTGGGTATAGTAGCCTGGGCTGGCATTTGTGTTCTTGTAGGGTCTGTATGACATCCACCCAGGATCTTCTAGCTTTCATAGTCTCTGGTAAGAAATCCGCCATAATTCTGATAGGCCTGCCTTTATATGTTACTTGCCTTTTTTCCCTTATTGCTTTTAAAATTCT
>NW_022196894.1:53766540-53767975 GCF_008632895.1 Mastomys coucha | reverse complement strand
TGATCCTGGTTGTGTCAAAACTCCTCAGAGTCAAGCTGTCTCTGTGATCCTGTGATTCTGGGATCCTATGATCCTGGACTTGTTAGATCACCTGGGAGTGGGGCTTTCTCTGGGTGTTGTGGGACTGGCTGCAGACCTTTCACCCAATGTCTGCTCAGAACACTAACCCAGACAGACCGGTAGGAACCCGAGACACTGGGCTGGCAGGGTTCCTGTGTGCCTTGTCCTGCTAGTCCCAGTTACTCTCAGTGTTGGGACAGATGTTGTTTCCTACTCACCTCTGACCCTGGGTGTGTCAGAGTGCCTGGAAGTGAAGATTCCTCTGGGTGTTGTGGGACTGGCTGCAGAGTTTGCGCCCAAGGTCTGCTCTGGACCCCAGCTCAGACAGACCAGAAGGAACTAGAGTCACTGGGCTGGTGGAGTTCCTGTGTGCCTGGTCCTGCTGGTCCCAGTTACTCCCAGTGTTGGGACAGATGTTGGTTCCTGCTCACCTCTGATCCTGAGTGTGTCAGAGCACCTGGGAGTGGAGCTTCCTCTGAGTGTTGTGGGACTGGCTCTTAATTCAAATTTTAAAAGGGTTTTCTGAGTTTTACAAAACAAAACCCAAAACCTTAAATAAAAACTAAGACTATTTTAAAATAATTGAACTAAAATTCATTTTGAAATAACATTATCTACAAGTAAAGAGTGAATAAACATTATCAAACTCATTTGTTGTAACTTACCTTTGATTTTAAAAATAATAAATTAAAGAAGGCTAGAGAGCTCTCAAGTCACTGCCAAGAGTGCCACCATGCCAGGCAGGCCAAAGGTACTTCCTCTTTGATGCCTTAACTATGAGTCTGAGAGTTGTTTTGCTGACATGAACATATTGGCCAAATGGAAAGAACAGATTGAAGTGGAATCCAAAAGAGTGGCAAGGAAAAAAAACCTAACCACAATAAACCTATTTACAAATCTTTCTTAAGGAAACATTCAGAAGTACTGTGGCATACCCAACAAAATTTACTGACAATTAAAAAGTGGAAATAATGCAAAGCTTCTGTAAGGCAAAGGACACTGTCAATAGGACAAAACGGCAACCAACAAATTGAGAAAAGATCTTTACCAATCCTATATCTGATAGAGGACTAATATCCAATGTATACAAAGAACTTAAGAAGTTAGACTCTAGAGAACCAAATAACCCTATTAGAAAATGGGGTACAGAGCAAAACAAAGAATTCTCAACTGATGAATACTGAATGGCTGAGAAGCACCCAAAGAAATGTTCAATATCCTTAGTCATCAGGGAAATGCAAATCAAAATAACTCTGAGATTCCACCTCACACCAGTCAGATTGGCTAGGATAAAAAACTCAGGTGATGCCAGGCAGTGGTGGCACACGCCTTTAATCCCAGCACTTGGGAGACAGAGGCAGGCAGATTTCTGAGT
>NW_022196894.1:53763359-53766175 GCF_008632895.1 Mastomys coucha | reverse complement strand
CTATTAAAAACAATGAATTTATGAAATTCTTAGGGAAATGGATGGATCTGGAGAATACCATCCTGAGTTAGGCAACCTAATCACAAAAGAACACACATGGTAGGCACTCTCTGATAAGTGGCTATTAACCCAGAAGTTCAGAATACACGAAGAACAACCCACAAACCACAAGAAACTCAAGAAGAAGGAAGACCAAAATGTGGACATTTCATTCTTTCTTAAAAGGGGGAACAAAATACCCATGGAAGGAGTTGCACAGATTAACTATGGAGCAGAGACTGAAGGAAAGACAAGCCAGCCTGATATAGCTATCTCCTAGGAGGCTCTGACAGTACCTGACTAACACAGATGTAGAGGCTCACAGCCATCCATTGAACTGAGTACAGGGTCCCCAATGAAGGAGTTAGAGAAAGGACCAAAGGAGCTGAAGGGTTTGCAGCCCCTTAGGATGAACAACAATATGAACTAACTAGTACCCTCAGAGCTCCCAGAGTCTCAACCACCAACCTAGGACTATACATGGTGGGACTGACTGCTCTGGCAGCATGTGTATAGTAGAGGATTGAAAAATCAGTCATCAATGGGAGGAGAGGCCCTTGGCCCTGTGAAGGTTCTGTGCCCCAGTGTAGGGGAATGCCAGGGCCAATAAGTGGGAGAGGGTGGAGTGACAGGCATGGGGAGGGGGGAGGCAAGAGGGGTTTGTTCTTGTTGTTTTTGGTTTTTTGTTTGTTTGTTTGTTTTTGGTTTTTGTTTGTTTGTTTGTTTTGGAGGGGAAACTGGGAAAGGAGAAATCATATGACACATAAATAAAGAAAATACCTAATAAAAAAAAGAAAAAAGAAGAAGAAAAAAGTAGAAATAGTATAATTCATAATGAGAGAATGGCAAATATCATCTTTAGCACATCTCTCCCATAACTACCAGGGATCAGACCTGTCACCTTGATACTTAAATGAACTAGGTAACATGAATTCTCATTTTAAAATACTGCCAGCTAATTCAAATGTTTTACAACATTTCAAAGGCCCAAGAAAATATGTCTATCATCAGTACTTAGCCACCTTTCTACCTTCTTCTATACGATGGAATATTTTGAAAAATTATATGAAATACTGGCCAGACATTTTTGCAGAATTGTAATATTCTTTATTTTGCTCTCTTTTTTTGTTTCTGAGAATCTAACTTAGGACCTTGTACATGTCAGACAAATGCTCTAACACTGGGCTACATCCCCAGCTCCTGGCCAGATGGTTGTAAAGTAAATGTTTATCATAAACTGTCTAATCTCTTCTGTTTTGATCAAAGCCAATTAATTAATTCCAGGCTCTTTTATTTATTTATTTATTTATTTATTTATTTATTTCTGGTCTGCACCATTCCAGAACTCTTTGAAGAAAGATTTCTGGAGAGTTAGGGAAAACATGCTCTAAGAATTAAAGAGATGACACATTAGATAAACCTGAGATAATCAAATCATTTATAAATGAATCAAGCTTACTCATACATATTTTCATGTTTCAATTAGCCAAATAATAATAATTATTCTACATTTTTAAAGACTAAACTAAATGCCTTTGAGGAGAAATCCATATGTCTATCCAAAAAGAAAATACAGAATTAAGCCAGACATGGTGGCAAACACATTTATTCCCAGCACTGGAAGGCAGAAACAGATGCATCTCTGTGAGTTTGAGGCCAGTCTGGTCTACATAGCGAGTTTCCTGACAGCCAGGGCTACATAATAGAGAAAGCCTGTCTTAAAAACACCAAAAAAGAAGACAAACAAAACCCCGAACTTTATCATGGGACAATTACCTACTGACATATTTTTTCAATAATTTCAGAATCACATACAATGTCCAAAGAAGTACCAGAGAAAAACCAGATAAAACAACAAAATCCTTGGGTGAGAAGGAACTTCTTTAAGGATGTGAGAGTGATTACAACAGTCGTTCTTAACCAACTGACTTCCTTCAGCCCGTCTTAACCAACTGACTTCCTTCAGCCCGTCTTAACCAACTGACTTCCTTCAGCCCGTCTTAACCAACTGACTTCCTTCAGCCCGTCTTAACATGCAGCTCCTGAACTAGAAAGGAAGACAGAATGTTATTTACCCTCAGGTTTCCACCACTTCGCATTTCAGCATCCGCTTGCAAACAGTTCGTCTAGCCTATGCTCCAGCCAGCCAGCCCTGTATTGTGCAGGCTCAGAATTGTACTACCTCAAATATAAGCATTTTGTGAGGGTAGCAACTTTAGATTCCAAGGACTGAGCGTATGTAGTAAGCCTGGCCTACGTGGCCAGAAGAGAAAAGGAGGCCAGAAGTAGAAGCCATCGCTACTCACCACACACAAAGAAACAAAAGCTTCCGGAGAACAGAGGAAAATACAGCACGTGGGCTGTCTGCGTGAAGCACCTCCCTCCCTTATCCGTCAGAAACAGAGCTATATTCCAGGCCTGGACAGCCTATGAGCTCCGTACTGTTACAGGTTTGGTTGTGGCAACTAGACAAGAACTAGAAAATCAGGCCCTTACATGAATACTTCTAATGGCTCGAATCACTGTGCTTTCCAGTCTTTAGCCAAGAAATGAAAGCTTATAGTGGGAAACTTTCTGTTGCTGCTTTTGAATAACAGCTTTGTAGCCTGGGAATGTATGACAGTATTCTCTCCTAAAATCAGAGTGAAAGCTGAGAAGTTAAAAAACGGTCCACCTCAAGCCCCTCCACACACAGCAAGCACCCCAGGCCCTCACTCACCCTGTGCTGCCTCCCCCACCATGTACAGGCCCAGACATGAACTATATTTGTACCCTTT
>NW_022196894.1:53726663-53763288 GCF_008632895.1 Mastomys coucha | reverse complement strand
AAAAAAAAAAAAAAACCTAAATGTCCACTCATATCAGGCACATCACCAATTAAATAAATCCACACACCCAAGTCTCATCTCAAAAACACAAACAATACGAAAAGCAAGATAACCTGTCTTCCCTAAAGACTTCTAGTCCTATAGAAATATTCTCTGGTAAGAATTTCAGGATGCAGAATTTAAAAGAACATTATATAATCAAAGAATCTAAGGAGTTTAGAACTCCTTAGATTAGATAGAACATGAATAAATACCTGAATAATCCTAAGGAGGACAGTAATAAATTCCATATTGAAGTTTAAAGGTACAAACAGCTGAATGAAATCATGAAGACAATACAAGATTTAGAAAGTGAAACAATGAAAAAAAACAGGAATTACAAGCAAACTGGACAAGGAAACAAATGATGTCACTATCCTAAAATATAACAAAAAACAAATACAAACAAACAAACAAACAAAAACAAGCCTTCAAACCAAAATTGACTAGAAGAGAAAAAGGAAGGAACTTTCATTCTGATCAAGGAAACAATTAAGCAAACAGACATTAGAATCCTAAACATACACTCACTAGACTCTGGAGCAGCCAATTTCATAAAAAGCATACTTTTGGACTTCAAACCACAGATTAACTCCAATTCAATAACACCAGGTGAAAAGTACCCCCACTTTCTCAAAATTGATGGTTTGTCTGGACAAAAAAAAAAAATTGAGAAGCACAAGAATTAAATGATAACACATAGCAAACGGACCTAAGATACCTATAGAATATGAAACACCAAAGAAAATACATTCTCAGCAGCCCAAGAAAGTTTCTCTAAAATAGACCACGTATTGAGACACAAAACAAACCTCAACAAATATGTAAATGCTAAAATAACTCCATGTATCTTATTTAATCATAAAACAATAAAACTTGAAATCAATAGCAAGCCTGTCAGGAGCCATCTAGAATAGGCTAAGGCTAGCAGATGGCCTCCCTGGAAATGGCCCATCATTTTTGGATGGACTGCAATGTGTGAGCTCTATGAGGCCAAGTGCCAAAGGGAGTTCATCTCATGATTGGTTTTTGGAGTTGATATGCCTTATCTGTCATTATTAAATTAATATAATAAGCTCTGGACATTAGCCCACGCTACTGATTAGATTTCCTATAGATCAACATAAAGATAAATTTTCATGAGTTAATGCTCTTAATATGAATTAATGATTTTATACAATTACTGATTTGATTCAAATAATCTTAGGAAGAAAGTTTCAAAAGATGGTCTTAGTTGTTCTGCTAGAAAGATAAATAAGTTAGAATGAATAATAGAATGTGCCCACTCCTCATAATAGTAAGTAAAGGCTATATAGTAAGAAATACAGTGAGCTTTCATAATTACAGTAAAAAAATGATATAGGCTTGGGACAAATTTGTGTTCAAGGAAAAGCATTCAGATTCAAGGATGAAGCCACAGGTGAGCTCTGTGATAAGACAGGGCCATGAGAAACTGTTGCTTTGAACTTATACTGAGCTTACAGAATAAAAGACTGCTCTGAACTTGATATTGATAGCTTTCTATTACTCCCATTTTATGTAACATTTCATCTACGAGGTAATTCATTCTTACATAGAGAACTTGTTGTATTAAGGGTATAAAAAGATGAAAGCAATAACGAAAAGCAGTGCAGCCATTTCCCGCTTCACACGGTGTGTATGTGTCTGTGTGAATGACATTTTCTCTCTGGTTTAAAAAGAGTTGATGAGATCCCTGACCAGTGAGAAGCTTCTGACTGACTGGCCAGAAAAAGAAGCACTAGCAATAAACCCTCTACTGAGTTCCCCACTGCTATGCAGTGTATGTTAATTGCCAGGAAATTATATAAGTTTATAAGTAAATAAGAGTTAGGTTTTCCAGTGCTTAATGAAGCACAGAACAGTTACAGAATTAAAAGGCCAGAAATCAGGTTGGAGAGATGGCTCAGAGGTTAAGACCACTGATTGCTCTTCCAGAGATCCTGAGTTTAATTCCCACCCAGCAACCACATGATGGCTCACAACCATCTGTAATGGAATCAGATGCCCTCTTCTGGTGTGTCTGAAGACAGTGACAGTGTACCCATATAAATAAAATAAATAATTCTTTTTTTGTTTTGTTTTGTTTTGTTTTTTGAGACAGGGTTTCTCTGTGTAGCCCTGGCTGTCCTGGAACTCACTCTGTAGACCAGGCTGGCCTCGAATTCAGAAATCTGCCTGCCTCTGCTTCCCAAGTGCTGGGATTAAAAATAAATAATTCTTTAAAAAAAAAAAAAAAAAAAAAAAAGACCAGAGTTCATCAGTCTTTTGACCTGTGTCCAATGCTGTGCTCCAGTTCAACACTTTCCAGCCTGGCAAGCTCTTGACACAAAGCCATGGAGATTAAAGAATATACTACTTAATGGTGAGCAATTCAAAGAATGAATAAAAAAAAATTCCTGGAAACAAATGAAAATGAAAACAGAATCTGCTAAAATCCACTGACATGCATCAAACGTAGTCCTAAGAGGGATATTTATAGTTCTAAATGCCTAAATTTTTTTTTAAAAAAATCAGAATGAACACAAATAAACAACATAAAATTTTAATGCACCTTAAAATTTTAAAAAATAAGAACAAAGGGAGGATGGAGGGGAGAGTATAAAAGGCAGGGGAGTAACGTGAGATAAACAACTCTAAAGAGCTTTTCCTATGGCATTTTTTAAAGCCATAGGAAAACCAATTATTTTAGAATGTTAATTTAAGATTATACTATAGTTATACCATATGGACAATAATGTTCCTCCTAGGAGCCATAGACTATCCAACAAAACCCTAGTGGCAGGCAACAGACAACTCCTTTTGTATTGTTGGTCAAGGAGGTCTAAATTGGCCCCAAAACAATACAGGGTAGCGCTGCTCTCCTTGGTTACCTCCCAGAACTTGAAGGCAAGCCTCTATTCCATACACTTCTGGCACGGTACTTGGATGAGTCAAGCTGGTATTAATCTAGAGGCATCATCCCTGAGGACTAACTCTTGGAGTATCAGAAAGTGCTATAGAAGCTGCCAAGGGAGATAAACTACCAACAGTCCTATGCTACTGAGCAACAACAACTACTAGAGTTGCAAGAGACAACATTGGTACTTAGATCTTGGGGGTAGCCACTAGCTGTTTAATTGGACTTAAGCACCCAGAGCCTGCCCGGAGCACCCGTTCTCTCTGGAAGGCAGCCAATTGGGTGGAGTGTTGGGGGTGTGGAAGGGGGCTTGGTTTTATGTGAGTAAAGGTTGCTTAGTTTACCTGTCTTGACTCTAAGTTATTAGCCGCAGGCCTCAAGCAATTAACACTCAACTGTTAAATAGCAGGGAGGGGAAGGGATATTAAGGAAAGAGGTTCTGTGATCCCCGCATTCCCTCTACCCTACTCCGCCAAAGAAACCTGAATCTATACTGCTAAGAGAAAGAAAAGGTGCAACTAACTTTCTCCTGGTCTTAAGAAAAACCTGACCCTATTTTCACTAGTCTCAGTACTTATACTTTCTCAGGATACTTGATTGCATGGTATTTCAAGCATGGTTTTTCAAAAGTTCACAACAAGTTCAAACATAAATTCAAGTCATAAATTGAATAAGAAGTATCAACCAAGATGTTTACATGTGTTTCCATTAAGACTAGTTATCTAACTGAACATTTATTATCTGTACCTAGCTCCATGGATTCATTAGAAGTTTAAAACTGTAATTCTTAGGTCTAAGTTAATATTGTATGTCAAGGGGCAAATCATTTGCCTAGTGTCCAATTAGTATTGAAGTTTTGTATAGATAAATCCAGCCAATATTTTTATCTTCTGTCCTTGCACCTATAATGCACAGTTCATTCCCATTTTGCTGCCTTTAGTTATCAGATAATGGTTTTACAGCCTAGAGGAATGTTTTCCTTAATCATAAATCTGTTTCATGTCTACTTTCTATCTGACTGCAAATAGCCTGTGGCACATGAAGGATTAGAAAGACCTAATTACAATTTTTCTTATAGAGGGTTTCAAAATCACTCGTTTAGAAATTGTATAAGTTTAGGAATTCTATAGGTTATTATTAGGAATTAAGAAATCATCTGATGTCTACATAGCATTGCTACAAAAGAATACATGTTCATTGACATGCAGAAAATCTTCTCAATAATGCCTAGGGATTATTAATATTATTAATTTAAATGACAGGCATATCAGCTGCAAAAATCAATCCTGAGACAAAGTTTCTTGGCCCTTACCTCCCAGAGCTCATCCATCCCAGTCCATGAAGAAGGGTGGACCATTTCAGGAAAGTCATCTACTAGCCTTAGCCTCTCCTAGATGGCTCCTGACACTTAGGACTCATGCAATAGGAGGGAACTCATATCTGACCATGGCCGGAGAGATCAAGGGCTCTAAGTCAGAATCTACTAGCATTTTGATGCATTAATACAGTTTCCAGCTGTATTCTAAATAGTTGTTCTTATACCCATAGATAAATACAGCTCCCACTCCTCATCAAAGAACTCCTTTTTCCAGTAGACAAAGGCTGTTACAGAGGCCTACAACTGGTCAAAATGCAGAGAATAAGGGACTGTGGGGTGTTCAGCCCTTGCTGGGGCATATAGTATACATGAGTACATGAAATTCTCAAAAAGTTAAAAAAAAAATTAAACTTTCCAATTCAAATCTCACAACATGGCAATACAGATGGCTTCACTGATTACTATTTTTAGGTACTAATTTAACTTAACCCTCTATTTTAAATCAGGCAGTATCAGGGGCATAATTATCAAAGACAATTAGATGGAAGCAGTAAAGCAACCAAGTTTCAAGCCAACACACTTATCTCTGCAGGTGGATAATGAAGTGCAGGTGCACGGCTAAGACATCCCACATGGGGTCACTGTCAGGTCCTGATATAAGTGTGTCCATGCAGAACATGGTGTTCAACATATCACAGTCCAGGAAATGATTAAGCACAACCAGTCAGCATGGCTCCTGCCTGGACATTGAGAAAATACTGGCAAAGCTACTGTTGAGTGTTGCCATAATCTGTTTGTGAATATCATCAGGCTCTCCCCTGCTTTTAGTAAAAGCCGAGAGATTTGAACAATCTGAAGAGATATTGTAGTGCCTTGCCCTCTCCAGCCTGGCTTAAGATGCTGAGAACAATAACCTGGGTTTATAGATCTGTTCAAATGGCCAGCTTTATCTTTTTAAGTCAAAGACCGTCTTCAAAACCAGATAATGCTTCAGTCTGCTCCTTAATGGGAAGTCCACTTAAGCTTACAGCTTTGCTATTCTAAGTTAAATTCTGACTTGGAGACATCACTGGCAGGATGTAAAATGAGAAGAGTGAAGCAATGGAAAATTCTCCCCTAGATCATGGTGTTGAGCAGAAGGAATTTGCAACCTGCAACATGTGTTTTGGAGCCCTTATGGGGTGGGGCGTGGGGGTGGGTCATTCCACTGCTGTGTCATGACGACTGTTACATAAGGAAACAGACTTCTCTAGAAGTGCATTGCCTTTACCTCTCCGTTTGTAAAAGGCACCAGTAATCTGACCCAGCTGTGAACCCTATAAATTTTAACATCATCCTGCCAGGAAGAGGTGCTCATAACCAATTGCTCCCCTGATTGAACTCGAGGCCCACTCTACAGGAGGGATCTATAACTGGTACTTTAAATTTGATCAAAAGCACATGGCTGGGGAAGCCATAGGCTTGGGGAGGAGGGGGCAGATTTATTACTGTTGTTTTTCTGAATTGTCATAGCATGGAACTACCTTCTAAGTATTTGTAACCATAAACAAATGCTACTCTTGCCATTAGTCAGAGAAGCCTTTCTGTGCAGTGAATGACTATTGGTAGATTCTACAAGAAGAGGAAGTACTGTTTCAGTTACGTGCCCACTGATAAGGCCACAGCTTCTAATGGATAATTTCAAGTCCCTTGGCAGACATGGAGCCCTGGTTACACTCCATATAAAAACATAAAACACATGAAGATGGTAAAAGGATTTGTAGGGAGGAGTCCATGTTGAGGAGACAGAAGGAGATAACGCTGAGGTGAGGGTAATCATAATGATTTATGTACATGCATGAAGTTGTCAGTGAATAAATTTATAAATTAATAATTTATAATTTATAAATATATAAATTTATAAACAAATAAGTATATGAATATATAATTTATAAAATGTATAAATTAATAAAATGAAAAATATAAAAGCTATATCTTTGATAAAAGAAAAAGAGTAGGTCAGGCTGAGCAATTGAATCAACTATCACGAAAGCCATGTATTTTCAAGTATTTCTAACTTAGCTTTTCTTTACAGTGTGAAAAATTCCAATCTATAGTTTTGTACCTTTCAGGAAAGAACCATTTCTACTCTGAGCCACTCGTTATAGAAAACAGTGAACATCTTTCACCGACCAAGGTCTGATGCTTCCACAGCACGAGTTTTATCTCTGACTTAGTTAAGGTCACTATTGCCGTGATGAAACACCACTGCCAAAGCTTGGGAGGAAAGGGGTTCTTTGGCTTATGCTTCCAATCTCTCATAGAAGGAAGTCAGGACAGGAACTCAAACAGGGCAGGAACCTGGAGGCAGAAGCTGAGGCAACGGCCATGGAGAGGTACTGCTTATAAGCTGGCTCATCTGCCTTCTTACAGAACCCAGGACCACCAGCCCAGGGATGGCACCACCCACAATGGGCTGGTTCCTCCCACATCAATCACTAATTAATAAGATGCCCTACAGGCCAGCTGGATCTTATGGAGAAATTTTCTCAATTGAGGCTCTCTCCTCTCTGATGACTCTAGCTTGTGTCAAGTTGACATAAAACTAGCCAGGAAAATCTTTGTTGAGTTTTCCAAGCATCTAACATTGGGCAAAGCTAACATTTGTTTTCTAGGAACTCAGAACAAAACAGATGTTTCCAAATACATGTGTGGTATCAGGGGCAGTGAGTCCTGGAGGAACCCAGCATAAAGGGTTCTCTTATTAGAGTCTTCCCCTTGATACACACCCAGGATGTATATGCACACCTTAAATTAGAGAACTAAGTTTCTCCTCATGGAAACCTATGGATCCAAACCAGCCACTGGTATCTGCAGAACAACAAACCCTTGGTTCTATTTTCACCTGTGTCCTTTCAATGGTGCCTGTATTTTATTCTCCAAAACTGCAACATAGACATTAACAAAAAATATAATCCCATTTTCTAAAAACATTTCAAAGATGAAGCAAATGCCTTCTATATGCATCATAATTACAATTTTATCACCACCTGCCCCAGAAGCACCCAAATTTTGCCCCTTCCTGCCAAAAGCGTATTTTCAGGATCTTAGCCTCACTGCCTATACTAGCCAGCTCTCCATCCCTACTTCATTCTTCAGTCTATGGTGAAGCTTACTATGGAGCTTACTTCATCTGGTGTTGTGGTCCAGGGAACTCTGTTAGATCTTCCTAAAATACTAGGTTATGACAGAAAATTGTTTAATAAAACACAACAGATATAGACATGTAAATCTTAGATCTTAAAATCTTTTTAAATGTCTGCAAACATTTTCTTAAAAATGTTTTATAAACTAGATAATTGTTTATGACAATAGTGAGAAACAGGTCTCACTGGTGAGTCCCTTGAATACAAAATAGATATTTGCTTGCTAGTCATAAAATGGTTATCTACATCTTAACAGGCTCTCTCAAGATCATTGAAATAATGGTTATTGTAGACTAGTTCTTTATGGAGTGCTCTCAAGTCTTCAAAGTAAATAGTAAAACATAACCCCAGTATCAAAGAATTCTGGTTAGTAGGAAGCCAGTGGTGAAAGTTAAAAAATCTAGTCTTGGTGAGTATTTAAACATAAAGTATATAATAGCACAGAAAAGTATAAGAGGAATTTAGAGGCTTGTTGGTGCATCCCTGAACGGTCCATGTGCTAAAATTACATGTTCTTCCCTAAATCTGCCAAGATGAAATACCATATTAACCAGGAATTACTCTTTCAGAATAATAATAAAAAAAATTCCCAGAAGCCCACACACAATTTTGTGTTACTTGTAAACGATTGATTCCTTAACATCTCTTTTTTTACAATAACATGGATTCACTCATTCTAACAAGGAGTTAGACATTGTTGGAAAAAAAATCTCTGTGTACTGTGTGCATGCAACACCTGTTAATTAAAGCTGATTGGCCTGTAGCTGAGCCAGGAAGTCAAAGGAAGAACACCCAACAGGGAGAAGAGATTTTGGTATAGAGGAAGGACGCACACGAAGTCTTGGGAGTCCACCAACAGGAAAGAGGACATGCATGAAACCTGAGCAGAGGTAACCAGCCACATGGCAAAACTTAGATCAGAATAACTGGGGTATTAATTTATGAGATAGTTGGGGAACAGCCAAAGCTTATGGTCTACGTATTTGTAAATATAATTTGAGTCTTAAGGTTGTTATTCAGGGAGCCTGGGGCTGGGATGAAAAACTTGGATCTTACAGGACATGGTATAAGATGTCTGACATTTGGTGACAAGATAAGTTCAATGTTATTTCATGGACCCAGTCCATCAATGACTAGCTTATAAGATATGAATGCATAAAGCCCAGAAAACGGGCCAGCTTGGTAAGGTCTAAGCTAAGAGTATGGGCTTTCCTAGGCCTTAATCAGGGCTTCAAGTCAGGCTATTACTCACTATGTCTCCTAAAACTGGGTCACAACTTAATCAACAGATGTTTATTGGGCCTGTTTCTCTTATCTTTGTGTTTTGTTCAACACGGTCCTTTTAACTGTAATCAAAACCACCTTCCTTCCCTTTTTCTAACATTTATTTAGAATTTTTCTCATGTCCTCATACCAGCAAGGCATGATGCAAATACAAAGGAGGAAAAGCCTGCTCACTGAGGTTTCTGATTGCCAACACATTACACTGCTCTTAACTATTAACTGTTGATTTTCCTCTGCCTCTCCCATGTGGCCATATTTGCATCCCCTGTTCTCTTTAGACAGGTCACCAACTGCTCCTCTCTTCGAAAGACTGGTATCTAGCCAGCCCACCTAATCGTTCCTTAACCACTCATGACTCTTCATTCCGTTGATGTTTTAAGGATATGAGGAAAAAACTGAAAGTGTTTAATCAAGTTCAACAGAAGCCAAATCATCATTCAATGTCATTAACTATCAACACAATTCAGAAAGCAACTAGGCTCCATGTTCACTCATGTCTGTTTCTCCTAAATCCTCACTCCACAAAGATCAAAGAATCATTTTCATCTCCACACAGCATTTACACAATAGGTATCTTTGAATGGTGCTTGCAATTCAACTGTTGCTAAGAGGTAAGATTGTTTTTCTAATTGACAAGCAAAAGGCAAGTTCTTGAAAGACATGTTTATTACTAATGGATACATCACAGTTATATACATGAGAATTAATGAATCCTTATACATACATAAAGACTTAAATTTTTATTCTAATCAACTAATATTATGACTAGAAATGTTCAAGGGTAGTATAGTAAATTGAATTTGTTTGATCCCACATTGGATAAACTGCCGTAAATTGAAAAAGAATAGCATGCCATAAACCATACTACATATTAAGTATATATTAGGATATGTACATTACTGCTTAGGAATCATCAAGTAGTCCAGACATATATTTATACCTGTAGTCTCTTATACCATGATTTTTCCCCAATTAAGCCCTTAATCAAATACAAGAGAAAAAAATCAGGATTACTAATCATTTGGCCTGAGCTGTAGTAGTAACTACGTAGTTGAGAGAAGTGTTTTAATCAGTGGCTTACTATCCAGTGGGGAGTGGCTTCACTTGTCTCTTGTTGAGTTATAAGAACAGTCTACATATTACAAAATGCATGAATAAAAGAAATTTCCAGGCAATTATTTTTTACATCACCAACTATGTTATAATACCCTCCCATCTCCCCACCTTTAGACAGAGTACTTAGCAGTACACAATGCTCTCAGTTTAAGGACTGTAACCTTTACATCATTTTTCTGCATTGATTGCACACTAGGGAATAGAATGAGCTAGAATCCTGACTCACTGCAGCTGGGTTACTAATGAAGGCTGGCCCCACCTATTTCTACTTGGAATCATTGGAAACATTTGGGGGTGGGGAAAACTGACCCATATTTTTCTTGGCTAAAACCTCCCAATTTAATAAAGATAAGTTAGCCTCCTAAATCACCATTTCCTTCTAAGTAAGTTGTCTACTCTTCCTATTCCACTTTTGCTGACCTCGGAACTAGTGAAACTTACAGTCACTGATTTAAGAAAAATAAACGAACCAGGTATTTTATCCTGTAGCCATTTTACAACTGGCCTGAAGTAAATAATGAACTTCAAGATAGTTGTTGCAAACATGAAGGTATCCTCATACACAGCTTGAGTTAACAACGATCTATTGCCTATGTATCTTTAAATTAATTATCATGATTAATTTGCCTTTACAGCCTATCACCCAAATTATCCATTCAAAATAATCATAGGTAAAAAGAGAAAAACTTCCATTTTTAATTTCTATTTATAAAGAATGGATTTTTCCAACCCAGACAACTTTAAAAATATCTTGCTTCGTCCTGCTATGGTAGGTGGAATTTCATCTAGACAACAAGCATTTTACAAAAAAAGCAACAAATTATATCACTGACATTATGTGAGGTAGGTGCGTGCTGTTTTCCAAATTTCTACACTAGGAACTACAGAAGGTCCTAGAATTGCCCGTGACACTATCCTACCTCAGAAGCAGTCAGGGAGCATATCTGAGTCTTAACTTTGCCTGTCTGCACATCTAAAAAGCAGAGTATCTGTCCTGGTATTTTTCTAACACTCAGCCTTTCACAGCCCCATGATTACTTTTGCCTAAGACAAATAGAAATGATGTAAACTTCATGCATGGGTACCATTCCTGAAAGCTCAAAGAATAGGATATCACAATCATTTGCTCTCTCTGTTGTTATTAACCAAAAGCACCTTTGGGAAGGTATGGTGGTTTAAATATGTTTGGCCCACAGGGTGGAACTATTTGGAGGTTTAGCCTTGTTGGAGTAGGTGTGGTCTTGTTAGAGTAGGTGTGTCACTGTGGGCATGGGTTTTAAGACCCTCATCTTAGCTGCCTGAAAGCTAGTCTGCTCCTGGCTTCCTTTGGATGAAGATAAAGAACTCTCAGCTCCTACAGTGCCATGCCTGCCTGGATGCTGCCATGCTCCCAGCTTTGATAATAATGGACTGAACCTCTGAACCTCTTTTTTTTTCTTAGTAGCTGTTTATTGATCAATAGTTTAATATAAAGAGATTTTAGATCTTAAGATTTTTGCCTAGACAGAATCACAAGCATTACAAATATTCTCTTCTTTTAAAAAAAAAAGGTGGGGAGGGGGATGAACCAGAAGGAGATTGATCTACAAGTAGTGGCATTTGAAAATAAATTAACAAAAAAAAATTTAGTATTACCATTTATTAGTGACAAAGAAAGACTTAAGTTTACTTACATTTCATGGGTGAAAAGGTTCCAGTTAAACCAAGAGTGGAAGCAGGGCTGCGCCTGAAGCCACAATGCTTTCCACCAGGCTAGCTGACCTTCCTGCCCCTGTGCACACCAGCACCAGGTACTTGGAAGTTGGAATTGACTGTATTGGGCCCTCCAGGAACACCAGCCTGTAGTCCTCTGGACCCACAGGCAATGTCCTGTAGTGTGGTAAAAAAATCTACCTCCTCAAGAGAGACTCCTTTTGACAAAAGCTAGTCCTAATTAAATGCTGTCCTTAAAAGAGTTGCCTTGGTCATAGTGTCTCTTCACAGCAGTAAAACCCTAAGACAGAAGGAAAGAGTTTATTTGGCTTATAGGTTATAGTCTACCATAGAGGGAAGCCAAAACAAGACTTTGAAGAAGAAACCACAAAGGAAAGTGCTTATTGACTGGCTTCTTCTAGCTGGCTCTACCTTTCTTATGCAACTTAACTCCCCAACAACACCCCCACCCGCCTAGTATAGTACTACCCATTGTGGGCTGGAACTTTCTACATCAATTAATAATCAAGAAAATGCTCCAACTGATATGCCCACAGGCCAAGCTGATGAAAATAATTCCTCAATTTGCTTTCTCTTAAGGGTGCCAAATTGATGACCAAACTGTGGCCCATATTGACATAACTAATTTAATTTAAGAGTGTTGTGGTCTTGATCTGTGTGCTCAGGAAGCTCAAAAACAGTATAGAAGCAAGCATCAAACGTAAACAAGATTACTGCAGCTAAAGATGGAACTCAGCAATCTGTTCCAAAAGCCTAATTTTTATTTAGAGGAATATTTGGCTTTAAAATTACTTCAAGGTCCCCTCTATCTCGTTTGACTTTAACAAGTATGTCACAAAACAGTCACATTCTAAGCTTTACTCTTCGTTAGTCTCACTTTATGTTCTCACTAGAAAGCCTGGGCCATAGTTCTTAGAGATGCTCTCAAAAAGTCAGAGTCAGAGGCACTGCAGCCCCAACTCCAAGGTCTGGCTTTAGGTTTTTGGTTTGGTTCTGTTTTATTTGTTTGCTTTTAGAATATATTAGAAAATCAGAGATCACACCACTTTAAATTTCTTTCACCACATCTCTTGATATAGAAATAAAATCTGTCACAATTTTTTGCTACATTCCAAAAACTTAGGCTGCAGTGTTGGAATGAGAAGTGTGTCCCATGTTTACTTATTTATTCTTCAATGCATATTCTTCTTCCATCAGGATTCAAACTCCACAATAGTTAAAGAGCAGAAGTAACAAGCCTTCTCCATCTCCTTCTGATTGGTGTCAATAAAAACCAGGCATTTAAGTTAAAGATCCTCCCTGCCATGAGAAAATAAAGGGCAGTTAGCTGGAAAAGCAATAATGTACTGAAATATATTTCTACTACAGTGCATAACCAAGCTACAAGCCTAAAATCACCCATGCTTAAGTTTTCTTTACAGACTTTTTTATACTTTTCTAAATTTCTTAATCTTCTACAATGCCACATGTTTTTACTGATTCCTATACTAAACCCATTAACACATTCTGGAACTGTTTAGTAGCTAGCAACTCCTAAGTGGAGACGGCAGACTCTGTTTTGATCGTGTGCCTGAAGGTTGTCAAGGCTGTCTGCTCCCAATGAGCAATGCTGACTTTTCTTTTTTTTAAATTTTTGACACTTCCATACATGTATGAAAATACTTTCACATATGTAATGTGTTTTAATCATATTCTCTCTGTGTGTGTCTCTCTCCATCTCTCTGTCTCTGTCTCTGTCTCTCCATCTCTCTTTCTCTGTCTCTCCATCTCTCTTTCTCTCTCTCTCTTTCTCTCTCTCTCTCTTTCTCTCTCTCTCTCTTTCTCTCTCTCTCTCTTTCACACACACACACACACACACACACATTAACACACACTCCTCTCTCTTATCCCCTCCCACTCCCACCCAACCACTTCTTCCCAGCAGCCCCTCTGACATCTTCTTTTTTTCTGTTTCTGTGTGTATCACTAAGTTGAGCTACAGTTGCTTGTAAGAGCCTGAGTGGAAAGTTCTTTACTGGAATATGAGCCACTCAGCAGAACTTAGATCACTGGCATGAATGACACCCTCCATGGCAACCCTTAGCTGCCCATAATCCCTCAGAGGTGGTTGGGACCTCTTGAGACCTTCCTCCAATGTGGATCCTCCCTCTGAAGACTGTAGGGTCTGGATCCACTGGCCTTTGTTTCAGAGAATATTCTTAGTTAAATCATTGTTTCACAGATCTTTTTTTCAAAATATACTTTAATGCTATGCACTCCATCAGAAGAAATGGAAGCATGTAGTCATAATCCTTAATTAGAATGATTCCTTTCTTGCATTATCTTGATCCAAATCTGAAACATTTTATTTACTTATTTATTTACTGGATAGGGTCACATTATGCAGTGCAGGCTGGCTTCAAACTCTCAACATCTTGTCTCAGCCTTCCAAGTGCTGGGATTACAGGCATGTATTTTCATAGCTTGATCCAATAATATTTTAATTCAAGAAACACACTCAGGCCAACATCTCTGAAGGACTTACAAAGAATGTTGGGAAATAGTGCAACAGCATTCATATTATTTCTATTGGCTATTACTAAAACTGATCAATAAGCCTTGTTTTGGCTGGAGCTTCAGAGATGAGTAGATGTCCTAATTTAAAAGACAACTACTGGTGTGACATCACTCAGTAAGGTTGTCAGCACCTTCTCAGAGAGATTTTTATAAGCATTGCTACCATGAATATGAAATTTAAAAATCATCTTACTCAATCTCTTTGGTGACAATTTTTTCTATCAGAGAGAGGCTCTGAGTGAAGGAGCTGTATATTAAGTTCTGCTCAAAGCCTTAGTTGTTATCTTAACCCTAATTTTTTTCAAGGACATATGAATTCCTCTGACTTTGAACCCACCCATGAGAATCCAGAATGACCAAATACTAATATCAAGTGACAGTGTTGTCCACCACAGTTAGCTAATGCCCATAGACTCTCTTTAAAGGATAGCTCATTTTTATAATCTATATCTTATTGTAAATCCTGGAAAACAAAATCAAAATAGAGAATTACAAGCACTTGCCCAAGACATATGACTAAAGCAAGGAGAAAGAGACAGAATGAAACCTGATAAAAGCAAAGGACATGCTTAATAAAACATGTGCTTCAAAGCCTACTGAAAGTGTATGTAAAGGTAGAGATGGAAGATTATGTTGACATATGGCACACTTATGGATACTCCATAGAAACCATCTATGAAAGCTACTTTACAGCATCAGATTACTGGTGAGAATGATGGTAGGAAAAGAGCAATGATAACCCAGCCCAAGGCTCTAGGCAATATCAATGTGTTAGATTTTAATCTTCTCTGCCTCGTACTGTCAATACCATCCCTTAAGTAAAAATCATTTCTTCCAGGTTTCCCTTTTTCACATAAGAAACATGTGTCTTACTGAGCCATATGAAGACATAAGTGGGCTAATCTCTGAACAAGCATAAACTCTGAAGAATTTAATTAAGGTTAGTCATTAGCAAGACCCAACACATGAGCATTGGTTACTTGTTTATGCTGGCAGCATTACCTTTAAGGCAGGCAACTAAAGCTCAGCATTGGGGGCTGTTGTGACACTTACATTTGATGCTCTCTCACAAAAGCTGCAAACTCAGGATCATTAGCATAGAGTTCCAAAATCCTCATTCTCTCTTGAATTTCCTTAAATGAAGAAGAAAAGGAGGTATGTATTGCATTAGAAGAACCTTAGCAGCCTTTTAAAGTGGATGTAATTATTAAAAAGAATTTTGAGCTTCCGAGCTACCCAAGAAAGAGCTGTTAAGAAAGCTGCTCCTCGCTGAGGGGTTTGCAGCCCCTTAGGAGGAACAACAATATGAACTAACTAGCACCCTCAGAGCTCCCAGGGTCTCAACCACCAACCAAGGACTGCACATGGAGGGGTCTGATTGTTCAGGCAGCATGTGTATAGTAGAGGGTTGCAAAATCGATCATCAATAGGAGGAGAGGACCTCGGCCCTGTGAAGGTTCTGAGCCCCAGTGTAGGGAAATGCCAGGGCTAGAAAGTGGGAGAGGGCGGGGTGGCAGGCATGGGGAAGGGGGAGGCAACAGGGGTTTGTTTTTGTTGTTTTTGCTTGTTTCTTTGTTTTTCGGAGGGGAAACTGGGAATGGAGAAATTCGCGTGTAAATAAAGAAAATATCTAAAATAAAAAAAATAAAAGAAAAAAAAAGAAAGCTGCTCCTCCCTTTAGCAAAACAGAAGGCTCTACATATACTGTCCTAGGTGCCATATGTATGTTCTAGATACCATACTGGTAATGTAGCTTAGTGGTAGGGCACTTAGCATTCACAAAGCCTTGGGTTCAAGTCATAGCATAACCAAAAAGAAAAGAAAACTATTTCTGGGTAGATACTATGTAAACTGTTCTAACTCTAACATATATGTTCCTAAGGAAAAAATAAATAATAAGAGAATTTTCTAATTGTGGAAAAAGAAGCTCCTGTGTAGGGAAGAAGGACTGGCTTGAAGTTCAAATTTTAATGCCCTCTGCATATTCTGGGAGTGATCGCTAGGTACTAACTAACCTAAATATTTTCCATCGTCTCTCTAGAAAGCCATGCTATGCACATATACATGTTCACATAGACCAGCAATTCAGGAATAGCAGGAGAAGACGCCTACCTCTTTGGAAAGGTCGCTGCTTTCATACATCTGTCTGATTTCTTCTCTACTCAGACCACCAAGCACCTCTTCACTAGCAGAGCTATAGAAGGGGTGCTGGCTATAGGATTTCTCATACTGTTCACATCCAGCTAAGTAGCTCTCATATGCAGGGTTGTACTTCACAGCGTTCTCAACGGATGACAGGCTGTCAGGCTGCCTGCTGGAGCTGCAGAAAAATGCATAATTGATTAAGGCTCTCCTCTGGATGCTCAACTATGTGAAAGGCTATTTTTCTGGGACAGGGTTTCTGTTGGTGGAAAAGGAAGTGGACACTGATGTGGGGTTAAGGGAACTATGAGAAATGTCTAGATTAGTCTCAGGTGTCATCACTGCCCCTGCTTCATTCATCATAGTTCCCCAGCACCCGACACTCAATAAATGCTGGTTGGGAATTATGTCTGCCAGTGGATAGTATTTCATTAAATAAACACAGCTCCATCATTCCCAGAGCAACACCTATGAAATAATCATGTGTAACCACATAGAAAATCTGACAGAAATTCAAAAACTAGAGGACCAAAAGCCCTGGGCTTCAACTAAATTCAACTCAGGTCCATTATCTAAGCAGTGATTTTTATGCCATGACTTCTATTAATGCTGATGATGCAAAGAATTTGTTGGCCTCTGCCCTAGATAAGATTACAAGTCTATTGAAAACTCAGTTGGTGCAAATCTTAAGAATGATAGAAACGTGTCTTGGTGCTCTCAGAAAGACCCCAGAAGGGATTGTCTCCTAATCCAGGTCAGAAGTAGGAGAGATTCTAACACTGTGCCAAGATTCATTCATTCATAGACTACTTAGATTTCATCAAATGTAGCATCAGTTTGAAGATGTTTTCATTCAACTCCATAACTCCTTATTTTCCCCCAGGTCTTTGCCCAGTATTTGGTATATAGTAAGCAATGCATAAACAGGCATTCTGTTCCATGAGGAAGTTCTTACTTACCTGGTGGGCCTCTGCCTTTCTCTCCTGACATTCTGAGCTTGAATCGTCTTCACAAGGAAGAAGACGACAGCAGAAGCAACAAGGAGAAGGCTCACCACAGAGACTATAGTGACGCCTATGACAAAGGGCTCAGACACAAACTCCTCACAGTGTTGGCCTCGATACCACCAATTTGAACCAACCCGGCATCTGTAAAAACAGGCATCAAACTCATGGTCTGAATCACTTTGCTCAAAATGATAGCAAACAGAATCTTCAGTGGAATGGGAAAGGTGGATATATAAATTCTGATCATGTAAATCTTTATTAAGGACTTGAAGGGAGTACTGGGGCTATAGCCTAGTAGTGATGTGCTTGCCTAGTACACAGAAAACCCTGGGTTCCATTCCCAGCATAGCAGGAAAAGGAAAAAAAAATGCCTTGACATACGAGCTAAATGAGCATATGACAAAAGCCTATACACAGCACCCAATGTTGACCATCTTGAATGGCTATTGTTAAAAGGCTGATTAAAGTTTTAAAGACTTAAAAACTTGGGCTGGTGAGATGGCTCAGCGGGGAAGAGCACCAACTGCTCTTTGGAAGGTCATGAGTTCAAGTCCCAGCAACCACATGGTGGCTCACAACCACCGTAATAAGATCTGATGCTGTCTTCTGGAGTGTCTGAAGACAGTTACAGTGTACTTACATATAATAAATAAATAAATCTTTAAAAAAAAAAAAAAAGACTTAAAAACTTATCACATTCAGCCTTTTCATCAATAGAAAATAAAAATGCATGCCCAGGAAGGAAGTTAACTGTCGCCTAGTCACAGTTACTAACGGCTTCTGGAATGCAGCTTTTGACACCTTCCATGTCATCTCATAACTCTAAAGAGATCCTCTAAGTTCCAAGGCCACAGGCTTGTACAAAAAAAAAAAGTCTTCAAACACCAGAATAGTGAGCAAATCACTGCTTTGCAAAATAATGTTAATTTCCCTGGACATCAAGAAACTGTAATTGCCATTAGTATTCTATCAGTACCATTATATATTAAATATATTTTTTATTTATATATTTTATAAATATACATATAAGTATGTAAATATTTATATATTAAAACTTTATTACACAAAAGCGGTTGGATCACCTCCAGCTAGGTTCTGTTGGGGTGTCTACGGTAATGCTTATATTCACATATCAACGTCTTATTTACATTCCTCCTGCTTATTCCCAGCATTCCCTCCTCTTTCCACCATGTATCTGTGCTTATGTGACTGAAAGTCAATATGTTTGGAGGGTGTTTTGTTTGTTTTTGTTTCTTCGAAGATAGTGGTCAGGAAAGGACGGTCAGTCTAACTGGATCTATGCATCTGCAGCTACCGCAGTGGTTCTGATCTTACAAACAGAGCTCGGACTTAGAGAAGTATAGGTTTGCCATCACTTTGAAAACCTTCATACTTGTGTCACTTTAGTTTTGAATACTCAGTGTGATACAAGAAGCACAGAGTCATTAAAAGTAAAGTCAAGGGGCTAGAAAGATGGCTTTTGAACAGACAAGAACTCTTGGTGCTCTCATGGAGAGCCAGGATTTGGTTCCTAGAACAGGCATGTCAACCATCTGTAACTCCAGGCTCAGGGAATCTAACACCTTCTGACTTCTGTGGGCACCAGACACACATGAGATGCATGAAGTTGAATGTGGGCAAACACAACACATAAAATAAGTCTTAGAATTAAATCTGCTAGGCAGTGGTGGCTGACACCTTTAATCCTAGCACTCGGGAGACAGAGTCAGAAGCAGGTGGGGTCTCAGTAAGTTTGAGGACAGCCCTGTCTCCAGAGCAAGTTCCATATAGAACAGCCAGGGCTACACAGAGAAACCCTGTCTCAAAAATACAAGGGGAGGGAGGGAGGGAGGGAGGAAGGGAAGGAGAGAGGGAGAGGGAGAGAGAGAAGAAGAAGGAATGAGAATGAGAAGAATACAGCCCCCTTTCTTTGAATATTTACATATGAAGTGCTGATCTTACATATAAATCTAACATGAATGGTGATGATATCACTGAAAACAACACCCAGAGATCTCCAAATAATCCAAGTGTTCTCAGTAGGACACATTCGGAGGAGAAAAAAAAAAGTTTGTAGCTTTCTAACTGCATAAAATAATCCTAATGGCTATGTGATTGAGGCCTATCAAATGACCCAGTCTTCTCATGAGAATTAGACAGCATCCATCTAATCACCGTAACATACTAAACATTATTGTGATTGCCTTACAACTATACTGCCAACCCATTTTCTTCAGATGAAGTATTTATAGCCTTCAATGACAAAATCTCTAACTGTAACATACCTACAAATGGCTCCATGTCCAGGCATTATGTCACACTTTCCATCATTCAAGCAGAAGTCAGGCTGTAGATCACAGAGACTTTGACAAGGCAGGTCATCCACACTCATGTACCCAGGGAAGCATTTGCACTTTGCTTCTCCACTCCATGGATTTACCAAACACTCAGAAAATTCATTACAGGCCTGAAACTTGCAAGGGTTGGCGTCATCGCCTAAAGCATCAAACAAACCAGAGAATGATTCAAGGGAAGTCAGAGCACAGGAACTGAGATATACAAAGAAAGCTCTTCCCTCAAAGCACCATGGGAAAATCCCCACCCTGAATCATAAAGATGCACCAACACCTGACTGGTACCACCAAAAGTTTTGACTCCCCATAAATTAGTCTGTTTGTGTTAGATTTCTCTAAAACTTGGAGCCAAATAAAAAGTTATGATCTAGACAGGCCTCTACATGTAGAAACTTTAAAGTCCTTGCCAGGTAACTGGAGATCCAAATTCAACACATCAAGAGTCCTTCATTTCTACCAAGCCATTCAGCTATAGGCTACCTCTACTCTACACACACTGTTGTGTACCTGTCCCATGATATTAACATGGGATAAAAGCTAGAAAAAAAGATGGTGATATCCTTGTGGGTGGGGATATCCTAGAGGAGCCTTGGAAACAATCTAGATTTGTGGTAACTAATGATAGAAGAATATCCCTGTGCTTCCTCGTGCCATTCTGGGTAATATTTGGTCTTCAGTAACTTACTGTTTCACTGGCAGGAGAAGAGAAAAAGACAAAAATAATAACAATTAGGACAATAACCGACCAAAGGTGATGTGAGATATTAACTATGGTAAGGTTTATCATAGTCCCAGCATGTGTTCTTCCACAGTGAATAGCCATGGGTGAACAGCAAATGGGAAAATGGTGGCAGCGATGCTGAAAATAGAGCTTAATGGCTGGGAATGATCATAGACGTCTACATGGGAAAGTATGAAGTTTAGCTAGAAAGGATCAAAAAATAGCAGTCTCTTCATTTCCAGAAAAACTTTTTTTTTTTAAATCAGTAAATAATTTTCATTTTTCTGGAGCTTAAAGGCAATATACACAAGACCATGCCCTTGGGGTTCAGGGGACCTGCATCCCTGTCAGCTTTGTGTGGAGAGGCAGAACATAGTAAGTTAAATTGGGTCCCCTCAATATTTGCTCCCACTCTGAGCCTCAGAATGTGACCTTTCATGGAAATAGGGACTTTACAGAAGTAATAATGTCAAAAAGAAGTCATAACTGGGTTGGGCTGGGCCATTCATGACTGCTACCCTCTTAGAGGAGGGCGGACTGGACTCAGAGACACAGTCAAGAAAGAAGACCACATATAGTCGGAGGCAAATGCTGAACTAACAAGCCAAGGAATACCAGAGATTTTCAGCAAATATAAAAAATATGAAAAAGTAAGAAAGCATCTTTCCTGGAGCTTTCAAAGGAAGGACGTGTCCACCAATGAGAGCAAAATTTTTGGAAGCACTGAATGTGAATAAAGTTGGGTAAAATACAAGCTGATCACCATAGCCAATGCTGGTATAAAGCAACGGTAATAATTTAAAATGTACATGTAGTAGAGAAACTTGATCTGAAAAAAATTTAAACTTTGTGGCTACTCTATGGGAGTGTGGGGAAAAAGATATATTATCTCTTCTATAGACTAGACACTATGAGGCAAATGTGTTTATCTACTGTAATCCTTTTTGAAAAGAAGTTGATTAGAAGCTAAATATATAGCTCAGAGCTGAGCACCTGCCTAACCTGTGTGAGCCCCAGAACTCTGAAAGTGGAAGGGACATTGCCATGACAACAACAACAGTAAGTCATCACTGCTCATTTGTAGAGCTAGTGACATGCCTCCATATATTTGTTTAGTCCCGAGACTCCACTTTATTAAACATACAAGTTGGGTAATAGAATGCCCATATAATATATGAGTGATTTAGAGATCAAATGGCTTGTCTAAACTCCTGCAAATGATAAACAATAGAGTAAAGGCAAGAATTCTTGGCTTAATTGCTTCCTCCACACACTTCCTGGCAAAGGATATGCAAGCAGCCTCAGAGAGCTCATGTGACAGGAGAATTGGATATTGGGAGACTGGCTAAATTGTTTTCCTCATGTGCAATGAATAAAGGTCCTTCATGGATTTCAAAGGAAAGAATGTTTGCTTTTTATCCCTGCTTAAAAATATAAAGGGTCTCATTTTCAAACCAGTTTGAGAATAAAAGGACTACAGAAGTATGACCATAGATATTCTACCTGATTCCTACTCAAAACCACCATACCCTAGTATATGGAAGGGAAAAATAATATAAAATTTCAGGCTGGCTTCTACAATATTCTACAATATTTAGAAGAGCATCAAGCTCTTCTAAACAAAATCAGTGGTTCCTTTTGTACATGCACAATATTTCCAAATACCTTCTCAGGTACTTTAAGCACCATGCAAAGGTCTGACTAAGTGCTTACTACAACAGACATTCTCAGTCCTTCCAGAAAGTGCAACTGGGAAATGGTTACTAAGCACTGCTCACACAAGTCAACATACATGCTAAACTCTGCAGAGGAAGTAACCATAATGTTAGAGAAAAACAAACATTACAGGATAGGTCCAGCATAGAGTATGGGGGTCGCTAGAAGCAAGATCTGAACCAAAGGCCTAAAGTAGATGGTAAGGCAAAAGACTTTGTCAAAAAGGGTAGGAATGTCCAAAGCCTTTAAGGAGACAGAAAGATTTGAGTATCTGAGGAACTAAAACACACAATTTGACTGGAATATGGTAAGCCAAAAGGTTAACTTCACTGGGTAATATTGGGAAAGAAGTTGGGGTTCAGCCTTGTAGCTACTGAGCCAGGTAACCATTGATACACAGACAGCAGCCAGGTAAAATCATTTAAAAGCTGCTGTCTGGAGAAGAGGCAGATGGAGGTCCCAGAGCAGTAGGAAAAGCAATCCATATGAGACAGGATGTTCATTTGTATATACCAGTAACCATGGCAATAGAGACAAGAGCCTAGATTTGGGATATTTTAGAATTCAGTATTAATATAAGTTTGGTGACTAGTTGAAAATTAGGGTGATGGAAACTATGGAATTAAGAGTGGCTTTCCAGATTGTCTAGGTTTCTGTCCTAAGCAGCTGAAGAGATAAGTATTCCACTGATTGAGAAGGAGAAGCACAGGTTAAATGGAGAGTGGGAAGATACACAAAAGAAGAGTTCACTCTTAAGTACATTCAACATAGTACACACAGAATACATCAAATGCACTCAAGCAGGGTTTGTCAAGCAATTAAATAATGCATCTGGTGCTTAGAAGAGAAGCTTCGCCAGTACAGAGAAATATGGAAAGTGAAGCATGCCCTGGTGGTATGAAGCTCAGATCTGTAATTCCAACTACTTCAAAAGATGAGACGGGATTGCAAACTTAAGACCTGCTTGTACTGCAGAGGAGTTCAAAGACAACCTGGACAACCTCAGTGATACTGTTTCAACAGTAAGAAAGACAGTGATGGTTTGTCCGGAATGTGGGAGGCCCCGAGTTCAGCCACCAGTACCATATACCGAACTGCACAGCGATCTGTGCATAAAACTTAAAGGGAATCAATTTAGGAACATAAAGTGTTTGTATATGAAAGAAGAAAGGGGGCTGGTGAGATGGCTCAGCAGGTAAAAGCATCGACTGCTCCTCCGAAGGTCCTGAGTTCAAATCCCAGCAAGCACATGGTGGCTCACAACTACCCATAATGAGATCTGACGCCCTCTTCTGGTGCGTCTGAAGACAGCTACAGTGTGCTTATTTATAATATAATAAATAAATCTTTGGGCTGGAAAGAAGAAAGAACACATTTAGGGTCGTGACGACATAAAAGTAAAGCAAATGAAGGTCCCATGGATAAGTGAAAGAGTAGGAAAGAATGTGTTCAAAGGGAATGGGTGATGAATAACAATGGTACCACTGTTTACTCAACATTTTGAGATATCCCTGAAATGTTTATTTTACTAATTTTCAAGATGTGGGACTGTGTGTGACGTAGTACCTTTTCTTTGTACGAGTGTCTGACTTACTTTGGCTCAATGAAAAAGAAAACACACAGAAAACTCTACCTAGATCCTATGAAACTCCTCAGTGACATGCACTATCCCTACCTGATTCCACATCCAGGGAGTACTTGTCGATAGCCAAGTTCATGGTTTGGTAGGCAGTGGTACAAAAGTCTTCCAGAATCATATACATGGCGTTGTTGACGTTAGGAGGGACAGACTCGGTGAACTTCACTCGGCTGTTTACCACAATGCTGCCATTTCTGAAGTTCAGGATTTCTAAGTTCTGGAACCCTGACAGATTTGACTGGAGATAGGGAACCAGCTGCAAATGACAAAATGGTCACATTTACCGCCAAGGCTTACCATTTTGCTGAATACATGCCAGAAAGACAATAAAACATACAAAGGCAGGCAAAAAGATGCTCATATGAAAAGTTTTTCCTTTTTAGTATGTATTCAACTAGATGAAAAACCTTCTGTCCCTGCAGGACAACATGTAAAAGTAATGGGGTGAAAGAAATAAAGTATCAAATATTCTTCATATGTATAACTAGATTTAACACACACACACACACACACACACACACACACACACACACACATATATATATATATATATATATATATATATATATATATATATACTGAATAGCTCTTCCCAGAATATACGTATATACAGATAAGACATAAAATTTCAGAAGATAGAATAGACTAGTGGATTTGGTGATGATAAACAGGGGCTTGGATATAGTGCTTAATGTGAGCAAATTACAATGACATGTATGGATCCAATGCCATAAGAGAACCTTTATTTCATACACCAACTAGAAAATAAATGGTTTAATTACATAAATAAAAAAATATTGTGAGATTTTACATAGTGATATTTAGAAACCTTATGGAACTCATAAAGCATTTTAGATGTTCAGAGCTTATTTACTCTGTTTCACTGATGGGCTCCCACAATGAAGATATGAACATCCACAAAAGGTGGGTCTCGCAATGAGTTTGAGATCTCCTTTCAGATTTCCTTTCACTCTCAGAATTCCTGTTATAGAATCTTCAGCATCTAACCTGTCACATCACCCTGGTGTCATGTTTCTGTTTCCAATTCTGAAATGCACCTGTCTTACTCTTCTCCTATCACCCCACAGCCATGATGCTACCTAAGGATGACAGAAAATTCATGCTCATGGAAAACCCCTTCTCCAGGCTCAGACATAGTGTGCTGAGGTGGGAAGGGAGTCCTATATAGCTACTAATGTTCACATCTGCCATTCTATGCTTACCAGTTCTAAGAATCTCTGTTCCAGGGCTTTATATTCCAAAGAGTTTTTGTTAAACAGGTCTTCTGAAAACAACATGTTTGTGACTCGGAGGCTGAAGAAAACCACCAGTGCTCCTGCAGTCTGGGTGTGACTCAACGCACCTCCTTTTGTGGGCTGAGCTGCAATAGGCATCTCTGTGTAGTGAACACTGGTACTCATTTCCACATAGCTGTCAACCTTGCCATTTTGTTCTTGGGTTAGCTCAGGCTGATAGTAATCTGTGCCTACCTGATCTAGTTCTAATGAAATATCCTGGACTGCCATTATAACTTCATCCTCTAGCGGGATGGAGTGGGTGGTTGGAGGCAATTCAGTAGACTGTGTCATGGAAGCTTTCAACCAGAGTCTGTCAGTGGTCTCTGGTGTGCTTGCCAGTGTGTCTCTGAACGATGTCCCTAAGGAAGAAGTTCTTGTTGAACCTATGTCCGATTCTGGCAATATGGTCCACACAGGCTGCATATCTGGCCTTGCCATTGAAATCTCACTGTCAAGTCCTTTGTGACTGGATGATTCTGTTTGTACCATATCTTCCTTGAGGAGGCTATTCACCTCATCTGTTTGCTTGGTGGAAGCAGAGGTTGCTATGGTTTCCAGTAAGAAGGATGCTTTGGTAACTGAGTAAGAATCAATGTCTGGTACATCTGAAGTGTGCTTTGAAAAAATTAGAGATGTAGGTTGAGTTGCAGACTCTACAAAGATGGGTATAGTAGATATAACATGGGATTCTTCCTCTGCAAACCTGTCTCCATATCTATGTCCTGAAGGTTCAATAATTTGTTCTGTGGCATCTACTTTTCCATCTATATGTAATTTTTCTATACCCTCAGTTGGTAATAGTGCATCCTGCTCTTCAGACCATGATTTTAACAGTGGTTTAGTGGTCTTCTCTAATGAAGTCTCACTCCATAGCCAATCAATCACATCTACATTTTTCCCAGACCCAGAACCCAGGCCACTTTCAAATATGAAGTCCTTTTCCACAGATGTGTCTGGAAACCATGGGCTCACTTCCAACTGGTCTGAGATTTTGGAAGCCAAGGAGTCCAAGCCAGAAAGTGTCGTTATGTCTTTAGCAAGGTCTTCTATAACAGAAGAGGTCAGATGTGGTGAAGATGTCAAGAGAGTCATGTCAGAGTCTTCCATGGGTGGTACTGTTTCTTTTGGCACAGGTTGAATTAATGAGCTTGAAGGCAATACATCAATAGAAGCATCTTCTAATTCTTCAGTGGTGGCTAATTATAAAAAAATAGTTTTCCATTAGTTAATCTACAAATGAAAACCCAGTTCTCCAATAAAACTAGCTATCTATTTTCTCCAGTTACCAGGGACAATGGCTGACCTTATCTGCACTGCAGAAAGGTGTGATTATAAATTCATAGCATGTAATAAGTATTACTGAATATAATCCCCACCTCTAAGGTAAATTCTTGACAATTGAAATAATCCTCAAGCACTTGACTTTTTTTTTCCAATGAAAATGAAGAATCAACCGAAATTTAAAAACACAGATTAAACTAGAACACTAGAAATTTAGGGAGATTTTTTTTTCTGGAAATTGTGTTTTTCTCTCTCTCTCTTCTATGGTAATTGTCTATCATCCTTCAGATTTCCCCCATGTTCAAACTTCTAGACCCAATATTTTTATCTTTATTCACTTTATCTTTCACACATACAGCCCATCCTACAATGTAGTTCTCAACCTTCCTATTGCTGCAACTCATTGAAACATTCCCCATGTTGTGGCAATCACAAACAATAAAATTATTTTCATTGCTACTTTATAACTGTAGTTTTATTACTATTATGAATCGTAATTCAAATGTCTGTATTTTCCAGTGGTCTTAAGTGATCCTGTAAAAGTGTTGTTTGACCCCTAAAGGGATTACACCCACGAGTTGGCAAACACTGACCTAGAGGATTAACTATTTCATTTCTATCACTCTCTCTTTCTGTGGTTTTCCTAGCTCCTATTCTCCTCTCCTCAATATTACCAGAGTTGCCCCATAATTAATCTTAAGATTTATTGGAATAATCTTCTTTGATGCAGTTCATGACATTAAAGCAGGCAAAGTATTTTGTTAGTAATCATCACAGTAATTATATATTCTTCAATATGACTTCAAAATATCTTTTTAATCAATCTCCACCTCACTTCCCCAAGTCCATTTGTTAAGATACAATGATTTTGCAGGGCGGTGGTGGTGCACACCTTTAATCCCAGCACTTGGGAGGCAGAGACAGGTAGATTTCTGAGTTCAAGGCCAGCCTGGTCTACAGAGTGAGTTCCAGGACAGCCAGGGCTACACAGAGAAACCCTGTCTCGAAAAACAAAAAACAAAAAAACAAAAAACAAAAAACAACAAAAAAAAAAAATACAATAATTTTTATTTTCCAGTCAGAATGATCAAATTTGATTTTTTTTTCCTTCTCTCACTCAGGTTTCCCAAGCCATTTTCTCCCTAATGAATGCTACCATGTTTTCCTCTTCACTATAATCTCTTCAGAGCCCTTGTCCTCTGATTCAGTAAAAGATTATGAAAAGTGATTAAAGTTTCTCACCGTCTTCTAATATGGGCGATCCAGAAGTCCTTCCGTCAGGAGCCACAGGCAAGTCAACCTGAAGCACTGCTGGGGTAACAGAATGAAGAGTCAAGCTGCTACCCCCTAAACCCTCTGGGGAAGAACTGAGGACCACCTTCGTGGGAGAAGCTAACTTGGGTGTAGACACTACATCACCCAAAGCACTTTCTGACCAGAGTTCCCTGCCAGTGGCTGAGAGAGAACTGGAGCTGAAACCCAGTGGTGAAATGGTGGTGGTGGTGGTGGGTTCATCTGCTGAGGGCCATTCAGCTTGAAGGGTATTATCCTGGGGAGGGAGAAAAAGGCTCAATCATATCATAGAGAAAAGAGAGACAGAAATGTCATATTGGATGGGAAAAACACAAGTTCTCTTGAAGCAAGTATTGTGGAATCAGACCCCATGTTAGCTAGTTACTAGTCTGAAAATAGACTGAAAAACCTGAGTATCCTCTCAAAGTCCACCTGTAAAAAGGCTGGGTGAAATAGCATATTTGGAAGACTCTAAACAAAGTGAATCCATGAGAGAGAATACTGGTTCTTTGGCTTTGAACGTTTCGTTTTCCTCATTTTAGCTTAAATGACTTTAAATACACAGAAGTTGGCTACATGAGCAACTTCCTGGCAAAGATCTAAGCATACTGCCCACAGTAGGAAAGAATAATTAACAGTTTTAGCCATCATTTTAAAGATTTTTAATTAGGGGCCTTTATTTTTATGAAAAAATAACATATCACAATTTTGGATGGTTGTCTCAAATAAGAAGCCACACCTATGAAATTGTCACATGCCTCAAAATACACTTTTCTCTCTCCCCCAACTTTGTATTAATATAGTGATAATTTTACTTCAACAGTTGGTTTCAGAAATAGAAAACAGATGGAAACACAACCCTTGAACATTCTATTGTTAAATCTTATTTTAAAAAAATACTATGTAAAGGAAATTAAACAATGATATTAATAAGTAAAAGTCATGGCATTTGTGGGAGTTTATACAGTTTAATCTATGATGGGCATTAGCCTGAAAAATAATATCCCTATTTTAAGATTTCTTTATTTTTAGTTTATATGTGTGAATATTTTGCCTGCGTATATGTAATGTCCACACGCCTGGTACCCATGGAGGCCGGAAGAAAGTACTGGATTCCCAGGAACTGGAATTAGGAACAGTTGTAAGCAGCTATGTGGGTACTGGGAACTGAACCCAGGTCCTCTGCAAAAGTATCAAGTGCTCTTAACTGTTAAACCATCTCCACACCACTAGAGTCCCACATTCTAATAAGCTAAGTTTGCTGGAGTAAAATGTACAATATGAGGCAAAATGCATGTGCATGAAGGAGGAAACCAAAGACCATCCTCAGACAGTGATGTAAAACAGCAAAGGAGGTGGAGAGGAAGAGAAGGGTCCAAAAATGGGGGATAAAACACAATCCTCTTGGGGAATCCCCAATTATTGTGTACCTAAAAAGAGTAAGAGTTGGTTTATTGAGTCAGGCCAGTAGAGGGGATCTCATCAGGGAGACAACTTTCATATAGCCAACCTTCGCAGCTTGGGAGCTGAGGACTATCAACAGCACAGTTAGCTTTAGGTAACTGCTCAGTGTAGGCAGCTTGCAATTGCTGATCTGTGTGCAGAGCACCCCTGTGTAACTTAGCAGCACATGGATGCACGAAGCTGCCTTGAATTTTGCTTAAAATGTCTAAGTTATTCTGAATTGGCTTGATGGGGAGACTAAAAGTTTAATTAATAAATAATAAAACGACAAATTGTGATGCTGTAGTGAAAGAAAAAAGAAATCAAAAAAACAATACTAGCTTGTTAAAGTCTTGGAGAATTTATCAACCCGTTCTTCAGGAATGGGAGGAGAGGGAAGTATACGTGGATATATCAACTAGGAAGACTGTAGAGAATCATGTAATCCAATCATGGCATGCATATTATAGGTTAAAAAAAAAAAAAAAAAAAGATATCCACAGGAGCAAAACAACAAAGTCAGTGTTCTGGTTTTCTCCATACTGTTGTTTCTCCTAGTAGAGCTGAGATGGGTAGTTGCCCTATTTTTGTATCAACACATGTTTCTAGCAACAAACTCATCTCATGAATTTTTTTTAATTCAGTGTTTAAAGGTATATTGGCTAATTTCACTGGCACTAATTTCCATGGGAAAACGTTCTAGTTCTAAAGAAAACATAGTGAAAACCAAGTGATTTTCACAACCAGGATGCCGGAAGCTTCCAAATCAACATTCTTACCTCTAAAAGAAGTATAAAATGTTAAATGTGGTTAGTAAATGTCACTTCTCTAATAAAGTAAAATGTCACAGAAAGGAGGTGAGCAAAAGATAACTGTGCATTTTATTTTATTTTTTATTAGATATTTTCTTTATTTACATTTCAAAAGATATCCCTCTTCCTGGTTTCCCCTCCGAAAACCCCCTATCCCCTCCCCACAACCCCTGCTCACCAACCCATCCACTCCTCTTACTAGCCCTGGCATTCCCCTACACTGGGGCATAGAACCTTCACAGGACCAAGGGCCTCCCCTCCCATTGATGACTGACAAGGCCATCCTCTGCTACATATGCAGCTGGAGCCATGAGTCCCTCCGTGTATACTCTTTGGTTGGTGGTTTAGTCCCTGGGAGCTCTAGGGGTACTGGTTGGTTCATATTGCTGTTCCTCTTATGAGGCTGCAAACCCCTTTAGCTCCTTGAGTCCTTTCTCTAGGTCCTCCATTGGAGACCCTGTGCTTAGTCCAGTGGTTGGCTAAGAGTATCCACCTCTGTATTTGTCAGGCACTGGTAGAGCCTCTCAGGAGACAGCTATATCAGGCTTCTGAAAGCAAGCACTTGTTGGCATCCACAATAGTTCACGGACTGACTAGACTAGCTCATCAGAGAGCTCTAGTGACTCTGCTGTACCCTTGTTCCAGCACTGGGATCATGGGTGAGCACTGTCACAACCCACTTTTTTATGTGGATGCCGAGAATATGGACAGAGTTCTTCATGTTTGAGTTGCAGGCACTTTATGGACTGGCCTGTATTGTCATCTCCATATCTTTAAATTGTGTTTTTAAAATACCATCACACAGGCAGTGGTCGTGCACGCCTTTAATCCCAGCACTTGGGAGGCAGAGGCAGGTGGATTTCTGAGTTCGAGGCCAGCCTGGTCTACAGAGTGAGATCCAGGACAGCCAGAGCTGTACAGAGAAACCCTGTCTCAAAAAACAAAAACAAACAAACAAACAAACAAAAGATTGCCCTAAAATACCATCACAAATATCTAGAGATTGGGAAAGCCCCAAGATGGTGTGATAAGGAAAAGCAGAGCTGTGGGTCACTTTGCCTCTTCCTGCCTCTACACCACAGATGGTCTTCCAGGAGAGGAAGTATCGTGATGAGACGAGATAGGGCAGAGGTTCCTCCATCTTGTATTCCAAGACCATTTCCAAGATTAACTAGAATCTCGTTTCCTTGAGGGAGAATCCTATGGAAAACTACCCAACTAGGTTTTAAGAATCAAAGGTCAGGATGCTCTGGACGACTTATCCTAGTCTTCGTTAAAACTGCTTCTTTGTGTAGCACCTCCTCCAGCAAACCGTTCATCTTAGCTGCCTGTTTGTGCAGAGCCATTACCCCTCTTCCAGCTGGCTGATCTTAGCTCCTGTTTAAACTGCTTGCTTCAAACTGCTTACTCTGTGAAGCCCTCAGCCGTTGCCAAACAGGATGCCTGGACATGGTCTCTGCCTTTAAAATCACCATGTCCTGGACTGTTCTGTACACTCAGGGCCACACCTGGGTCCCTGAACACTTGGGTGTGGTCCCAGCTGGCTGAAATAAAGACTTAATTGGCTATACGCTGTCTGAGTGGTCATCTCTGGTGAGTTCCCCATAACACTATGTCATCTTATTTGTTTAGAAATCTGTCTACTACCAGTCTGGAAACTTCTCATAGAAAGGACCACACCTAATTCATTTTAGTTTCCCTGGTACTTGGCACATGAAAAGCACAAAATAAATATATTTCAATGGAGAGGTAAACAAGCACCAAATTAATGTGCCATCCACCCCAAACCATTCTCTCTGAAACAGCTCTCAGTGAAAAAATCATTTCCTAGGATTCCACACCTCAAAATTAAGTTGCTCAGAAAACAGATAGCTATACAGATCAATGGTCAAATAAGTATGCTTTCTATATTTCCATTGTTGTCCTGAAAACGTATACTGACTGAGCAAGCTGTATTTGTGTATTTAGAAGTGTGTGTGTGTGGTGTGTATGTGTAGTGTGTGTGTGTGTATGTGTGTGTGTATGTGTGTGTGTGTAGTGTGTATGTGTGTGTGTGTGTGTGTGTGTATAGCAACAATTAAAGGAAAAGATAAACTGGAAAGAGAACAAGGTTGGTTCATGGGGGAGTTTTGAGGAAAGGAAGGAAAGAGGGAAGTGTTATAATTTTAATCTTGAAAAAAATTTTAAAATATTTCCCACTGCAGTACTAATGCCAAGAAACAAGTATTTCAAACAGCTGGTATGAAACAAACAAACAAAAAAAGACATCTTAAGAAAGCAAGAATGTGATTTGTGGGTGCTGGATAGGAAGAGAGTCCCCCCTCCTGTGTCCCTGTGCCCAGGAGATCACTGAACCACGTTCATACAAGGAGTCCTATGTTGTCACTGGGGATACCATCTTTGCTGCCTGAGCTGCAGTTGAGGAACTATTTTCTTCTCTCCCCAATATCTCCCTGTAAGTGAAATGTGGAGGGGAAAGAGAACAGCAAGAACAAGGGAAAGAGTCATTCCCCGCGTTTATGTGCAAATGGAAATGCTTCATTCCAATTTAAAGGGAGGGTTGTAAGCAGAGGCTTCTTTAAGTAAAGAAGCTTGGTAGTGACCTGAGTTCAATGCCCTAAACCCACAAGAAAGCAGAAGAGAACCAACTTCCCACCATTGTCATCTGACCGCCACACTTGTGTCACGGTGTGTGCATACTTGTGTGCATCCCCCACATATGTTATGAATACACACACATATAATAATAATAAGCAATGAAATTTACTTAAAAGAAGTGCTAATTTTAGAGTTCCTCTTGTTTTTCAGCTAGTCAATTTCTTCACTCTTTTTTCCTCCTCCATACACTATTATACTGCCATATCTCAACTTGCTTTAATATCTACAATCCTTGACATAAAATGTCTACTCTGTACTTATGAACATCAATTTGTATCTTTCTATAAAAAAATGATTTCTAGGAAACTTAAAACAACTCAATATGCACTCACAGCTCCATTATCCCCAAACAAGTATGAGTAACAAACAACTTTCCCCCATGTGTGAAGCTTTGGCAATGCAGGCTTTATTTATCCATTGTGGAAGGGTCAAGTTTTCTGAACCAATGCTTGGTCCCCTGAGCTTAATGATCCCAGGACACGCAAAAGAATACTTGAAATGGGAGCAGCTTGGGAAACTCATAATACCAAAGTAAGCAGGAGAGGTTGCAAAGGAGAGAGGTTTCAGGGCTGGGGCTGGGGTAATGCACCAAGGCTTACCAGAATAGAAGATGTTGTCACCTGAAGACTTGAACTTTGGGTGTTCCAAACTATGTCTTCTGTTTGGGGGAGCAAAACTCCTCTCACTGAGAAAAGACCATGTAAGACATCAGTTCTGAGACACTGCTGTGTTTGAGATCCACATACAGCAGCCCTTGTCCACACACTCAACTGCAGGAAGAGGCTGCTCCAAAAGTCTTACAGCAAATTAGCATGGCTGACCCAAACTGCTATACTCACAAAACTCAGACCTTCCAACTCTGAGCTGCAGCCTGATTGAATTAGTGTCCAAACAAAATGCAAACCAAACTTAGAAATCCATATCACAGAACAGGCTATGGGCCAATCAAAAAGTTGAGCTTCCATGAGATCATGTTCAAAGAAGGGCATGGTTCTCAACCTTCCTAATTCTGTGACCATTTAATGAATGTGGTTCCTCATGTTCTGGTAACTCCCCCACCACACACACCACTATAAAATTTTTTGTTGCTACCTCATGACTGTAATTTGTTGCTGTAATGAATTGTAACATAAATATCTGTGTTATTGGATGGTCTTTGGTGACCCCTGTGAAAGGGTGTTTGACCATCCAAGGGGTCATGGCCTACCAGTTGAGAACCACTGAAATAAGGCAGAAGCTGGGTTTTAAATAATCAATCCCTCTCTGTACTTTGCTCCTGTTTCTTTTTTGTCACTTACAGTTTTCTATCCACAAACATTATCTAACCATGCAGCAGTTCTAGAGTGTGGCAGAACATGTCTTGGGTCTCAGGACAGCATCACTCATAAATCATTCTTTGATCAATTGGAGTGTGACATTTAATTTATCCTAACCTCTTCCTCTAAAAATGAATCACTAAGGCCAGCAAGATGGCTTAGTAGGAAAGCCAGACAACCTGAGTTCAACCCCCAGGATCCAAACGGTATAAGGAAAGAATAGACTCTCACACATTGTCCTCTGACCTCCACACATACACTGTAGAGTGAAACATGCCCAAAGAAAGAAAAAGAGAGGAGGGTAGAGGGAGGGGAGAGGAAGGGAATAAGGGAGAAGGGGGGAAGAAGGGGAGAGGAGGAGGAAAAGGAGAAGGAGGGGGAGGGAGAGAGAAGGGGAGGGAGAGAGAGAGAGAAGTTTAAAGACATCATTATGCTTCTCATTTCTCATTTTCCACTTTAGCAACTGATCTCTTTCCTATTTTCTCCCTTCAGTAAAATACATTATGCTGGGGCTGCTGAGATGGCTCAGCGGCTAAGAGCACCGACTGCTCTTCTGAAGGCCCTGAGTTCAAATCCCAGCAACCACATGGTGGCTCACGGCCATCCATAATGAGATCTGACGCCCTCTTCTGGTGTATCTAAAGACAGCTACAGTGTCCTTAACATATAATAATAAATAAATCTTTAAAACAATCTTTTTAAAAAAATGCATTGTGCTGGATGTTTTCAAGGTTAAAGGACCCATAAAGTGAAGACATCATAGCAAAGCAAACAGAAACTAAGCATTGACAACAAATAAGTTAGAACTCTTTGTCTCTGATGAATTAAGATGATGCAGTAGCTTGACCATAAGCAAGCTTTGCCCTGGGATGGCTGACTGGAAGACCATTCTATCCTCCAAACCCACAGGGGTCCCCTCTCCTTTATGATTGCAGCTCAATCTGCTCATTAAGACCCAGGATGGGCTGTCCATAGCCATTGCATCCAGCTCTCTCAGCCAGCTTTTCCTCCTCTATTCCATTCCTTCTACTGACTCCTAAGCCTTAACCCAGTGCCCTTTTTCAACAGCTCACACTATGGTACCCTTGCAGCACCACAGCCTGTTTGATTCACATTTTCAAGCTCTACTGTCCTTTTTCTCGCACTTTGTTCCCATCCCTTTAAACTATTTCCAATTGCCGAGCTGTTCTCTGCTTGCCCTTCTCTGAGACCTTCTATGGAGAATATTGCAGGAAGCCCATGACTAATCTATCCCAAATGACTGTAGGGCTGAAGCTCCATTTATCAGGACAGGTCCTGTCTTGTGCATCTTCACCACACTACATTGAAAAAGGAAAACCACAGGAGGACATTATGAGTGATTTTTCAACTCACCATTGATAAGCTGGAGAGACTTGGGATCTGGATTCAAAGAGGAATTTCCCATCAAAAAGTTCTGGTGCAGTGTCTCAGCGATATAATCTCTGAAGTTACTAATTGTATAGACAGCAGTGGGTTTATCATCCAGCTCTACTAGGCCATGGTTTTCCACCTTGTTGGAGTGAAGGCTTATGAGGTCCCAGGTGGTATTGCTGATGGCCTCGCCATTGAAGGTAACTGCATAGTGAACATCTATCCCACTATGGTAACAGAAGGATAAATTAAGTTCCACTAAGAAAGCACAAAGAAAGGCACTTGGGTATAGAAAGAGCATTAGGCATGGATTCCATCAACATTCTCTGTAGACTCTGAGCAGCCCCTGGCACTTCTTCCCCCTTGCCAGAGAATGGAAGGTCGTAGCTTTAATAAGATGAGAATTCTAAGAAAGCCAGAGTCAACCCTGCCACATTATCAGTTCTTTGTGTCCCACATTCTCAACAGCTTCCCTCAAAGTCAACTCCCTTCTTTTCACTAATTCCTATCTTCCTTCTTTCCCTGTGTGAATAAATGTCTTTGGAGCAAATACATAAGTAGAGAGACTGGCAGGGTAATTAGAACTTTAATGATATGGAGAGGCTGAAATAGTACAAGTCCAGAGCAAAATTAATAGTATTTATTGCCCACCTCTGTGTGTGTGACCTGACACCTTCGTTACTATTAGATAAGTTCTTTGGAATGTACAAACAGATCTCTTAGCTCCCACCAACCCCAAAGTTAAGAAAACAGAGATTTCCCCCACTTTGTTGTAACCTACCTACCATGACTGTATTTAACATATATGTTGATTTATGGCTTTCTTGTTATGATAATATGAAAATTTTATGAAATTACTGTAATATTGGAATATGGAATTTGCTGTAACCCAAATCTATGTTCCCAGGCCATGGTCACTTATATTTTGGGTCCAGAATGAGCTATCTCTTATCCTCTTTGAAAGATGTTTCTTGCATCAAGACCTGTTACAATTTGTACTTCCCGTTTAAAAAAGATATACTAGTTCACTAAGATGGATTAGCAAATGAAGAAGCTTGCCACCAAGCCTCATGGCCTGATTTTAATTTCTGGACCCATGTAGTGTGAATGAAAGAACCAACTCTCATAAGTTGATTCTAAACTCTATATACATTCTGTGGTATACACACATACATAAGCATAACACACACACACACATAAACACCTTCTAACTACTCCCCAAAAGAACACAACATTTTTCTCATATCTCCTTATTGTTGTTATCAAAAAAATAATTTACTAAACCAGAGCTACTTGTTGAGAAAGAAAATTTTTCAACCTTTTAGCAAGAAGTTAAATGTAGAAATAAAGCAACATATTTTTCAGATATAGATAGGTAGGTAAGTAGATGGATGAATGGAGAGAGAGAGAGAGAGAGAGAGAGAG
>NW_022196894.1:53726418-53726653 GCF_008632895.1 Mastomys coucha | reverse complement strand
AGAGAGAGAGAGAGAGAGAAAGAGAGGGAGAAATAGACAAACACTCTAGAATATATTCTAAAATGACAGCTATGTGAATGTTTCAGGGGACCCACTTCTGAGTGACAACCCAGAGAATTTACAGGTCAATACATTTTAAGAAAAACCTTAAAGGATATAATGGCATGATTTTTCTTTTTTTTTTAAACTTTTATTGCATTATGATGAGAAAAGTTACATGATTTCAATTTATCTG
>NW_022196894.1:53706837-53723818 GCF_008632895.1 Mastomys coucha | reverse complement strand
TGCTCTGGACCCCAGCCCAGACAGACTGGAAGGAACTGGAGTCACTGGGCTGGTGGAGTTCCTGTGTGTCTGGTCCCGCTGGTCCCAGTTACTCCCAGTGTTAGGACAGATGTTGGTTTCTGCTTACCTCTGATCCTAGGTGTGTCAGAGCACCTGGGAGTGGAGCCTCCTCTGGGTGTTGTGGGACTGGCTGTGAGCTTGAGCCCAAGGTCTCTGATCCTGGGTGTGTCAGAGCGCCTGGGAGTGGAGATTCCTCTGGGTGTTGTGGGACTGGCTGTGGAGCTTGTGCCCCAGGTCTGCTCTGGACCCCGGCCCAGACAGACCGGAAGGTACCCGAGTCACTGGGCTGGTGGAGTTCCTGTGTGCCTGGTCCCGCTGGTCCCAGTTACTCCCAGTGTTGGGACAGATGTTGGTTCCTGCTTACCTCTGATCCTGGGTGTGCCAGAGCGCCTGAGAGTGGAGCTTCCTCTGGGTTTTGTCGGCATGTTTTTTATTTTGATCTGCTTACAATACTCTAACTTAGTTACTCAACATATGTAACTTAGAAATTTTTATGGTATGGGCCTTGAATTCCTGATCTTTCCAAGGCTTTTATCATGAAGGGGTGTTGGATTTTGTCAAATGCTTTCTCAGCATCTAATGAAATGATCATATTTTTTTCCTTGAGTTTGTTTATATAATGGATTACAATGATGGGTTTCATCCCTGCATCCCTAGGATGAAGCCTACTTGATCATGATGGATTTTGATGTGTTCTTTGGTTTGGTTTGCAAGAATTTTATTGAGTATTTTTGCATCGATATTCAATAAGGGAAATTGGTCTGAAGTTTTCTTTCTTCATTAAGTCTTTGTGTGGTTTAGGTATCAGAGTAATTGTGGCTTCATAGAACAAATTCAAGGCCCACACCTAAACATAGTAAAAGTAATATACAGCAAACCAATAGGCAATATCAAACTAAATGGAGAGAAACTTGAAGCAATCCCACTAAAATCAGAGACTAGACAAAGCTACACACTCTCTCCCTACCTATATAATATTGTACTTGAAGTCCTAGCCAGAGCAATTACACAACAAAAGGAGATCAAAGGAATACAAATTGGAAAGGAAGAAGTCAAATTATCACTATTTGCAGATGATATGATAGTATACTTAAGTGACCCCAAAAATTCCACCAGAGAACTCCTAAACCTAATAAACAACTTCAGCAAAGTAGCTGGATATAAAATTAACTCAAGTAAATCAGTGGCCTTCCTATACACAAAGGATAAACAGGCTAAGAAAGATATTAGGGAAACAACACCCTTCACAGTAGTCACAAATAATATAAAATACCTTGGAGTGACTCTAACTAAGCAAGTGAAATATCTGTATGATAAGAAATTCAAGTCTCTGAAGAAAGAAATCGAAGAAGATCTCAGAAGGTGGAAAGATTTTACATGCTCATGGATTGGCAGGATTAATATAGTAAAAATGGCCATCTTGCCAAAAACAATCTACAGATTCAATACAATCCCCATCAAAATTCCAACACAATTCTTCACAGAGTTGGAAAGAGCAATTTGCATATTCATCTGGAATAACAAAAAACCTAGGATAGCAAAAACTATTCTCAACAATAAAGGAACCTCTGGTGGAATCACCATCTCTGACCTTAAGCTATACTACAAAGTAATTGTGATAAAAACTGCATGGTACAGTGACAGGCAGGTGGATCAATGGAATAGAATTGAAGACCCAGAAATGAACCTACACACCTGTGGTCACTTGATCTTCGACAAAGGAGATAAAACCATCCAGTGGAAAAAAAGACAGCATTTTTCAACAAACGGTGCTGGCTCAACTGGCAGTTAGCATGTAGAAGAATGCAAATCAATCCATTCCTATCTCCTTGTACAAAGCTCAAGTCCAAGTGGATCAAGGACCTCCACATAAAACCAGATACACTGAAACTAATAGAAAAGAAAGTGGGGAAGAGCTTCGAGCACATAGGCAAAGGGGAAATTTTCCTGAACAGAACACCAATAGCTTATGCTCTAAGATCAAGAATTGACAAATGGGACCTCATAAAATTGCAAAGCTTCTGTAAGGCAAAGACACTGTCAATAGGACAAAACAGCAAACAAAAGATTGGGAAAAGATCTTTACCAATCCTATATCTGATAGAGGGCTAATATTCAATATATACAAAGAACTCAAGAAGTTAGACTCCAAAGAACCAAATAACCCTATTTTAAAAATGGGGTACAGAGCTAAACAAAGAATTCTCAACTGAGGAATACCGAATGGCTGAGAAGCACCTAAAGAAATGTTTAACATCCTTAGTCATTAGGGAGATGCAAATCAAAACAACCCTGAGATTCCACCTCACACCAGTCAGAATGGCTAAGATCAAAAACTCAGGTGACAGCAGATGCTGGTGAGGTTGTGCAGAAAGAGGAACACTCCTTCATTGCTGGTGGGATTGCAAGCTGGTACAACCACTCTGGAAATCAGTTTGGCAGTTCCTCAGAAAATTAGGTATAATACTACCTGAGGACCCAGCTATACCACTCCTGGGCATGTACCCCCAAGAAAGCTCCAACATGTAATAAAGACACATGCTCCACTTTGTTCATAGCAGCCTTATTTATAATAGCCAGAAGCTGGAAAGAACCCAGATGTCCCTCAACAGAGGAATGGATACAGAAAATGTGGGACATTTACACAATGGAGTACTACTCAGCTATTAAAAACAATGAATTTATGAAATTCTTAGGGAAATGGATGGATCTGGAGAATATCATCATGAGTGAGATAACTCAACCACTGAAAAAAAAACACGCACATGATATGCATTCTCTGATAAGTGGATATTAGCCCAGAAGCTCAGAATAGCCAAAATACAATCCACAAACCACAAGAAACTCAAGAAGAAGGAAGACCAAAGTGTGGATACTTCGATCCTTCTTATAAGTGGGAACAAATACCCATGGAAGGAGTTGCAGAGACAAAGTATGGAGCAGAGACTGAAGGAAAGACAATCCAGAGACTGCCCCACCTGGGAATCCTTCCCATATACAATCTTCAAACCCAGACACTATTGTGGATGTCAACAAGTGCTGGCTGACAGAAGCCTGATATAGCTATCTCCTGAGAGGCTCTGACAGTGCCCAACTAATACAGAAGTAGAGGCTCACAGCCATCCATTGGACTGAGCACAGGGTCCCCAATAAAGGAGCTAGAGAAAGGACCCAAGGAGCTGAAGGGGTTTGCCGCCCCTTAGGACAAACAACAATATGAACTAACTAGTACCCTCAGAGCTCCCAGGGACTAAACCACCAACCAAAGAGTACACGTGGTGGGACTCAAGGCTCTAGCAGCATATGTATAGCAGAGGATGGCCTAGTCAGTCATCAATGGGAGGACTATCAATTGGTCCTGTGAAGGCTCTATGCCCCAGTGTAGGGAAATGCCAGGGCCAGGAAGTGGGAGAGGGTGGGTTGGTGAGCAGGGGGAGAGGGGAGGTAATGAGGGGGGGTTGGAGGGGAAACCGGGAAAGGGGAGAACATTTGAAATGCAAATAAAGAAAATATCTAATAAAAAATGGAAAAAAAAAAGAGAATCTTTATGGGCCTTTTTTTCTTTTGCTCTATTTTTTCTTTTAGCTTTTTTTTTTATTCCCTCATAAATTAAATGAAACAAGAGTACCTCCTAAAGAAATACATATCTACAAAGCTAGCTTTTTTCTTTACTATCCCTTCATGCAAGCAAATGAAGGAACAGTGGCTTCATGGACTTAAGGGAGAAACAAATCAGCAACAGTTGCTGTGTGGTTTGACATCTGCTTGGTCATTTGAAGAAATAATATGAGAAGATTAAGTTGGGAAAGAGCTGGGAATGTGTCTCCTGGACACTCCCTGACCCAGGCGTCTCTGACAACTGAACACAACAGTTTATAAGTGCTCTCAGTACACTAGGCACCCACTGTGCCTTCATCTCACTTGGTCTTCGCAATAAGCTTAGGAAAGGGTTTATCATCTTCAGAATATTGCTAAGGAAACGATATTAAGGTTTTAACGAAATTAAAGGGCTTCTTAAAATTTCACGACGAAGATGTGGTGGAGCTGCCTTTCACCTCAGCACCACATTCTGAACTGCTCAGCCTGCTCAAACCATTACTGGGCTGCATTCTTTCAAGGGTATCTATGTGCCAGTCACACTGCTGGACTCCAGCCTGCTTCTTCAAACAGACTTCACATCCGGTATACAAGATATCTCTGGGGGAAAGTAACTACCTTCCAAAGCAACCACTCAAGCCAGATGGATAATGGAAGATATCTGTTTCAGACACTTCTGTGGCAGCAAATGATTCCCAACTCAAAACATAAAAATAGGCAGCAACCACCCATGAAGCTCCTTAAATATCCATGCGTATATATGTGGATATGTATATGAGTATTTACATATGTGTGTGAGTATACACATACATAATGGAGTGTATGCTTACTCAATTCCAGTTGTCATGTGCTTGTAAAAGAATTTCATTATTGTAACTGCCTTCTTAAGTTTCTACAATATCCATCTTGGCACCTCATACTGAGACTTACCCAGTGTCTATTATATGAGCAGAAATGTAGACGGAAAACAATCACTCATATTTGACTCCAGAATAAAGTCTCTGATCTTCCTAGAGGTGAGAGCTGTACTTTTGCATGAGCTTTTCTTTTTGAGGCTTCTTTGAAGGTATCCCCATAGATTAAAGACAAATATAACAAACTACCCTGTTTGATGATAGTGGTCAACCAGATCATACAACCTCCTCTGAGGTCAAGCTTGCATGTAAAAGAAACTTTTGATTATAACTCCTCATGGACTTTCCTATGGGAAAAGAAAACATGAGCCAGCCAACTGTAAGATCATATACTTGGTAAGAGTGTTTACCGTGTTAAAAAGATCAATCTGAAAGAATTCTCTTTTGGGGTTTAAGAAGGGAACAGTGGCCTTAAGAAGTCCTTCCTTCCCATAAGTGCTGGCAAGTTGGCTAGTTTGGACCAGTCCTGATCTGCACAGTGCAGACAATACTCTAGTCTATAGGAGGATGCAACCAGACCTCTCCAACCTTCCCTCCACCCCACCCCACCCCCACATTAACATAGGTAAGCTCTAATTGTTTATGTTGAGGAAAATAAATCCAGGGTCATTTCATTATTGTTTCCCTCAAAGATCTGATAAACTGCCTTCTAAAGGATGCTATAGAGCTCTTAAAAAGTGATGACAGACACTCCTGCAAGCAGACCCGCAGCCACATCCCAATTAAAAAAGATGTCAAGGTAGAAGGGGAGCTCTTTGAATAGAGAAAGGAGACTAGTGGGAATAAGGAGGGAGTAAGGGGATAAATATGATTAAAAGCCATTATGACATGTGGAAGTGCCATGTCCTCAATCCTTCCAGCAAGTAAAGCCTTTTAAGTTTTTACACTAAAAGGTTCATCTGTGGCTAAGTTTTAATCTCTCTTTTTAAGGAAAGAAATTGGTGATGGTTCCAAGGCATAAAACAGCAAGAGGGACACCTTCCAGTCAGAACTTAACACATCGCACACCCCATTGCTGCTTGGGAAGCTCTGGTCTTTTGACATCCTGGCAGAGCACAGGTACCACGTACTTTGCATGCTCACTTCCTAACATGCCTATTTCCCCACAATCCACACATCCCCACATACATATGAACAAACGCACACACACCTCCTACACCTGCCCTGATTATTTTTCCTTCAGCTTGGCTGCCCCCTCCTCAGGGGGTCTCTTTCTCACTGACAGCATGGATCATGTTCTATCTCCCCCACCTTCTAGACAGATACACTTACTATTCCAAACATTGGAATAATACATTCCACACATCCAGAACAATGCCTACCTCACAGTACCTCCATAAAATACTTTGGAAAGTAATGACAATGTGATTAATGTTGTCACTAATATAAACAGATAAGACAACTGGAATCCTTGCTGTTTAAATGGCATTTTGTCTCTCAATCTAGAGTATTTTCTAACCCTAAATATAAAAGGAACAACTTCTCCCCTGCAGAGCCTGTCTATTTTCTTCAGACATTTGTATCTTAGTACTCATTTAAGACAGTTTCCCAGCTATCTACTACTTGATGAAGATGCCATGCTTTCTACAAGCCTGGTGAACCACATCTGCATATCTAAAAAGGTAGGCTCCTGCTCATGGTATTTGTATAACCTATTAAACTTTCTTATAGGGTTAGCATGAGTCTAAGAGAGGAAACAATGGTCACAATGAAAGAGAAGGAGGAAAAAGAAGAAGAAGAAGGAAAGAAGTAGGGGAGAGAGAAGAGGAATAAGAGGAGGCAATGCCAAACAGAACTGAAATGGTTGCCTCATTGCATGAAAAATTGGGCAAAGACAGTCGAGAATTTACTGGAAGCCTAGCATGTGCCTTGCATGGCTTTTAAATGTTGAGGAGAAAAGATCATAAGAAATGTTCCTGGATGAGACATTTATGCAAATCAGGAAGTCTGTGTTCGATTACCAACCTTGTCCTTTGCTGACAAATACCATTTTGCCTCCCAGTGTCTGCCTTAGTCATCTAAAGATACTATGTCTACCATAATATACATATCTAGTAAAGATAAATTCGTTAAGAAAGATAAAATGATTCTGAAAGATGCTGTAATTTATTAACATGTTTTTGCCTTGGAACAAGAACTCAAGGAAATAGTTGTAATACCAAGAAACCATGTATTCTTAAAGCCAAGAGCTTCAGTGTGACCCAGGAAAGCTGCATTCTGGCAAGCAATGAAACACAAAGAGTGCTCAGCATGAGAGAAATTAAAAAAAAAAAAAATTCAAGAGGCCAAGAAAGTCCATAAAGGGGTAGACAGACATTTCTGATTGAAGAAAGCTGTGCTGGCCCCACAAGTAAAGTGAGTCAACCAACCAAGGCCACACCAGTGTGTTTCAGTCTGAATCACCCAGGAATCCATTGACCCAGTTAGGGATCAATCGTATGGACAAAAGGTTCAACCTTATTCTTTCACCCTAGATGCCCCAGTTGGCGATTTGGATGTGTATATTTTTAAAATGGAGAGTAGTGGTACCCCACATCATCACGCAAGCTACATCAGAGTATTTCAGAGGGCTATAGATATAGCTCAGGGTTAAGAACACTGACTGCTCTTCCAGAGGTCCTGAGTTCAATTCCCAGCAATCACATGGTAGCTCATGACCATCTGTAATGGGATCTGATGCCCTCTTCTGGTGTGTTTGAAGGTACAGGTACTCGTATACATAAAATAAATACATCTTTAAAAAAAAATGTTTCTTCTGGGGCACTAACATTAAGACATGTGTAAGTTAGACTGATATACTATCTGTTCTTTTCAAAAGGATTTGACTAAGTTTGCATAACAAGTAGGGATGGCACACAGTAAAAAGTGAGTCAAAATTTTCACATGTATCTAAATGCTGGTGGCAAAGGAAAACAGAGTATATATTCTTTATTTCTGTTCCACAGTCATTCCTGCACAACTTGGTCTATCAGTGTATCAAATTTACAAATATATTCTATCAATCAATTGACACCACCTGATAACATTGAATTTTTTTGGAAACTGTGCCTAGGCTTGCATCTTATCAAAAAATAGTGACTTTATATTTAATTGTTTTCTGTGTTATTGAATTTGTTAACAGAACTGTTAGCTCTCAGCAAATGGCTACTATCCTTTCAGTACTAGGGGTAACCTCAAGATTTAGGGTTGTTCTAACTCTCTAGTCACCATAATAGGGAGTAACTTTTGAATGGTTGCAGACCTCAGCACTGTAGCATAGTGCAGAGCAGGTTACAGTCAATCACTAAATGTACAGAGACACAAATTCCGGTGGAACAAGATACCAGATACCTCCTAGTGACATAATCTCCAACAAGACTATGTCTCTCTAAAGCAAAATGTCCTCCCTGGACAAAAGGAAAGAAATACAAATGTTCATTTTACCATCCTACAAGGTACTAAGATGATAAGGATTTTAAAAACACCCTACACATTTCTAAAAGACAAAACCCAGAACTTATTAGTTTCTCTATGCATGGGGTCTGCCCAATAACAAGGCATTTCACAAATACTTGTCAAAATAATGTGAAGAAGATTAGAGAATCCTTTTCAAATCAAGATATTCTTGTCAGCCTTGGGTGACAGTAAGGGGTTGGTTCCAGTGACCTCCCTCATCTCATGTGTGTCAAATTCCATGATGCCCAAGCCCCTTGTTTACGGTGGAATAGCCACACACATCCTTCAACTTATTTTAAATCAGTAGATCTCAACCTTTCTAATGCTCCTCATGTTGTGGTGACCCCCCCATCTTAAAATTATTTTATTGGTTACTGTAATTTTGCTATTTATGAACCATAACATAAATATATGATCTGTTGAACTTCTGATAAGTGAACACCCCAAGGGGGTCACAACCCATAGGCTGAGAGTCACTGCTTTACATCGTCTTTAGAACATTATTCAATCTAAATGCTAAATATAAATACTTTTTATTATCTGAAGCATAATGATAATCAAAAAGCATGTATATATTCAGTTTTGATACAAATGTTTTTGTTATCTATGTTTCTGTTTTGTCTTGTTTTATAATGTTTCCATTATCAGTTGGCTGAATCCAAAGATATGTAAATCAAAGATGCTAAGCTGACTGTACAATGAGGAAATGATACCGTAATCTCTAAACACTTCTACAGTTAGCCTATGAATTTGCCTCATAGACTCCATTTGTATTTGCCAGGCTTCTAAGAGAGGCAAGTTATAAGTAAATTATGAATCCATAAAGAAAACCAATAACTTTCATACAAGGAGTACTGATTGTGCCTTTACAATGCGCTTCCTAAAAATTCAAGAACAGCTAGTTTTACAAGTGAGCTATCATAAAGCTCAGTCAGTGCTAGCACCTCCATCAAATGCACCTTAAAGTGCATCTGATTTTATTATTTAATGGCACAAGGGACTTGAAAGTAGGTTTGCTAATGGGTTCTACTCCTACTTTAAATTAACTCAATGTTTAAAGTACCAGTCAGCTATAAACTACAGCCTAGGGGAGAACTTCAGCCCCGTGTTTATGGAATTTCTACGTCAGTGTTCACAAAATGGTTTTTGTCTTGGCAAGGTTGTGTTTTCAGTTTGTCTGAACAGAGATTTTACTTATGCGACCTAGGCTGGCTTTGAACTTGAAATCATCCTGCCACCTTGGCATCATAAGGGCTCAGGCATGTACCAGTACACCTAGTGAATCAATAAGGCTTCCCTGGAGAACAGCTGTGCTCTCTAGTGTACAATGCACCGCCTGGGTCTACTCTCACCCAGTAGCACTGAGAAGTTACAATAGGGAAGCTGTGGCCTTCAAAGGTTACAGCATTTGTCATGGTATCTTGTATAATGAGACTGGGAGGGACTGGAGAACTGAGCTATGCTCTTCTGTACCCTAACACTAGATGCTGACAATAGACAACACAGAAAGTAGCACAAGGGACTTTACCTGTCATTTTCCTCCGGGGCCCTGAAAAATAACAAAAGACTCAATTAGAGCTCAATTGCCTTTCAAATGGTCACATAGTTCATCACTGTGCAAATTTCACCACTGTTCACATCACATTGCCCAAAATGCCTTCTCAAGTGACGTACACCAAATCAGGTCTACTATGTTAGAAGTAGAAAGAAAGAAAGAAGGAAAGAAAGGAAGGAAGAAAGAAAGGAAGGAAGGAAGGAAGGGAGGGAGGGAGAGGAAGAGAGAGAAAGGAAGAAAAGAAGGCAGGAAGGAAAGAAAAGAGAAAGGGAAAGGAAAGAAAGAGAAAAAAGAAGAGAAAAGAAAAGGAAAGGAAAGGAAAGGAAAGGAAAGAAGTGAGTTTGAGGCCAGGTTGTAGTTCCAGGACAGTCAGACCTACATAGAAAAACTCTTTCTAAAAATAAAAAAATAAAAAAATAAATTTAAAGTAATGAAGGTAAAAGAAAGGAAGGAAGAAGCTAGCTAAAGCCAATAACTTTTACAGTTGCTTTACTTACCCAAAAACACTTCACAAATATGTAATTTATCTCTTTGTTAAATAAACTCTTTGGTAGATCACTAGAAGGCTTTGGTTGTTGGCATTAAAATTAGAAACGTCAGGCTGGAAAACTGGCTCAGTAGTTAAGAGCCAGAGGACCTGAGTTCAGGTCTTAACGCCCATATCAGGCAGCTCATACGCTAGCTCCAAGGGGCCCAATGTCTCTGGCTTCTACAGATATTTTAACTCATGTGTGCATAGCCAAACGAAGATACACATGTAAATACGAATAAAAATAAATCTTTGAAAAAAGAGCACAACACCAATATTTTTTAAAAATTAGGAATGTCCTTTGGACAGTGCAACGTAGAAGCAAAGAAAAGCAGATGTATATAGATCTGTTTCAGAACTGAATTTTTAAAAAAGAAAGATTAATCCTATAGTTCCTTAAGGGGGAAAGACAAATGAAAATTAACTTCTTTCTAGAATAACAAATGAAGTAGAACAATAATCTTGAAACATTAAAGGAAAATGTTTCCCAATCAGAATCCCATTCCTAATCAAACTATTATTGGCCCAAGATTGACCTTAGGAGACTGTTTTCAAGCACACACACAAATGTCAAGAAATTCTCCCCCACATTGCACTGCACTTCACAAAACTGAAGAAGCCAATCAAAAAAGGAACTCACATACACGGGCTGGCCAGAACCACCCCCTCCTAGCCCCCACACATATGTAGCACAAAATTGCAGCACAAAATTGCCTTGTCTGGTCTCAGTGGGAGAGGATGCCCCTAATCCTATAGAGGCTTGATGCCCCAGGGAGGGGGAATGACCTGGATGGGGGGAACCCTCTCAAAGGTGAAGAGGAGAGATGGAGGGGGAGAACTCTGCGAGGTGGGGACTGGGAGAGAGGGCAGCATTTGGGGTGTAAATAAATAAATAAGAGCTCACATCAGCCAAGTGAGAGAGCAACAGTGTCTCAGATTGTCTCCTGAGACCCAGGAATAAGGAAGAGCAAGTTGATTGTTTAACAAACTGGTCTCCCAAGTAAAGCAACTCAAAGAAGCCAGAAACCTAACTGGCTGTCCTCAAAGTCTCGTGTTCAGAAAACCATTCAAGGGCTGGAGTCTTGGTCACTCATCCAGATTGTTGTATTTCTCTGCACGTTCCAAGCCCAAGGATATACCTGGGGTCCAGCTTGAGGGAAAATGGTCAGCAGAAATTCAGAGAAAACAAGAGAGCACCACTTCCGCTCTTTCACCCTCAGTGGTCAAGCCACCAAGAAGAGAGGTGATGAAGCAGTCTCCAGCTACGCAATCGTGGGACTAACGCGAACCATCTTACTGCAAAGATGGACCCTGCAATACCACTTCCGTATAGAGAGCAGTCAGTTCACACTGTGTCATGTTTTGAAAACCTGTGAATGAGAACATGTCAGTTCCTACATCCAAGAGCATTCTTCCTTCAGAAGGATTCATAGGCAAAGCAGACATCCATAGAAATATATTTTTAGTAGCATCCACGATGACCGTACATGCTACTGAATGAAACAATATAAAACACGTTCCTTACACAAATAGTGATATGATACCCTGAGAGATCTCCCTCAAGCAACATCCTGGCAGGAGCGGTGCCTTTCACAAGTTCAATTAAAAAAACAAACAAACAAACAAACCAAAAACCCTATGTGTATATTCCCAAACAAGAGAATTGTTACTCTATAAAAAAAATGTTAGTGTTGGGCTAGCGAGATGGCTCAGCGGATAGGAGCACTGACTGCTCTTCCGAAGGTCCTGAGTGCGGATCCCAGCAACCACATGGTGGCTCACAACCACCTGTAATGAGATCAGATGCCCTCTTCTGGTGCGTCTGAAGACAACTACAGTGAATTACCCCAGAATGGGGCCATAGCGAGCAGGGCTAGAGTGAGCAGGGCCAGAACGAGCAGGGCCGGCAGAGGTCCTAAGTTCAATTCCCAGCAGCCACATACATGATGGCTCACGGCCATCTGTACAGCTAGAGTATACTCATACACGTAAAATAAATCTTTAAAAAAAAAAGTTAGTGGTTTCATAGACTATCTTTGTAAAAAATATAGGAGACTGCTAATAGGTTGCTTATCAAAAGGAAAACTGGTTATATTTCTGTTATCCACCACTCTGTTGTCCTTTTGGCTTGTATGTGTTATGTATTTAAATGCCATTCATGAAAATAATAAAATGCCTTCCTACTTTTAAAAAAGAAAGTGCATACAAATCCTATCAGCAATTCTGATTCTAGCAATGTATCGTACAGATTTACCACAATGATATTTTTAGTTAAAAAAAAGAAAAAGCAACCTAAATATTCAATTTGTAAGAGAATGATGAGATTAATCATGAACATATACACCATATACACATCCTCAAAGAACAATACACAAAGGAAACCAAGTGAGGTGGGAGGGAAGGGGGGAATCTGGGAGGAATTTGGGGGTAAATATGCTCAAGAGACCTGAAATTCTCAAAGAATAAAAGCCATAATGCATGTATAAAAATGGACTAAAACCAAAAAATTCTGATTAGCAATGTGTTTAAGTGATTAACTGCAATCTTTGGCTCTTAGTCTCGCAGCTTGGTTTCAAAAGAAAATTAAAATATTTTTGAGGAAGAAAAACGTAAATCCAAATGGCATGTCATTAAAATTAAATGTCATGAATGTGAAAAAAAAAGAAAGAAAGAGGACAAAAAGAGGGTCCAGAGAAGTGACTCAGAGGTTAAGAGCACTGGATGCTTTCCTAGAGTACCCAGGTTCGATTCTCAGCACCCACATGGCAGCTCACAACTGTCTTTAATTCCAGTTCCAGGGGATCCCACACCCCCACTTAGGCATGCAGGCAGCAAAACACCAATGTACATGTAATAAAAATAAATAAATATGAAAAAGAAAGCCAAAAGGATGACTTACAATTATGTAATCTATAATTACATAATTGCAATGACTTACAATTCTAAGGCAGTCAGTAGGGGTCAGGCCAGCTAGCCTACAATACATAGCACAGCTTTTGATGTTTGTTATTTTACATAGCAGGAATCGAACAGAACGGCTTAGTCTGGAGAGGTTCTCAGCAATTAAGAGCACTAGCTGCTTTTCCAGAGGACCCTGATTCGATCCCCAGCACCCACATCTTGGCTTACAACTGTCTGTAACTCTAGTCCCCAGAGATATGATGCCCTCTTCTAGTGTCTGGGGGAACTGCACACATGTGGTACACAGACACTTAGGTAAAAATTCCATATTCACAAAATAAATTTTTGTTAAGAATAGAAGTTCTCCTATACCTGAAACTGTGCTAAGTATTTTTCAAAATTAATTCGCTTACTCCTCACTAAGATTCATGAAGGATGGCCAATATCTACACTGCATGTAAAGAGACTAAGAAAGACACTATCAATTTATCCAGTCTTACAAAAGCATTTCTAATGAAGCAGGACTCACAGCTAAATTTATTTTATACAGAGCAAAAGTTGAGATTGAGCAATCCACTAAAAACCATACAGTCCAAGATGCCCAGGCAGTATGCCCAGCCAGACAAGCTGGACAAGAAGCCTCAGCAGCTACGTTGTGTCACATGCTACCAAACGAGTGAGATCTTCAAAGGCCTTCCTTCTGGTAATCATGGAGGAGCATATGTGAACATGGTAAAGGGTCAACTGGAAGGACTGTTGTGGTGTGAGGCCAGGTAGATAGTTCAACAGGCAAAGCCTCTCTGCGCTAAGTAGATGTGTGCCCTTAGGTCAATGATTTCTACTTTCTCTATCACATACACACACACACACACACACACACACACACACAAGCACATACACACACACAGTCCAATGCATGTGCACACATACATACATACATACATACAAACTCGCATACACACATACAAACTCACACACACATATACACAGCCACACACCCATATACACACTCACAAACACTCAAACACACATGCACACACACACATGCAGCACACATGTACACACATGCATGCACACATATATACACACATACACACACAGTCAAACGCATGTGAACACATACATACATACATACATACAAACCCCCCACACATATATACACAGTCACACACCCATATACACACTCACACTCAAACACTCAAACACACATACACCACACACGTACACACATGCATGCACACATACACACACACATACACACACGCATAAGCAAATACACACACACAGTCAAACGCATGTGCACACATACATACATACACACATACAAACTCACACACACACATATACACAGTCACATACCCATATACACACTCACAAACACTCAAACACACATACACACACACACAAGCACATACACACACACAGTCAAACACATGTGCACCCATACACACACACATAAACATACACACGCATACCCAGGCACACAGACTGTGCTAAATAGTGCTACATAGACACCCGCTGCCACCACACGTCCTGCTGAGTACACTCAGCACAACCCCACCCTGTCTCCCTGTCTCCAACAACTGGGCAACAGCTATGGCTAGTTCCCTAAGTGGAAGACTCACACATAGAGGTTAAGAACAAGCACTAAAATATAAGCTGTTTCATTTCAAAAATCTCTCCTCAGAACAACAATATCAACCAACCAGACCTCCCAGAGCTCCCCGGGACTAAGCCACCAAACAAGGAGTACACAAGGCTCCAGCTGCATATGTAGCAGAGGGTGGCCTTGTCAGGCATCAATGGGAGGAGAGGCCCTTGGTCCTATGAAGACTCAATAGATACCCCAGTGTAGGGGTAATGAGGGCAGGGAGATGGGAGTGGGTGGGTGGGTGGAGGAACACCCTCATAGAAGCAGGGGGAATGGGGATGGGATAGGGGGGTTCCCAGAGAGGAGAAACTGGGAAAGGGGATAAAATGTAAATAAATTTTAAAATATAAATTAATTAATTAAAAAAATCTTCTCCTTCACCCTCAAGTGAGAACTGCTGTCCACAGTAGGCTAGTTCATTCCTTTAAACCTGTTCCCTCCTCTGGTAAGGGAAGGTTGGACATGTCTGCCCTGAGAATTGACAGTCACCTCACTACAACCTTGAGAAGCTTCGGAAAAAGCCTAAAGACATTTTTAGTCTGATTTCAGCCAGGGCCCAGAGGCAAATGAGAGCTCTGTAACTTGTAACACAAAGCCTGAGTTCTTACTGTGGTCTACCTACAGACCGAGCTACATCTCTATGATACATAGCTTTGCCTCTCATTAGCTCAGCTTCCTCTGAATCAAATTAGTGTTGGACTACTACTTCACCACAAGTAACACTATTGTACCACTCCAATCACATGCTGCTAGAATATGTGATGAACACCAGGCTTTTCCATTCCGAGAGCAGCACTGTGCACATGCATTTTTAGAGGATATCTTTTTACCTGAATTCCAGAACACGGATGCCCTTGTAGCCGGGTAACCCTGTGAATGCTTTCTCAACCTGTTAAGAAAACAAAAATAAAGATGGTAACTATGTAGAATGTGCAGATATATATTTCAGATGCTTTAAAGAGCAGAATAAAAAGTAGACTCTTATCTTACAATTATCAGAGCTTGTACACACATAGGTAAAAGTGACTATGACAAGAAATAGTGTCTGCCACAAGACTGTCATGATTACTTTGTCATTTTGTCTTTTATGATTTTAATGTACTTTAATTTTATTTTTTTAACTTATGGAAAGCATACTTCTTATTAGTTAAAACAACATTTTCCTTCTTTTGTGTGAAGTACTAAATTCATTTCAAAAGACACTATCATAGTATTTATATAACAACATTTTCAAATGTTCCTGTCCCAGTTGGGAAGCTGGGCTCAGCTAGCAGCCTGGCAGAGTTGAGTGTCTGTTTTCTGTAAGTGTGAACATGTCTGAAAGTGTCTGCTTCCTGTCTCCACATGACAAGAAAACACAGAACACATTCAGCATTCAAAATAAAAAAGAGCCTCCAAGGCCCAAACTTAAGAAGCAGTGGCCAGATAACTCCACTGGTCAAAATATCATTTTATAAGTATCACATCCAGGAGAGCTGATTTTAATACCAAGCCTTCAAAATGCCACCACATCTTTCCATCAGAGCTCAGTAACTGGGGAGAGAGAAAGAACTCCAGACCAGGGATCTAAAAATAATCTAATTATATAAAAATGTGTATTTAAACAAAAGTTAATATTTAATCCATAATAATCCCAAGGGTGGCTCACCAGATGGATGACTTTGGGGCTGACACAAGAAAATGGAATTAGGGGGCCATAGAGACTTCTCTGGGAAGATTCCTTTAACCACATCCTCACAAAATCAGGGGAGAAGAACTTTTTAAAATCTTGGTTCACTGCAGATCTTCCTGTTCTTAAAAATAAAGAATTCAAGGGTGGCTGGCTCAGAAGTTTCTTGTGAGCCAGTTATCTAACACTCCCATCCATATATTCAGCCCACTGAACTACATTACCCTTCTGTTCCTCCTGTTTCATGACACACTTGAAACTGAAAAACTCACTAGAGTCTCTGAAGGAGTCTCTGTACAGGACAAAGAAGGAAGGACCACTTTGAAAGGCAAATGGACAGCTAGAGAGATGGCTCGATAGATAAAATATTTGCCAGGCAAGTATGAGGACCTGGATTCAGATCCCCAGAAACTGACATAAAGCCTGATGCTCTTAAGAGCATCTGTAATCCCAGGGGTCCAGGTAGGAGGCAGAGACAAGAGAACGCCTGGGAGCTAGCAGGTCAGACAGTCTGGGACACACGTGAGCGACCAACAGAGACTGTCTCAACTAAGGTATAAAGCAAGAACCAAAATTGGAAGTTGCCCTCTGACCTCCACATGCACCACAGAGGGGGTGGGGCATGGAGAGAGGGAAGGAGAGGGAGGGAGGGGGGAGGGAGAAGGGGAGA
>NW_022196894.1:53698232-53706609 GCF_008632895.1 Mastomys coucha | reverse complement strand
AGGAAGGGAGGGAGGGAGGGAGGGAGGGAGGAAGAGAGAGCCGGGAGACCTGATTTTACATTCTGCTCATTTAGAGGCAGAAATAACTATGAACAGGTTCCTGCCTCCTGAGCCTCACCTGAAAGGTAAGATACTTATCTGCATCCCTACGAGCGAACAGTTGACAGCAGCCTACTGTAGAAGCACAGTAGAGAAGCTGAGAAGCTGCCTTTGCCATACCAGGCCTGCCTTCCTCAGATCCCCCCACAGTTATACTGACTTGAGCCCTTTCTGTCATACCTGGTATGGCCTCAGGTTTACCATGCTCTCTCTAGTAACCTCATAAAAAAGATTTCTGGTAGAAAATACCATCCTGGATGGGGTAACCCAGAAGGACGTGTGTGTACACACTGAGACGTGGATATTAGCCACAATAAAGTACAGGAGAACCATGCTACAACCCACAGACCCAAAGAAGCCAAATAACAAGGAGGCTGGTTGAATCTTTCTCAGAAGAGGAAATAAAATAGATATCTGAGGTGGATGGAGGGAGGGAACTGGGGAGGGGAGGAGAAGGGAGTGGAGGGAAGGGAAAGGAAGATGGATGGGGAGAGAGGGAGAGAGGGAGAGCCTTCTCCTCAAAGAAATAGTTATTAGGTCACATGTCACTTGGGGTCAGAAGGTGATGATGGTACAGACAGTAGTGAGGAAAGGAGAAGGGGTGGCTCCTGATTGCCCAGACCATTCCTCACCCTCAGATCACCTCATAGTGGCCACGGATTTCATGAAGTCATTACCGAGAGGACACCTTTCATAGCATTTATCAGATGTCCTCTAACTCTCCAGTCATTCCTGCAGCTGTTTACTGAAATGCTGGAGCTTATTAAAGGCTCCTTAATCCAGGCAGGAAAGCCAGACAGCCAATTCAAGACAGTTTCTGATGCCAGGTGGCCACTGGCCTGGCTGACATTTCTTCCACATACCATACAGCCCTGCAACTTGGCAGCACACTTAGGAAAACGAGTTGTCTGGCCTACACTGCCCCCATGTCTGATGGCTGTGGTGATGCTATTTGGCTGACAGATACATATTTTTGTTTCCCATCTGGACACAATGACGGGGAAGGAAATTAAGCCAAGGTAATGGAATTAACAAACTTGGTCAAGGAGAAGTCAATCAAGTAGCAATTGAAAAGAAATAAACAGGAAGAAATGGTGTGCCCAGTTATCACATACAAGAGTAGATGGCATTCAGCGCCAGACTACAGAAGTACAAAGGCTCACAAGAAGGTACCAGGTATGGATGGTGTCTAATGGAAGAGTTCTGCATCAAGGTCAATACAGAATCCTTCCAGAAGGGGAGTAATAACATGGTTTAACATGTGGTTATTTAGAAAAATCTCTTTTTTTTTAAGATTTAGGTATATAAGTACACTGTTGGTCTCTTCAGACACACCAGAAGAGGGCATCAAATCCCATTACAGATGGGTGTGAGCCTCCATGTGGTTGCTGGGAACTGAACTCAGAACCTCTGGAAAAGCAATCAGTGCTCTTAACCACTGAGCCATCGCTCCAGCCCCTAGAAAAAACTCTTTTTAAAAATCTCTCCCCAGAGGAGAGACAAAGGGCATCTATTTCCACATTCCTCTAGTGTTTCTTAACTTTACATACCTGTGAGTGACCACTTAAAAGTATTCACATTAAGAAAATAGAGCTGAGTGGGGTGGCAGAGATGGTGCATGCCTTTAATCCCAGCACTTGGGAGACAGAAGCAGGCAGATTTCTGAGTTCGAAGCCAGCCTGGTCTACAGAGTGAGTTCCAGGATAGCCAGGGCTACACAGAGAAGCTCTGTCTCGAAAAAACAAACCATAAAAAAAACGATAAGCAGTCCATAGCTGTTCAGAGACATTCATTTCTCCTAACATCAACAAACTAAAATTAAAGCATAGAATTCATTTTCCTTTGGCTGTGGTGAGTTACAAAGAACATTTATTCGTTAATGGGTAGAAAATTATTGTTTCTAAAAAAAGAGTTTGTGTTTCTAAACTTTTCACAAAATTTTCTGAAGAAATGGCTAAGCTTCAACCCTAAGAAGCTAATAGGTAGATGGTCAGCTTGAATCCTTAACTTACACATAAGCACTGTTGTCATTATGAGAAACTTAATCCCCCAAAACAACCATGCTATCCAATCAAATGAACCATCTACATGGGTGATTTTTGTTTCCTATAATGCACATGTTAGAAATAAAAGCTGCTTCTTCTAAAAATTAAAAAAAAAAAAAAAAAAAAAAAAAAAAAAAAATCACGCACCTCTGAAATAAACTCTTCCACGAGGAGCCTGTAGAGGGCGCTGGAGGGATCCCGCAGCTCTTCGCTGTATTGCTTTCCCAGAAGTTGGATACTGAATTCTGCTATCTGTTCAGCAGCTGGTTGTGTGGGCTCCTCTGTCACATTCTCAATTTCATTGCTGATCTGAATTTAGAAAGAATATTAAATATCAGTATTTATTCATTCAGTCAATAAATATTTACTGACTCCCCTCCAAGTTTCACATCTAAGGAGGACTTTTTTTTATTTTTGGAGTAAATTAATACACATTTTACATATAGTTCAATGAAATAATTTATAAATATAAAAGCATTTTTCCTTTGGATATCACCATAGTCCATGTAAATACTCAACAGTCAGACAGTCAGTCATCGGCAGGAGTGCTCCAAGTCTCACTGCTAGGTTACAGATCTGAGTACATTTCACTCACCAGAGGCACTGATGCACTCAAGGGGCCCAGTGGCTTTTGCCAGGCAGTGGTGGCACACGCCTTTAATCCCAGAACTCGGGAGGCAGAGGCAGGCAGATTTCTGAGTTCGAGGCCAGCCTGGTCTACAGAGTGAGTTCCAGGACAGCCAGGGCTAAACAGAGAAACCCTGTCTCAAAACAAAAAACAAACAAACAAACAAAAAATAATGTGGGTAGACTTTGAGATTTCAGAAGCCCAAGTCAGGCCCAGTGTCTCTCTTTCTGGATCTATACACAGAACTCTTAGCTACCTTCCCAGCACCATGCCACCGTGTTTCCCTCCATGATGACAACGGATTAACCTCTGAACTTTTAAGACAGCACCAATTAAATTGTTCCTTTTATAAAAGTTGTCAGGTATGAATCTCTCTTCATAGCCAATGAAAGCCTAACTAAGACAGCCTGGTCTACATAGTGAGCTCCAGGCCAGCCAAAGCTGCAGAGTGATACCCTGTCTCAAAAATAAAAAGAAAATTTAACAGAAGAAGCAAATGTCATACAAAAGTCAACAACAGATGCTGTGAAGCTGAAATAGTGGGAAGAGTGACATTGTTTATATTTTTACAAATTCTTGGACAAACTATCTGGCTTAATACAAGATGGCTGAATTCTCATGTTTATCTCTGTATTCAGTTTATCACAATATGTTATTTTAACAGACACAATATGAAAAAAATCTGCCCACACAAATATGTACTCAGGAAGAAGGAATAAAGCAATAATCTTTTCAGATAACTTGGTCTATTCTGTAATGACCAGCTATACCAGCTTTAAAAGGGGTCTTTTCTTAAACAGTAATTGCCATTAGTCAAAACCACAACAAATTTTTTGTTGTACTATATAACATTAAAACTTAAGCCTAGGTTCTGGAGCACTTGACTAGTACATTCAAGGCCATGCACTCAATCCCAGAAGCTACATACACACATACACACACACATGTATACAAACACACTCACACACAAATACACACACTCTCACAAACATACACACACTCACATATACACACAGTCACACACATGCACACACTACACACACAAATACACACACTCACACACCTATACACACACATACACACTCACACATATCATACACACACCATACACTCACACACACACACACATACACCATACACACCCCATACAAACTTACACACATATACACACACACACACCACACACATACACACATAAATATATACACATACACACACACACAGCTGGAGTCATTGAAGAATAAGCAAGAGTTCAAGAGTTCAGCCTGAGCTACATAGTGAATTCCAAGACTGTATGATCTATAGAGTGAAAGCCCAAGATGCTGTCTAAAAAATTAAAAAAGAAAAAATATTCCAGTTCTTCCAGTGGCCAAATCTGACATAACTTGGACAACAAAATTAATATTAAGTTATAATCCAAATAACAAAATGTCCATAAATCCACTCATATGACTTTATAAATGAGAGTGTAATAATAGTTTCTTTCAGAAGTTTATCTAATAAATCTTGAAGGAGTGAAGGAATTCTACCATTACTACTAGAACACTACAGTAATGGTTGCTGTGTGCATCACATGTAAATGAGCACACTTAAGCCGAGTGCCTCCATTGTACATACAGAAACATGGGAAGGACGCAGGAGCAGCCTGAAGGCGCAGAGAGGGCACACAGAAGAATTGAGAATAGAACATGGGTGCCTTTTCTTTTCATTGTATCAGCTTATGGCTCATATAACAGAGACCTATGAACTTTCAGAATAGGAAATAAGCCTGAAGACTACCCACCCCTCTCCTGTTCCTTCTGGTGCTGGAATCGTCTCTGCAATATCCCTGACCAAAGGCTGCCCACCTCAAATGAAAGAACTGTCATAAGAAACAGACATGCTCTTCAGACATGCTTCCAGAAAGCTATCACAGTTGGGAAAGTCTTATCATAAAACCCAAACTGCCCCCCGTTCCATTTTTGATAAAAAGCCATGTGCTCTGGCTCCCAAGTAAGCCACAATCATAGGGACCTTTCACAGACTCCAGGAAGCTACCAAGTTTCCTCTGACTTTTTGCTGGCTCCTCTCCTCCTGACACTTCCAATGGTCTTAATTTTTATCTTAGAGTGTTGTTCCCCTATATGAGTTCTAGTTACAACATGGTAGGACAATCGCCCACTTAAAGTAGATTCTATGTATTTATTAATACAATCTATTATTAAATTACCATTTGTTAAACTGGGTATTTTTCCAGTAATAGCATTATGTCGCTCAGTAATAATACTACTTCTACCAACAAAAACTGTTAGTTACGTGGAACTATATACAAGCCTGCCTTCATGTTTGTATACAAGCCCTGTTCTCCTTGGGGCTCGAGAGACGGAGCAGCAGTTACGAGCATTTGCTGCTCTTGCAGAGGAGTGAGGTTGGTTCCTAGTGCCCATGGTGAGTAGCTCACAAGCATTTCTAAGTCCACTCCCAGGGACCTGATGCCTTGTCTGGCTCCACAGGCACCTTCACATTCATGAACATAAAATACATGCATATAAACACACATTACCATTCTTATTAAGTGACTGGGAAGGGAGGGAGGCAAAGTGAAATTTTGCCTCCTGATTTTACCTTAGTTATTGTCAAGGACCAGCCTCAGCTTGGAGAGGAGTTCTGAGGGAAGGGGTGTTTGAGAATGGCAAAACAAATGACTCAAAGCTAGATTGTGGATCCAAGCTCACCTGCTTGCTCTCCCTCTGTGTTCTGCTCAAGACAGCTTTTCAGATCTCTCTCTCTCTCTCTCTCTCTCTCTCTCTCTCTCTCTCTCTCTCTCTGTGTGTGTGTGTGTGTGTGTGTGTGTGTGTTTGTGTGTGTTGTGCTTTACATAACTTTCTCTTAGCATTCAGTCTTTTATTTACATATTCCTTTTGATCATCCTATGAATCAGCATCCCATGCCACCAGCCCCGCGGTTCCCCTTGTTTCTTAGAAAGAAACAGCAAGCACAGACAATAAGACAACAGGGTGGGAAACCTGAAGTTACCATCCCTAGACCTATACTCCCTCTGTCCCAGGCTGACCTTGAACTCAGGAATCTGCCTGCCTTTGTAAGCATAAACAAACAAACAAACAAAACAGTTTAGCTGGGTGGGATCTTGCCCTGAGATCTCCCCACCCTAAATCCCTTTCCCTCTTCCTAACAAGCTGGCTTGTAGTGCTGCTGCCTATGTTCTTTTAGATCTCTGAAGCTACTTATACAAATCATATTGCGTCCTTATATTTCTCATAGTTGGTAAATTATATATTTTTGAACTCATGTTTTCAGGATTCTTTCCCACAGCCTTAAGGGTCACAGCATTCTACCATTTTGCTAAGGCATAGACACACCCTCACTTCCCAGACTCCTACTATCCCTAATTATCATGGAGTCATTAACCTTGGCAGAGAAAGAGAGAGAGAGAGAGAGAGAGAGAATATTCCTTGAAGAAGGAACATAAATACACACACACACACACACACACACACACACACACACACACACATATATACAAACAACCCTTATGCTCATAGCAACCATCAACACTCCTGGAGGCCCACGCCCTGCTGGATCTGTCCCAAGGGCAAGAACCATGTCACTCTATCCCTGCCACAGCAAGTTATAATGTCCACACTAAGAAACGAGAATGCAAAGTGACCAAACCTCACCTTTTTGAAGAATGTCTTCATAATTTACTTCTTAATAAATAAGTCATGATACAGTGCCTCCTTAATTTTTTTAAGTTCAGAATTTAAAAGAAACCAGTTGGGTGCATATGTGTGTGCAGTGTGTATGTGTGCTTGCATGTATGGGGTTCATTTGTGTATGTATACTGGTTTCTATGTATGTGTAGGAAGACTAGAGCTTGCAGGTGGGTGTGTTTTCCTCAACTGTTTTCCACTTTTCTTACTGAAGCAGGTTTTTTGACTAAAGACAGAATTCATGGATTCAGCTACTCTGGCTCATCCGTTTGTGCTTCGGAGCCAGGTAGGCTCTGAGATAGGGGTGGACTGCTTAGCTGCCTGTTTTCTGTGATGGTGATACATGGAGGCTACTGTGCCTGCCTGGCTTTCTATGAGGGTAATAAATTCAGGCTGCCATGCTTGCCCGGCCTCCTTGGTGGGTCATAGTGAGAGTTCAAACCAACTCCACCTAGGGTTCAGGCTCCATCTTAGAGAACCTGACCTAAGGTTAACCAACACGCCTGCACCTAGCACTAGTATCCACCAATCGGGAGGAGAGCAGAAGTTACAGTTGTACCTAGGAAATTTACTTGTGAAAGTTTACGGTTTGGTTCCCAGCACCAGCCAATCATTTTAAAGGGTAACAAATTCCCTAATAGTCCCCCCCACATCAGATGTGTGCCAAGCTAGAACCCCCCCCCCTTGCTTGTATGCTTGCCTCTATAAATGCTTGCTTGAAACTGGGATCAGGGCTTCACCCTCTCATCCTGCTGCATCAGTGACAATGGTGTGACCAGGGTTTGAGCTTGAGTAAAGACTTTAGTGTGCATGGGAATCAGTTCCTTGGTGGAATTTTGGGGTTCTCAAAACAGGTGCATAGAGAGTGACTTGCAAAGATTAGAGTGAGTGATACAGGTGGAATCCCATGCTTATCTGGCTTTCTATGTGGGTGCTATGATTTGAACCCCATTTCTTGCTTCTGTACTTCTAGTGTTCCCTCTACTGTGCCATGTCTCAGCCCATAATTTAACATAACTTTTCAAAAAATGCTTCCATCTGCCTGGGCAGAGTACAGTTTTGTACTTCCCCTGAAATTCTTTGTAGTGGACCTTCATCTGTAGAATTTACTGCCATTTAAGTAGACAAGTTCCTGTTAATAGTTGTGTGCTTAAAAGGTGTGATTGCTTTTTTAATTTTAAACTTCATGGAATCCATTTCCTTTCTCTGTAAAGAAGTTAGGGCCCAGTCTACTGGGTTAGAAGGTCACAAGTTTATCAATAAGAGAGTTTCCTAGAAATCCTTTATTATCAACATGACAGGCCTATTAGGCTCTTCCAAAGGATATTAGATTTCTGAATGTACTGGATTTAAAATTCATAGTATTTTCAGAGCAATACACTGTGAAGTCCTGTGCAGTCTAGAAATGAAATGTAATTCTATTAACTCCCATGCTCCGTGTTAGAAAGCAAGAGAACAGAGCTGGACTTACTCTCTCCTGTGGCGATGCTGCGCTGCTCTCTGAAGCCACCCCTGGATATGAAGCACTGGGGACAGCTCCTAGGCAGAATAAAAACGCATGTGGTGTTAGTCCTTGAGTAAGCCAGAATTCATGTCATGACCTAAAGACTTACTCCAAAAGCCATCCTTATAAGTCTGTTGCTTTTTTATTCTGAAGGTTTTTTTTTTTCTTTTTAGTTATAAACTCAAGAGACATTTATAGAGACTTCCTAGAATCTCAATAACTATGACTGACTGAATGCCATGGGCTGGGTTTGTTCTGGGACCCCTTGTTCCGTGGGGAGGCGGGGTCCCTTTTCAGGCACCACCTATCAGATTTTAACCCTGATACTATAGACCTACTGGGGTAGACAAGTGCATGTAGCAACTGAACAAGTGGCTTTTTTTTTTTTTTT
>NW_022196894.1:53684254-53698222 GCF_008632895.1 Mastomys coucha | reverse complement strand
TTTTTTTTTTTTTTGGAGTGTTCCAGGCTCTAGTATAGATGCTAGAATATAAAAAGGAAATTTCTGTTCCTACGGAGCTATACAATAAAGGGAACGGACGCTGAAGTGCATAGCTACACTAGACCTGTGCAATAGTAGCTTGTCCATTATTTAACAATCATTGAAATGAGCCTACTCCATGCTATTCTATTTTGTATATGCTCAAATTTTCTTACATAGAGAAGTTTATACTTTTTATTAAATATATTAAGGACTTGTGTGTAACCCTTGGTAGAGAGCATCCCTAGCATGAAAGATGCCTTTGGGTTCAATCTTTGGCAAAAGAAAAGAAGAGAGGAAGAGAAAAAGAAAGGGATGAGAGAAGAGACAGGAAGATAATGAGATTGACTAATTTACATGAAATACAGAACTTGGGGCTGGAGAAATGGACCAACAGTTAAGAATAATTTCTGCTCTTCCAGAGGAACCTAGTTAGCTTCCTAGCACCCATGTCAGACAGCCTGTAACTCCCTCTCCAGGGGATCTGACACTGTCTTTGGTATGATGTCCTCTTCTGGCCACCCCAAGCACACATATACACATAGCATATAGACATGCACACACGCACACACACACACACACACACACACACACACACACACTACAACACATGCACACACAAACATACACAGAAAAAGAAAAGGCAAAATATTAAATTTTTTAAAATTAAAATCTTTTAAACTTTTTTGTTTGTTTGTTTTTTGAGACAGGGTTTCTCTGTATATCCCTGGCTGTCCTGGAACTCACTCTGTAGACCAGTTCGCTGGCCTCAAACTCAGAAATCCACCTGCCTCTGTCTCCCAAGTGCTGAGATTAAAGGCTGGCACCACCCGGCTAAAATCTTTTAAACTTAAAAACCAATACAGAGCTCAAAGGAACACATTCTCTGCCCCATGACAGGTCAGAGAATCCTTATCCTGGGAAATTCCAAGTTACAAGGAACAAAGTGACAAAGCAAAAGTTCCACCTCAGATTAAGCGTCTGTCTTAAGATAACTCATTCTGTCACACTTGTGTTTTAAGCTGTGTTCTGAATTTTAAAGTACTCACAGCATAATACCATAAACCAAGTGAAAAAAGTTGTTCTGTGTCTTAAACAATATATAAATTAAAAATTGATATTTTAAAAATATGAGCTGAAAGTTTATACTTGCTTGGAAATCTTCAATGACTAAGAAATAAAAGTAAATAAAGGAAAAAAGCTTACCTGCCAATGTTGAGGTCTCACTAATAGGAATTGGTGACAACAACTTAGGCCTAGAAGGGGGAAAAAATGCAACTATTAAAAAATCCAGAGGGCTGGAGAGATGGCTCAGTGGTTAAGAGTGCTGACTGCTCTTCCAGAGGTCCTGAGTTCAATTCCCAGCAACCATATGGTGGCTCACAGCCATCTGTATTGGGATCTGATGCCTTCTTCTGGTGTGCCTGAAAACAGCTACAGTGTATTCACATATATAAAATAAATAAAATCTTTTTAAAAAATCCAGAAACCTGGACAAGTATTATAAACTTTGGAACTTGGGTTCCCAAAGGAACTCCTTAGACCACCAAGTAAAGTTCCAGGCCAACATGCTAAGTTGTAAAGTCAAAAAATTTATAACTTCATAATTTACTCATTTTGTATTTATTGATAGCTCATCAACATATCCACCCTATATGAAGAACCTTCCTACTTATGGCTCATCACCCATCTTCGTCTCTTCAGCTCCAATCATTATGTGAAACTACTTTATCTGCCAACTTTACCTATGTCACCCCTTAGCCCCTAGCAAGTATTATCAGCACAGAAGCATTGAGCAGTCCAATATTTAAGTTAATTGAAATTAAACAGCTGGGAATGCATTTCCTTATTCACAGCAGCCATATTCCAGGTATTCATACTCACATGTGGCTAATGGCCATCTCAGACTGGACAAGGCAATTAAGAGCATTTGTAACCTCACAGAAGGGTCTATTTGTTCATCAACAGAATCATTAAGAATCTAAACCCCAGGCTGAGAACATAGTTCGCTAGAACAGTGTGTGCCTAGCACGTATACAGGCCCGGGCCTTGATACTAATTCCTACAACTAGAGGAAAAGGGAAAAAAAGATAGTAATGATGAACTCCATGAGATTAAGGATTTGCCTGACATATCCCTCTCTATCTTCAATGTCTAAGGACTTTAAAAAGACATTTTGGCAGAACTGGGGGTGCAATTCAATTGGCAGAGTGCTTGCCTTGCGTGTATGGAGCCATGGGCTCACTCTCCAGCATGATATTCACGAGGTATTGTGGTCCCTGTCGGCAATCACAGTACCCAGCATAAGATTTAAAGGAATATTAGGATTTATGATGAGAAGTGAGACATTTGTGATTGAAGCTAGACTAGAAGGGGAGGCAGAGGCATGTTCTCTGCACACCCAGTGCCCATCAGGTGGATATCTGTGAATTCGAGGCCAGCCTGATCTACAGAGTGAGTCCCAGGACAGTCAAGGCTACACAGAGAAAACCTGTCTCAAAAAACAATAAGTAAATAAAAAAATAAATAAAGTACTACTTGAAAATTAAATATAAAAGGGCTGGAGAGATGGTTCAGTGGTTAAGAGTACTGGCTGCTCTTCCAAGGTCCTGAGTCTAATTCCTGGCACCCACATAACAGTTTATAACTGTCTATAACTGCAGTCTGGAACCCAATCTCCTCTTCTGATATGCAAATAAACATACAGACCTATACCATATACATAAATAAATCTTTTTTAAAATGTAAAATGAGAAAGAGAGAGAGAGAAAGAGAGAGAGATTTAGGCAATTAATGAAGATGAGAAGCTGAGTAAGGCACTCTGGGTCCAGCATATTGTGCGTGTGGAGGAGATAGTTTCTCTACCTCTCTCATTAGGACCAAAGTTTCACAAGTAGGTAACATTGCTAAGGAGTTACTCACAAGAAAAAAAATGTAAAGTAAAAACATATATTGTGATACAGTGTGTTATCACAAGGAAATGCTCTAATGGATAGGAGGAGATCAAAGATATACTATTTTTGTTTCAAGACCATAATCATAAAGTTAAGAAAGAAATCCAAACAGGCGCGTACTCAAATCTGGGTCCCTGGTATCATGAGACACACGAATGACCAAAACCATGGAGTTCTACTGTCTTCCTATCCATCCACTCACGTCCTATGCAAAAGCTCCTGCGTGTATACTCCAACTATGTCTTCACTTTGTCATGGAAATTGGATCTCTGGACTCTGGCTTGTTTAGTTAATTTTTGAATCTACTTGTGAAGTCATATGTAATTTCCTACATCTTATGTATACTACTGATATTCTGAGGATGGATAAATTCAAACTTTAGTCACTATTCCTCATGTTTTGCAATCTGCTTTATGTTACTACTGATTAGAAAAAAATCATCCTGTTTCTAATGGGTGTACAAGATGCGTACTGACAGTTTAATCAAGTGCTATTCTTGTTTCAGGAGCATAATCATAAAGTTAAAAAAGCAATCTAATCACCCACCATTTAACAAACTGACCCCATCTAAGATAAACCTTCTCAGCTTATCATTAGTCTTTAGCCTCAGTAACAGTAGATCATTCTCGATAAGGCAGACATCAATTGAATTATCCAGGAGAGGAAGGAGTCAGCCTTCTGGTAAGGTTGGACAGTGAATAAGCACAGTGGCCCTGGTGGTATTCTGGGGACAGAGATGGCCTCCAGGGGACCAGCATTTTGAACTTACCCACAGGACTGATCCTTGCAGGAGCTGAAAGGAAATAGAAAAAGGACACCAGGGTAAGTGCTGGAAGTCGGCATGGCACATCTATGCTGCTATATTGAATTTGGAGGAGAGACATACCTGCTCTCAGCTTCCCTTGTGTAAGACAGTTTCTAGGGAGAACAGAGACACAATGCTTCCATTAATAACTGATTACACAGTGAATACACTTAGTCCACAGGTGTCACTGACACCCTAACATGGTAGAAGCAATGCCACTATTCTCTAAGGATGAGCAATTAATGAAAACAGATATTAGCGATGCCAAGTTTGTTCTACAACTGTTCAAGCACAGAAGCATTCTGTGTCTGCTTTTGTGCCCTGATGTTGCTGTAAGCTCTTGTTTCAAAAAACAAAGAGATACACAAAACACTAAGGTAGACTCAGAAGGTCTCGTTTCAAGTCCCATTTCTCTTCCCTAGTTATAAACACAAAGCCTACATCCTTTCTGGTGCTAGGGATCAGTTTTCTCATCTGCTGAATGGAAAGAAAATTTCTAAATCACTCAGAAATATCATTAAATAATTTATTGTTAAATAATTTGCTACTCTTTTAGTTCTACAGTCTCTCCCAAAATAATCTGACACCTTAATACTTTCAGTTACTAACTCAAAGCTGGTGAATATTTCTATAATTAAAACCCAGTCTACCCTCCTTCGCTTCATACCAAAATATTGAACAATTCACATTTCCCATAAGCAGTTTAAAATTCAAAAGTGAATTCACCCTTCTCTGCTCTCCACAAAAGTGCCATCGTATCCCCCCTCACTCACTCTTGCTCTCACTCTCACAATAAATCAATAATAAATAAATGTGAAATTTTAATCCCAAGCTTTTAAGCCAGTTCCTTTGTCTTATCTTCTTATAACCCTGAAACACTTCCCGCCATCCACAGAGCCAAATCCAAGCCTCTTAACACTCTCCCCTTCTTCTGTCCCTCTAGTACACTGGCCCAAACCGTTCCCTCCAAACAGGGCTCATGTCACTCCCTCTGTCTGCCCTGAGCATCCTCTCCTTCTCACCCAAATCACATTTCGCACTTCAGACTCAAGCCAGACAACGCACCACTGGTTTAGTTCTAAATGATCATTAAAGCTTATTTCCTAGACTTTTAAGTTAAAAACTAAAGTCCCACTTGTAAGAAATACATTTAATGTAACATCACAAGACTGTTAATAACTCCCATATATATGTCTTGCTTTAATAGTTGCTCTAATATTCTGCAGAATTCGAAATACACAATGCTGATATAAATGTGCATACATGATTCTTTTCTTCATCAAAATGTTTAAAATCAATAATGACTGGAAATGGGAGTCTCAAACACAGGAGAAAGACAGACATGCTTCCAAAGTTTTGGTTTTACAGGGCTGCTGATCAAACAGACAGCCTTGAACATGCTACTTAGCTCCATACTGCTGAGCAATATCCATAGCCAAGAATAAATTTTGGAAAAAGAACCAGTTGTGGATTTTAAGATCCATCACAATTGATTTTAGGGTAAGCAGTTTCTTGTCTTTATTTTCAAAATAGAGAACACCTCGTAAGGTTGCTATTTATTAGATACAAGATATGGTGAGCATAGATTATATAGTGCTTATTATCATAGTTACTAAAATGGAGAAGGGAAAAGTATGACAGAGAAAGACAGAGGGAATGTCTTGACTCAAACTCGTGACTTCAACTGTGACATCCCATAATAATGAGAAGAGTTCATGTTAAACACATAAAAACTCTGCCCATCAGTGAGGGCTAATCCTGGCTGTCAACTTGGCTATGTCTGGAATTAACTAAAACTGAAGCAGGTGGGCACACCTGTCTGTGATTTTTCTTGATTAGAAAACTTAAGGTGGGAAGATCAACCTTAAATCCAGATCGTTTGAGGTCAGAAAATCCACCCTAAATCTAGGCCACACCCACTGATTGCAGCCCATATAAAAGGACATTGAAGAAAGAAGCTCTTGCTTTTTGCCTATTAGCCCTCACTCTTGCTGGCAAGTTTATCTATCCTGCTGCTGAAGCATTCCTTCAATGTGTTTAGAAACTACTTCTCTGAGATTCCAACATAGAGAAGAGCTGAGACATCCAGCCTCGTGGACAGAACAACTATGACATTCTTAGACTTTCTGATAAGAGACAACCACTGTGGGACTAGCCAGACCACAGTCGCTAAGCCACTCTAATAAATCCTCTTTTAATATATAGATCCATTCTATCAGTTCTGTTCCTCTAGAGAACCCTGACTAATACAGAACTCCTGTTTAAAAAGCCACATACAGTACTATGCATCTCAAACCCCCATATTCCTAAGACAGAAACAGGAGAATCAGTCAGAAGTTCACACGTTTTGTGCAAAAGCAAAAATTAAAAGAGACCTTGCCTCAAAAACAGGTGAAAGGAGAAAACTGACTCCCAAGAAGTTGTACTCTGTCATCCACATGTATGCTGCGGCTGTGGCACACATGTGTGTGTGCACACATGCACTCCCACTCATACACACACATACATAGATAAGAATAAATCTTAAATTAAAATCACATTTATACTTCACTAAATGTGCTGAATGAACTGTATCCTCTAACTTAATCTCTGGAATCCATTCTGAATGAATATATAAATGAATTTGGCACCAATGTTTACTCACACAGGTCCTTATCTTTAAATTTTTGCATGTATATTTACATATATAAACAAGGCTGACACTGTTTTGAATTACCAGTGTCGATTATCAAAGGTCAGAGCTAGGGATAGAAAACTAGGCTATAGTCCAGGGCAGCTCACTCAGAACCCTTAAGTCAACTCACCTTAATTCCTTTAGCCATTAGCCATGCGCAATCACATCTACGACAAGGCAACAGTTCCTTCCCTCCCTGTAACACTTACCTTCATGATTAAGTTTCTGTGTTCCGCAGACTGACTAAAATGGGTGCCCATTTCAAATACGCTTGTGACTCCATCCTCACATGAGTTCATCCAGTGACGATATTCGTCACGCCCAGGAAGCCGATCCCAAAACGTCCTGAAGGCCTCCCAGATGGCTTCCTGGCACACTGGAAAGTAAAGCGATGTGCTTAGGCAAAGAGAAGATGCTCTTTACCTCACATGTTCCCATGATGCTCATGCAGCAACTCACTCCCACTCTTCTTGAAAGACCCCCGTGGGGAGACCCCCACTCAAATCTCGGGAGAACATGCACCCAAGGAATCACAAGAGACTGTCTTGATGTAATTACAAAAGGTAGTTTTTAATTCGGGGTGCTCCAGGCTGGCACCACACCTATCTCACGCAGGAGATAGTGGAGCCGACCATGAGGCTCGAAAGTTAGGAGTTTATATAGGGAAAAGGTCTGGGGGAACAAAGGGATCAGTGTGGCCATACATGATTGGCTAGTTCAAATATTAACTATTACGTGCAGAACAGAGTGGAAAATTCCTAAAGTTGGTGTTAATCTGAGTCAAAAGAGCATCTGACCTTAAACCATATCTGCCCAGACATGTAGTTTATGTCTTCTTGACCTGCTAGTTCTCAGGATGTCTAACAGACTGCTTGCTCATTTCCCAGGCCTATGTGGGCCAGCTTGTGATGGATTCTTAGGCCCATAACTTTTCTTCCTAGTCAGCACAGGTCCAAAGATTTAATTTTTCCTTTCATTCTGAGACTCTACTATCCCTTCTGCAGGATCGTGAGAATAGTCAGTTAGAAAACACCTCGTTCAAACTTTTCCATTCTGAAAAAAGACATTGCATTCCCCAACACTTCTTTTATACAGGGGATTAACTCACCTCTTAATGAATTTGTTCCCTGCCGATTTAAAAAAAAAAAAAAATTCCATGTTCATATCTCATGAAAATGTAACTTGCATCGAATATATTATGTTGATCTGTTTTATTAATAGACACTGTAATTTTAAGTTTCTTTGATTTTTTTTTTTATTTTACTGAAGTTATAACTTCAAAAGACAATTTCTCAGCTTTTCAAAAGATAACGACAGCTTTGGACACAGCAGTAAAATGACTCCTAATGACTTAAGGCTATACACATAGTTCAGCCCTCATCAGTAGAGCTTCTTCTTCTTGCAATAGATAGTAATCAATATGGAGATAACAACTAGTCAACATGCAGAGAATAAGGGACATCAGAACATTCAGCCCTAAATGCAATGTCTCCATCACATTCCTCCTCTCAAGGCATAAGGACCTGTGCGGATGAGGGGTCAGAAAGAACATAAGAGCCAAGAGAGGTGGTTGACTTCACACACACTGCTCTCCAGGTACAAACAGGATGGATGCACATATGAAAAGACAGACTGTGAAAGGCTGGAGAATCTTAGAATTTAAAATGAGGGCATTTAATAGAAATGTATGTATAATATGTAACCTTTACTTAAAAGGGGGCATGGAAAACCTCTGCCATAAGCCAAAAAAGGTGGAGTAGCTAGTTCCAGGAATTTAGCTAACTCAGAGCCTCAGGGCTCTGGTTCCCGATACCTGCCCCTCCTGAATGATCCACAATGAGGGTGGAACTAGGAATGAAGGTCTACTGGTTTATGAGACTCTCCACCCTGTCGACTGACCCCGGTAGATGAAGATTACATTCCAAGAATGAATATGTTCCCCTCCCTAACTGAATACCTTGGGTTGGGTCCCTCTGAAATTTTCCATTGTTTTTATGTCATGTTTCCTTGGTAACCCTCTCCCCGCCCCCAGCTTGTGGTCTTTCCCTTTAAATACCCCTTACTTCTTGTGTTTGGGGTCGAACTCTGGCCAGCATGGTCACGAGATCGAGCCCAGTACCAGCCTATCCCAAATAAACCTCATGTGATTGCAGCAAGTTCGGTCTCTCGTGAGTCATTGGGTGGTTGCGTCATCCCGAGACTTGAGTAAGGATCTCCCCAGTACTGGGGGTCTTTCAACTGTAACAGCATTCATAAGACTTGCACAGACCGAAGCCAGATGAAACCCCAGTGTGGAGGAGGAAGCTAGACATGACAGACCCTCATGTCTAACTGCAGAGTGGTTGGTATTCAGTGGCTACTGTGAAAGGGGATTCAGTTTTCTTCAACAGAGAGACATCTGGTAACTCAACCACATTCCAGAACAGACCTCATGGCCAGGTATAGTGAATTTGAGGGTTTTTTTTTTTTTTTTTTTGGTTTTTTGATCATTAAGACAGAGAATTTTAATTGGGTAAGTAGGAAAATGGGGAGGATCTGGGAGGGAGTGGCTGAGGAGGTCAAAGTATATTTTATGAAGCTTACAAAGAATAAATAAAAGCTTGTTTAAAAAATTAAAAAGAGCCGGGCAGTGGTGGCGCACGCCTTTAATCCCAGCACTTGGGAGGCAGAGGCAGGCAGATTTTGAGTTCGAGGCCAGCCTGGTCTATAGAGTGAGTTCCAGGACAGCCAGGGCTATACAGAGAAACCCTGTCTCAAAAAACAAACAAAAAAAAAAAATTAAAAAGAGCCAGGTAGTGGAGAGTCGTGCCTTTAATCACAGCACCTGGGAGGCAGAGGCAGGTGGATCACTAAGTTTGCAGTCAGCCTGCTCTACAGAGAGTTTTAAGATGTCCAGAGAAACCCTGTCTCAACAAAAAGAAAAAAGAAAATAAATAAAATGAGAGAATGACATTTTAAAAGAGCCTAGAGTGAAATGCAGAAATGCAAATGAATGGGATCTACTCTTGGGCACACTTATCAGACATCGAATGTAAAAAGGAGCATTTGAAACTCCTCAAGCCTTCTATGTTGAGGGCACTTTGTAAACCAGGGAGAAAATGTTCAGTTCAGTTGTTGCTCTCCATCAACTACAGCTCATGTCTGAAATCAGGAGATAATGTCATTTATTTTTATACAGAAAAAGAAAACAAATTCAGTCCAGTTGCGCTCCCACGGCATGTACACAAACAAAGCCAGCCATTAACGATTACATAAGAGCTTGCACAAAAGTGTTGGAAATGGTTTTATTTATACAGAGCTTGGAGGTAATAAAGAGGACCTTCAATAAATAAATGGAAAGTGAGCTCTGGTAAATCCACATATTGGGATATTATTCAATTATTATCTCAAAAATGAGCTTTCAAAGCATTAAAGCTGTGTACTTCGAACTTATAAGCATATTTCCAAACCAATCAAACCAATCTGTATGATTCTGTTTGTTAATAACACACCAATGTTGGCGTATCAATTGTAGCAAATGCACTGTATTAATGTGATGTTAATGCTGGGGGTTTAGGAGCTTTGTGCTAACCTTACAGACATCCTGCTCAGTTTTTCTCTGAACCTAAAACTACTCTAAAAATAAATAACACTGATTTTAGAAACACATTTAAAGCTATAAAAAAATATAAATATTCTGGAAGCTGGAGACAGCTCAGCAGTCAAGAGCACTGGGTGAACTTGCAGAGAAATGTAGTTCAATTCCCAGCACCCACATGGTTCCCACAGTTCCAGGGCACTCAGTGCCTTCTTCTGCTCTCCGGGGTAGTAGGCACACATGGTCTTTGTGAATAGAAGCATAAAAACACTAATACATAGAGAATTAAAAGAAATAAACATTTTCTAAAAAGATCACTTGGTCCTCTTGTAGAAGAACAACTAAAACAACGCATAAAACAATCCAATTCACCAAAAAGCCCAAAGTATAAAAAAGTAAAATAAAGAGGAGTAAATACAAGTGTCCTAGCATAGTCTCTATTGCTGTCATAAACAACATGACCAAAAGCAACTTGGGGAGATGGAGGGATATTATTTGGCTTACTGTCCCTATCACAACTCATCGCTAAGGGAACTCAGGGCAGGAACAGAGGCAGGAACCATGAAAGAATGATGCTTTCTGGCTTGTTTGTTTTCATGATTTAGCTTGTTTTCTTACACAACCCATAAGCACCTGCCTAGGAGTGACACTGCCACAGTGGCCTGGACCCTCACACATCAATAATTAATCAAGAGAATAGCTCACACACTTGCCTACAGGCCAACCAAATGGAGGAAATTCCTCAGCTGAGGTCCTTTCCTCCCAAGTGACTCTAGTTTGTGTACAGCTCATAAAAATTAACCAGAACAAGAAGGGGAAATTTTTACTTTGAAAACCAAAACAAACAAAATGAACAACCTTTTTAAACAAAAATAGAAAAACTTGCTGTTTGTGGATTAGAATATTTAACACTGTTAAGACAATGTCTCCAAACTGACTACACATTTAGTACAATCCTATCAGAATAATGATTGATATCTTTGTATATATTAACAATCTGATTGTAAATTTTATTTTTATTATGAGGAATTTAGGATTACCAAAAAAATATATATATAATAAGAAAAAAATCTTGAGGACTCATACTTCTCCGTTTCACATGAAAATTCGTATTGTTATCTGAGTTTATCACATAGGATGTGTACAAGATCTATACACTAAACAAAATATCAGCAATATGCTCCTCTTATTCAGTCAAAAATGCTGTCATTTTCTTAGGATTGTCAATGGCCCTACAAGTCTTAGTGTTTACTAAGACCCTTAAAGGTATTGTTTTTGCTAAGATCAATTCCATTTCAATGATAAAAAAAAAATGGAAATTTGCTGTGCTTAATGGCTTATGTCAGTAATTGCAGTACCTGGGATAGGAAGGCAGGAGAATTGTCACAAATTCCAGGCCATCCAGAGGTACATGGTGAATTCAGGTCAGCCTGTGACTAAAAACATATCTTTTTTTTTTTTTAATTTTTTTAAATAGCATAATTTTCTGGGGGCTGGAGAAATGGGTCGATGATTAAGAGTATTTACTGGACAAAGAACCAGTTTTGGGTTTTAACACTTATACAGTGGCTCGAAACTGTTTGGAAGTCCATTGCCAGGGTTCTGATGTTTTCCTTTCCTCCATAGACATCAGTCACACGTATAGTACATGTAATTGCATAGAAGCAAATCACTCAAATCCTTAGAGAGTGTGTGTGTGTGTGTGTGTGTGTGTGTGTGTGTGTGTGTGTGAGTGAGTGTGTGTTTGCAAAATGGAATGAATAACTTTCCTGAAGAAACAGGGCCAGCAACTGTACAGATCAAATATTATATTGGGCCTACTCACACACATACACACACACAAATCATCTGTTGTTTAACTGAAGTTCAAGTTTTAACTGGCTGCCCTACATTTTTACTCACTAAATCTGGCAGCCCTATATATACTTCATGACAGTTATAGATGGCTTCATCCTATATCCCACATTACTCCTGTATATAAACTTTAAACAAATAGAACTACACTTAGCTTTTGAGTTCCCACACCCTCTGGGATCACCGGAAAAGGTTACCTGTTTTTCACAACAGTCAGGGATTGCTTGTCAGCATACTTCCTATATACGTAACACTCCGCTTAGAACCACCTTCACTGTATCCCGTGGTTCTGGTAAGTTGTGCTTTCATGTCATGTAATTTACAGAGATCTCCCTGCCTCTGCCTCCCAACTGTTGGGATTAAAGACACGTACTACTGAACCTAGCTGAGTTATTTGATCTCTTGTTTCATGTGTTTGTATATTTGAGATCTTTGTGCTTTGTTATGTATGTAACTAGCAAAGATATCCTCCCATTCTGTAGAGTCTTTACTTGATTAAAATTTTTCCTTGGCATTCTGTAGTCTCTTATTCTCTGTCTCTCCTCAGTTGTGTTGTTAATCAAATAATCATATGTAAATAGAAGCTTGCCAGATGAAGGAATTAAAGTCAAATTCAAGATTCAACAGAACCAGAGGACTCCAGGTGATGCTGGTCCAAAGTGCCTTTACTTTACTAGCGTCCCGTGCAGCTTTTATTCCAGGTAGCTCAGAGTTCAAAGCAGGAACAGACAAACAGTGAAAACATACAGACTAGCTCTCATCACTGTCGCTGGATGTGCTCAGATACAGAAGGTGTCATGTCTGAACAGGGGCTGTTTGCATGATGTCCCTGAACATGCTGAACTGCATTGATGAGGAGGGGACAGGAAACATGTTTTCTTTGAAAATTCCTTGGGCAGGCAGAGGCACTCCTCCAAGGGTGTTAAACAAAGTTCTATGGGTACAGATTTCACACATCAGGATAGTGTAGGAAAGCCTGTCATATGGAGGCTGCTGAGATTGAAGATTCCTGTTTCTTCTGATAGTGTGCATAACACCATCCAGCACTATGATCATCTGGCCAGTAAGGGATGAAGCTTCCAGGTCAGTAACGGGTATTATCATCAAGTACTGGAGAATTGCCAAGAGCAAAGGCAATGCCTACAATAAATGCTTAGCTTGAAGGAAACGTGGGTATTGTGATCCCCCAAGGCTTAGGGATCATTATAGAAGAGAGGACAGAAAGCCAGAGGTGGTAAAATGACACAAGGAGACATTATCTTTTAGGCACAGCAGGGAATCTGCACAAACAAACTCACAGTGGTTATAATAACACACCTGTGTAGGCCCAAACTAGATCAAATCTTAGCATGGATGTCTGTGCACTTTATGTGTGCCTGGTGCCCATGGGGACCAGAAAAGGGCATGAGATCTCCTAGAAATGGAGTTACATATGGTCGTGAGCCACTACATGAGTGCTAGAAGTCAAAACATGGTCCTTTGTAAGAGCAGTACTCTTAAGTACCAAGCCATTTCCTCCAAACTTTCCAATTTTTTCCAATTTTTTCTCCAATTTTCAAAAGCATATCAGTTGAAGTATGATTTCCTATCATGATAATAATAATAACAACCATGTTACAATGGATGTGTCAACCATTTACTTTTCTGAGGTTCCCATTCTTTCTAATTTTTTAATTATTTCTTTTATGTTTTGAAATTACTATATAAGTACATCATTTCCCCTTCTTCCCTTTCCTCCCTCTGAATTCTACCACATACCCTTCTTTACTCTTTCAAGATCACAGCCTCATCACAGCCAGTCCCATAACACCCAGAGGAAGCTCCACTCCCAGGCTCTCTGACACACCCAGGATCAGAGGTGAGCAGGAACCAACATCTGTCCTAACACTGGAAGTAACTGGGACCAGCAGGACCAGGCACACAGGAACTCCACCAGCCCAGTGACTCCAGATCCTTCCAGTCTGCCTGGGCTGGGATCCAGAGCAGACCTTGGGCGTAAGCTCCACAGCCAGTCCCACAACACCCAGAGGAAGCTCCACTCCCAGGCGCTCTGACACACCCAGGA
>NW_022196894.1:53676847-53681449 GCF_008632895.1 Mastomys coucha | reverse complement strand
TATATCAAACAACTTTTATAATACTTATTTTTATTGTTATAATATTCTATAAATTTTAAGGAATATGAGAAAAAAGATATTGTAGGTATTGAAGGGGGTCTCTGGAAGGAGCGGTGGTACAAAAGGGAAACAAGAATGTGATTCAATTATATTTAATTGAAATATGTTTTTAAATGTTAACAAATTCGGATAAATTGAAATCATGTAACTTTTCTCATCATAATGCAATAAAAGTTTTAAAAAAGATCACAGCCTCCTTTTTTCATTACACACACACAGACACACACACACATACAGAGAGAGATATAGATATATATACATACATATGTATATATATCTACATATATGTAGATGTAAAATTATATGTAGATATGTGTATATATATATATATTACCAAATACATAAGTACAATCTGTTTAGTATGCACAATGTTACTTGTATGTATGTTTTTTAAAGATTTATTTATTATTATAAATACGTACACTGTAGCTGTCTTCAGACGCACCAGAAGAGGGCCACTCTTACACACTGAGCCATCTCACCAACCCCCATATATTTTAAGGCTCCTTTTCAACAATAACCAACTCACAGTACCTGTTGTTTCTTAATTATTTCAAAAATGTTTTCTTTTCCTTTTGTTGGCTTCTTTTTAAGCAGTGTCTCTTGAATTTATAAAGGAAAAAAAAAAAAAGAACAAAGCAACACAAAGCAGAAGCAGATTCCTTAACGTTTGGCCCTTTCCTCTTCCCTCTGGAGTAGACAATGGAGGCAGCTGGCCATCCTGAGCCTTTTAAAGTTAAATCCCAGCAGTGTAACCCGTCTCATTAGATCGCCCACTATCACTGCCCACCACTGGGAGGTCCTTCATGTCCTCAGTCACTTTGCAATTCCACTTCCAACCTAAAGTCCTACATAAAAATTCTCGATCTGTGATCCCCCTTCTGAAACTAAAAGAACCTATTCCTATGTACCATTTGATAGTCCTCAAATATAGCCAAGGCTGTAACATACTATAAAAGCTACTGGTACAGCCTGCCGTGTTATAGAAATATCAAACATTACATATATAAAATGTGTTTTACCTGATATTAAGTTCTTGTTTTAAAAACTTTAGTGTAGAAGGCAATGTCAAGGAACAGAACATTCAGACAATGATGGAACAGTAGAGAAAGATAGTCATTCAACCGTGTGCCAGGGAAAATAGTAAGTGCTCAATGAGCATCTGTTAAACCAGTGGATAGCTGTGCAATAGGACCGGTCAGTTCATCACCAGTCTCCATACTGAGCTTACTAATAGCACATGCATATCACGGCGCTTTATATTGACTGTTGAACATACAACGGGCAAAATGTGAAAAACCTACAAATGTCTAATATACATATATACATATATACATATATATATAATGTTCAATTAAGCAATGTAAGAGGCATAGTGTACAATTATATAGCAGAAGATATGAACCCAAGGATAAAATTGCTTAATCAAAAATAAGACAAAAGGGCTGTGGTGGCACACACCTTTAATCCCAGCACTTGGGAGGCAGAGGCAGGTGGATTTTTGAGTTCTGAGTTCAAGGCCAGCCTGGTCTACAGAGTGAGTTCCAGGACAGCCAAGGCTACACAGAGAAACCCTGTCTTGAAAAAATATAAATAAATAAATAAATAAATAAATAAACAAACAAACAAACCATGTGAGGACACTGAGAGGGTCATCACTTTTTTTTTGTTTTGTTTTGTTTTGGTTTGGTTTTGGTTTTTCAAGACAGGGTTTCTCTGTGTAGCCCTGGCTATCCTGGAACTCACTCTGTAGACCAGACTGGCCTCGAACTCAGAAATCTGCCTGCCTCTGCCTCCCAAGTGCTGGGATTAAAGGTGTGTGCCACCACTGCCCAGCTTGAGTCATCACTTTTAACATTAGAAATTTTGTCTCCTAATCAGACAACCATCTGTATGAATCTGGTATGTCTAAAGTACACAATAAAGAAAGTCATTATGTTTTCATCTATAAAATAAGGAGGAAAGCACATAAGTCTGTTTATAAATATGTGTGGTGAGAATAGGTGAGCAAATTACCATAACGAAAAATAAAAATTATACTTCAACATATCTAGTCACAAAATAGTGTTTTCAAGTACTTAAAAATCAAAATATTTTCTCTTACAATAATGTCTGCTTTTTTCTTCATTTATATTAATATGAATAAGCCCTTTTCCCACTCTTATTTGGTTCATTCCTATCTAAAGTGTCATATCTTTAATATAAAAGCGCACACAAATGGGATGGTTTGAGTACCATAACACCTGCTTACCTCGGGCTTTAAAATACTTCACATGGTTTGCCACAGCCTCTTCAACAGTCTCGCTGGGGCAGATTTTTACTCCATTGGGGAACAGAACAGATCGCCGCCGCCTTCTAAGAGACCACCTCCTCCCAGTCTCCGAGACATCCAAAAGCTGTCTCTTCCTGGTAGGCAGGGAAGGGTCTGTTGACTTCTCAGGTGAGAGGACAGAGACTGCGTGCACGGGTTCTTGTAGATCTTCTGCAGAAAAGATGCTCTGTTAGTACAGAAAACAGACTGGGAACATAACCAGGGCTTCTGGGGAAATGGAGATCCCATTACAAGTGACAGCAAATAGAGAAAAGCTCTTGTTTGTACCACACTGAAAACGTAAAGACAATGCTCAAAACTCATGCTCGCGTGCATATCAAAGGACGAAGTACTCAAGCTTTTTCCCATTTGGCTAGTAATCCTTTAACTCAGGATTGTTTTTAAAATCAAACAGACACCAGATTTCAGCACAAGGATGTAAGGTTTAAACCAGAAATTATTAATGAGGAAGGGAAACCCAAATCACGGGAGATATTCTAAAGCTGCTCAATAAAGCAAACGTGAAGATTAATAGTCATATTATCTAACAGCAACCACCACATCAAATATTGCTATTTTAAGACTATCCTAAGGGTCCCTGGAAATCTGAGAACAAGCATCAGTTTTCAATTACCTGAGACTGATACAAGGTTTCCTCCGGTCAGGAAAAGTATCAAAATGCCCAGAGAAATCCTCCCCAAAGGGAGAAACATAATCATTTGGGCCAAAACCAAAGAAACGAGATGGCAAAATCCTTAAGAGAGCATCCGGAGTTTTAAAATTCTCACTAACAAACTTTTCCCCAAAAAAGTCCTTGCAGATAAAAGTTTATGTCTGGGAGTGGGAAGCCACTCTAAAACCATTGTCAATTAGCGTAAATAACAAGTCATCCTTTCCGAGTAGCCCTGGCTTCTTTTCTGACTTAATAGGGACACTATGGAAGCAAGGGAGGTAAGCTAATTAGGACAGATGGGCAGAGAGAATTCTATTCTAATCTAGCGAACTAAGCGCCTTACTAACCCTCACCTCTCTTTAACAAGCAGTTTATTTACAAGCAGTATGCTTCCCATGTGGTTTTCCTCCAGATGTTCTGACTCAGTGGGTCAAATGTGGTAGATTTACATGTTCTCCAAGTTTCCCTAGGACTAAGAGGCAAAAGCCTAAAGTGCTTTGTTCCCCGGATAAAAGAAAATCCTTTTTAACCACTCAACCTTGCTCCTGGGCTCAGTGAAGGAATACTAAAGCAAGCCCGTGGTGGCACTGTTGAGAGAATTAACAACAGATCAACTCACTTCATCCACAAAGCATGGCTTAAAGCAGTGCCTGACAAATATTAAGCATACAATATGAATCGGGTTTTATAAAGATAACTGTGCTGCCAAGTTTTCTATGTAATTTGGGGATCATGCCATCTGAGATGGCAGTGACATTCCAGTGAAAGAATTCACCAAGACAGAAAAGGGGACTCTTTTTTTTTTTTTTTTTTTTTAGAAGCAGTATAGAAAAGCCACTCAAGATAGCAAAGAGAAAGTATCTACCAAGAAACATTCTGAGGGCTGTTTTGATGGGGTTCTGTGAACAGTGGGATAGTGTTCAACGTCGTGGTGCCCTGATTGTAATCAAGTCCATTACAGTTGACTCTTTCTGGCTTCTCTGACCTTGCTCTCAGCCCATCCTGCCATAAAGTAATAGCAGCATATCCTTGGGATAAAATGGTTCAGTATAGCCCTGAACGGGATTCTAAAAGTGGTGTCCTACACCAAATGCAATCAAACAAAATTCTATATGAAAAGGTTTTCATTCACCTAACCAAGTAGAAAGCAACGAAGTTAGCCCCAAAAAGAAAGAAAAACAACAATAACACCCAGTGGAAAGTAGAAAACACTATGAAATAATTTATAATTTTGTTTTATGTATTATGGTGAATTTTTTTAATTTCTTAAGATCTATGACACATATGCCTTAGAGTTCTTAACTAATTTTGTCATGGTCGGTGTTTTTATGGTGTAAGAAGAGCTCATCAGTTACATCTATGACAGCCACAAATAAACATTTGCACCCCTTCTAAAAGCTGTGCATGTATAGTAGTATTTGTAAAATATTAGTAACACTATAAGAAACTTGAAAGCTTTACTGTAAGTCAGAGCAGAGAAAACAAAAAAATTAGTTTTATATACTTGTTGATGAATGCAGACACAGAGAAACTTTTAATTAACAAACACTAGTGGGAA
>NW_022196894.1:53661992-53676837 GCF_008632895.1 Mastomys coucha | reverse complement strand
GACCAGGCTGGCCTCGAACTCAGAAATCCGAAAGCCTCTGCCTCCCAGGTGCTGGGATTAAAGATGTTTGCCACCACCGCCCAGCATGGGAACGATTTTTATTGACCTACAGCAAAGCAGAAGCACTTCTGAGAATCAAGGCAGTCTGGGAACACTGCTGTACTTACCCTGAGAAACCCTTTTTAAATGCAAATATTTCCTCTATTTTATGGCCTTGGAGCCCTCAGATCAAAGCATGTGTATATGAAATAAAAAATGTTAATTTTTTTACAAATTTCTATGAAGGAACAGAAGAAGGAATTATTCTGTATGACTATTCTTTGAACAAAGGACATATTAGGAAGATGTATAGCAGTGTGCAGTGTTATCTGGAAATGAATATTCACCAAAATACTAGCATGAATGTGGAAGAGCCCCTAAGACCACTCACATCTTTAGTTAAAAAGGATTAGCAGTCGAGGCTGCTGTAGAAGAGTTGTCTCCTTTGGGGACATGCCCCAGTGGATGGCCCCCACATCTGTACTCCTATGGGCAGCACTAGTCATACTAGGGAGTTATTAATAAACAACAACATAAAAAGAGGACACAAAAAATAGCTTTATTATCCATAAAAAAAAATGATTGAAAGGGTAGAGATACAAGGGGGTAGTAGAGGGAGGTAATTGTGGATAGATATGGTCAAATTACATACATTTTTTAAAATAATAAACTAAAAATATTATTTCAAAAAAGAAACATTTACTTTTTTAAAAAAGGAAACAGTTTGGTCTTTTGTTTGTCTGTATCCAAAAATCATGTCTACAATTCATTTCTTGGTGCAGCAGAACTATCAACTCTCAGCTTAGCTACAATGGAGGTAATATCCTTTGGTGATATGAGGGTCATTGAAGTATAGCCTTATTACAATGAAATTCAATGTCTAAAAATTGTTCTCATTTTGGGCTTGTACCACAGTAAGAGCCAAGATTTTAAATCTTGTATTTCTACTAAGTACAAAACAAACAAACAAAAAGACTTTATATATTTATGTTCATTTAAGAAAATACTAGCAGTGATGTATTATTTTGAAATATACAGTTAATGATTAGAGTTATTTAAAATTTATATTGAGAAAAATGTATTTTCACTATTGCTGTAGACGAGCATCTACATAAGACTGTTAAATTGATTGTTTTATATCAAACAACTTTGATAATACTTATTTTTATTGTTATATTTTATATATTTTAAGAAATATGACAAAAAAGATATTGTAGATATTGAAAGGTAGGAGTTGGGGTACAAAAGGGAAGCAAAAATGTGATTTAATTCTATTTACTTAAAATATGTTTTTAAATGTTAACAAATTCAAATAAATTGAAATCATATAACTTTTCTCATCATAATGCAATAAAAGTTAAAAAAAAAAAAGAAAAAAAAACATGAAAACAACAACAAAAAAGAAGACACAGGCTAACAGACTGGATACAAAAGCGGGATCCAGCATTTTGCTACATACTAGAAGCACACATCAGTGACAAAGACAGTTACTACTTCAGAATAAAAGGCTGGAAAAATAGTTTTCCAAGCAAGTGGTCCCAAGAAACAAGCTGGAGTTGTCATTCTAATATCTGATAAAATAGACTTTCAACCAAAAGTTATCAAGCAGGGTGGGGAAGGACAGTTTATGTTCATCAAAGGAAAAAATCCATGAAGAGCAAATCTCAGTTCTGAATATCTAGGCCCCAAACGCAAGGGTACCCACATTCATAAAAGAAACTTTACTAAAGCTCAAAACACACATAGAATCTCATTAATTCAGGAGATTCAATTAATTAATAATTAATTAATTAATAGCAGGAGACTTCAACACCCCACTCTCACCAAGATCATTGAAACAGAAACTAAACAGAGACACGGTGAAACTAACAGAATTTATGAACCAAACGGATTTAACAGATATCTACAGAACATTTCACTCCAAAATCAGAGAATATACCTTCTTCTCAGTACCTCATGGAACCTTCTCCAAAACTGATACACAACATAATTGTGTTCAATACAATTGAACACAAAACAAGCCTCAACCAATACAAGATTGAAATAATCCCATAATCAGATCACCATGAACTAAGGCTGGTTTCAAAAACAACAGAAAGCTCACATACTCATGGAAACTGAACAATTCTCTACTCAATGATAACTTGGTCAGAAAGAAATAAAGAAATCAAAGACTTTATAGAATTCAATGAAAAATGATGACACAACATACCCAAACTTAAAGGACAAGTGAAAGCAGAGCTAAAAGGAAAATTCATAGCACTAAGCGCCTTCATAAAGGAATTAGAGAGATCCCATACCAGCAATTTAATAGCACACTCTAGAACAGAAAAAGTAAAAGCACCCAAAGGAGTGAACAGCGGGAAATAGTCAAAAATCAGAGCTGAAACCAACCAGTTAGAAACAAAGACAATGATACAAAGAATCTACAAAACTGAGAGCTGGTTCTTTGAGAAAATCAACAAGATAGATAAATCCTTAGCCAAACTGACTGAAGGGCACAGAGATAGTATCCAAATTAACAAAATCAGAAATTAAAAGGGAAACATAACAACAGAAATTGAGGAAATTCAAAAAAATCATCAGATCCTACTACAAAAGTCTATACTCACCAAAACTGGTAAATCTAGATGAAATGGATGATTTTCTAGAAAGATATCAAGTACTAAAGTTAAATCAGGATCAGATAAAACATATAAACAGTCCCATAACCCCTAAAGAAATAGAAACAGTAATTTAAAACCTCCCAACCAAAAAAAGCCCAGGGCCAGGTGATTTTAGTGCAGAATTCTACCAGACCTTTAAAGAAGACCTAACACCAATACTCCTCAAATTATTCCACAAATTAGAAACAGAAAAAATACTACCTAATTTAGTCTATGAAACCATAATTACTTTGATAACTAAACCACACAAAGACTTGCAAAGAAAAAGAACTTCAGGACAATTTCACTTATGAATATAGATGCAAAAATATTCAATAAAACTCTCAGGGCCGGGCAGTGGTGGTACATGCTTTTAATCCCAGCACTTGGGAGGCAGAGACAAGTGGATTTCTGAATTTGAGGCCAGCCTGGTCTACAGAGTGAGTTCAGGACAGCCAGGGCTATGCAGAGAAACCCTGTCTCGGGGGAAAAAAAATCTCGAAAACTGAATCCAAGAACATATCAAAACCATCATTCACCATGATCAAGTAGGCTTCATCCCAGAAATACAGGGATGATTCAGTTCAATATGTGAAAATCCATCAACATTATATTCTATATAAATAAACTCAAGGGGAAAAGTTACATGATTGTCTCATTAGATGCTAAAGATTTTGACAAAATACAACACCTCCCTTCATGTTAAAAGTCTTGGAGAGATCAGGAATTCATGGCACATACCTAACACATATATAATAAAATCAATATATAGCATACCAACACCCAACATCAAATTAAATGGAGAGGAATTAGAAGCAATCCCATGAAAATCAGGGACAAGACAAGGCTGCCCACACTCATTATCTATTCAATACAGTACTTGAAGTTCTAGCTAGAACAATTAGACAACAAAAGGAGATCAAGGGGATACAAATTGGAAAGGAAGAAGTAAAAGTACTTCTGTGAAGTACTTGCAGATGATATGATAGTATACATAAGCAATGCCAAAAATTCCACCAGAGAACTTCTCCAGCTAATAAACAACTTCAGCAAAGTGGCAGGATATGAAATTAACTCAAACAAATTAGTAGCCTTTCTTTATACAAATGAATAATCCAGGTGAGAAAGACAGGGAAACAACTCCCTTCACAACAGCCACAAACAATATAAAATATCTTGGTATAACTCTAACCAAGCAAGTGAAATATCTATCAAATCCCTGAAAAAAAGAAATTGAAGAAGACCTCAGAATATGGCCTATTGACTATGTTAATCCTACCAATCTATAAGCATAGGAAATGCTTCCATCTTACCAAAAGCAATCTACAGATTCAGGGCAATCCCCAAATTCCAACACAATTCTTCACAGACATGGAAAGAGCAATTCTCAACTTCATATGTAAAAACAAAAAACCCAAGGTAACCAAAACAATTCTCAACAATAAAAGATCTTCTGGTGGAATCACTATCCCTGACCTCAAGCTGTACTACAGAGCAATAGTGATAAAGACAACATGGTATTGGTACAGAAATGGACAGGTTGATCAATGGAATAGAATTGAAGACCCAGAAATAAACCCACACACATATGGACACCTGATCTTTTGACAGAGAAGTCAAAAACAGAAAATGGAAAAAAAGAAATAATAAATGGCGCTGGTCTAATTGGCAGTCTGTATGTAGGGTAATGAATATTTGTCACCTTACACAAAGCTCAAGTCCAAGTGGATCAAGGATTTCAGCGTAAAATCAGATATACTGAATCTAATAGAAGAGAAAGTTGGAAAGAGCTTCAAACTCATTGGCACAGGGGGCAATTTCCTGAATAGAACACCAATGGTCCAGGCTCTAAGATCAACAATTGATAAATGGGACTTCATGAAAATGAAAAGCTTCTGTGAAACAAAAGATACCATCATTAGGACAAATTGGCAACCTACAGATTGGGGGAAAAAAAAACTTCACTAACCCTATATCCAATAGAGGGCTAATATCCAAAATATATAAAGAACTAAAGAAGTTAAACTCCAAAACAGCAAGTAATCCAATTTTTAAAATGGGGTACAGCACTAAACAGAAGAATCTCAAATGGCCAAGAAGCACTTAAAGACTTGTTCAAAGTCCTTAGTCATCAGAGGAATGCAAATCAAAATGACTCTGAGATTCCACCTTACACCAATCATAACGGCTAAGATCAAAAACTCAAGGGAAAGATGGTGGCATGGATGTGGAGAAAGAGGAACACTCCTCCATTGCTAGTGGGATTGTAAACTAGTACAAAAACTCTCTAAATAAATCAATCTGGCAGTTCCTTAGAAAACTGGAAATAGTTCTTCCTGAAGACCCAGCTGTACTACTCTTGAGCATATACCTAAAGTTCCCCCACCATGCCACAGGAGCACATGTTCCACTATGTTCATTGCAATTTTACTTGTTATAGCCAGAAGCTGGAAAGAAACCAGATGCCCCTCAAAAGAAGAATGAATACAGAAAATATGATTCATTTACACAATGGAATATCATTCAGCTATTAAAAACAACTTCATGAATTTTGCAGGCAAATGGATGGAACTAGAAAATACCATCCTGAGTAAGTTTACCCAGATCCAAAATAACATGTATTATATGTACTCACTGAAAAGTGGAAGATATTAGCCAAAAATTACAGAATACAGGATATAACCCACAGACTATAGAAAATGTAACAAACAGAAAGGCCCAAGTGAAGATGCTTCAATCACACTTAAAGAGGAAAGAAAATAATCAGGAGAGGCAGAGGGAGGAGGGACCTGGGTGGGAGAGGGAAAGAGGAGGGGGAAAGGCGAACAGAATCAGGTATAGGGGGTGGGAGCAGGGCAGACAGGAGAGAAGCCCAGAGGACCAAGAGAATGAATGGAAATACAAAGCCTGGAAGCAGGGGGAACTCTCCAGAAAGTACCAGAGGCCTGGGAAGTGGGAGACTCTCAGGTTTCAATGCGGGTGACCTTAGCCAAAATGCCCAACAACTCGGAGAGAGAACTCAAAGAGTTCACCTCCAGTAGATAGAGCCTCAAATGGAGGGACAGGGTTACTAACCCACAGTCAAAATTCCTGACCCAGAATTGTTCCTGTCTAAAAGAACTGCAGGAATAAAAATGAAAGAGAGACTAAAGGAAAGGCAGTCCAAAAACCAGTCTAACTTGGGATCCATCTTATGGGAGGGGCACCACAAACCTGACATTATTACTGGTGTGCTTACAGACAGGAGCCTAGCATGGCTGTCCTCTGAGTGGCCCTACCAGCAACTGACTGAGATAGACACAGATGCCTACACCCAACCATTGGCTGAAGCTAGGGACCCCATGGTTGAATTAGGGGAAGGATTGAAGAAGCTGAAGGGGAGAGCAGCCCCAAGGAAGACCAGCAGTCTCAACTAACCTAGACTCCAAGGAGCTCCCAGAGACTGAGCCACCAACCAGTCATATAAGAGCTGGTCCAAGGCCCCATATACAGCAGAGGACAGCCTGATCAGTCTTCAGTGGGAGATGTGCTTAATCCTCATGAGATTTGAGGTTCCAGGGAAGGGAGAGGCCTGGTGGGGGTAGGGGGAACATCCTCTTGGAGGCAAGGGGTAGAAGGAAATGGATGAGGAACCATGGAAGGGAAGATTGGGAAGGGGGAACAATGGCTGGAATAAATAAATAAAATTTTTAAAAAAATATTCTATAAATATGTCAGCTTCCCTAGAGTAACAGATTATAGAACAGTGACATTCAGGAAAATAGAAAAAGGGCAGATGCATCACAAAAGGATACAACCATTTTGAACTCACGAATAATTCACTATAATTATAATTACAAAATATTATATAAAAAGTTCTTTAAACATTTTTTAAGTACACAAACCCACAAGTATAGCAGTAACCCTACCAATCTGCATCCTTTCTCTATGAATTTGCCTAAATGGCTATTTCCTATAAATGGAATTATATATTAGGTGACCTTGGGCGTCTGGTTTCTTTTCCTTAGCATACATTTTCATGGTTTTTCATGTTACACTGTGTATAGCTTCATCTCTTTCTAGCTAAATAACTGGGCACTGCTTTTGCACGTCATGAATTTATCTGTCCACCCATGGATAAATATTTGTCCCCACTTTCTATTTCTGTTATGAAATACACTGTTCTAAACACTTGTATGCCGTGTATAAATTTCCAACCTTACAAAATTCTGTGTTTAGAATGTGCAATTTATTGCACATTGATTGCGTCTCAACAAGCTTCAAACCTGATTTACATTGTGACAAGTGTTACACACTATTTATGACAGTCTCTTAACCACTCACTAAATTCTGATGTTATACAAGCAGTACACTTTAACTGAAGTGATATCTTTAAGAATAATAAAAATCGTAAGAATGAAACAGTGAAGAGATCATACTCAGAATCCACAATGTGTAAGGAATAGACACAAATCCGAAGAATTTGTTGAAGATATCCACCATCTTGCAAAAACTGGACTTCCACCCTTGCCAGTACCACAGTCTTTATTTGGAACAAAGAAGCAAATATGTTGGTTCCTTGTCATCAAAGGTTAGACCTGAGTGTGCTCAACTGTGCTCAACATTACACAGAAGGGGCAGGGAAACCAAGAAACCGATCCAATGGCAATCACCACCCAAGCTGTTCTGATTCTCATCTACAAAAGACTGAGGTTTGATTTTGTATATTTTCTTCAGTGTCTTTTCTTTTGTACGTTTACATTACAAGAATTCACAAATAAAAGTAAAACCATCCCCCAAAAGTCGTTAAATTCAGAAATTAATGTAAAATATTTTAACAAAAAAATAACAAAAACAAGGATTCATTTACTGTGAAACTTAATTATAAGAAATATATAGGTTCCTATATATGTTTGTACTATGTAGCTTTTTAAAAATTTTATCTCAGTCAATTGAAAATTTTACAACTCACAAAATAAAAATAAATGTGTAATTATGTAAAACTTCACTTGTAAGTTAAGATATAATTACATAAAAACTTCATATTTTAATGAAAGTGTTAGCAATTCTCTACAGCTAAGAAGGAAGGAAGAACGCAAGGATGAGGACAGACAGGCTGGAACAAGACAGTATGCCTCTATGACAAGTTGAGACATTTCACTTCATTTTTTTAAGAAGTTTAAAACTTTCATAGGCACTACCTGATTAAAAAAGACTTTAAAGCAAAACAACAACAACAAAAAAATTGCGGGGGCTGGAGACATGGCTCAGCAGTTAAGAGCACTGGCTGCTCTTCCAAAGGTCCTGAGTTCAAATCCCAGTAACCACATGGTGGCTCATAACCATCTGTAATGAGATCTGATGCCCTCTTCTGGCTGGTGTGTCTGAAGACAGCTACAATGTACTTAGATATATATTTAGATATAATAATAAATAAATCTTTTAAAAAATTGCTTTTTTGCAACAGCAAACATCTTAAGTTAAAATTGTGTCTTCTGGGGCTAGAGAGATGGCTCAGAGGTTAAGAGCACTGATTGTTCTTCCAGAGATCCTGAGTTCACTTTCCAGCAACAGCCTGGTGACTCACACCCCCTCTGTAATGAGATCCAATGCTTTCTTCTGGTGTGTCTCAAGAGAGCAACAGTGTACTCACATACATAAAATAAATAAGTAAATCTTTTTTTAAAAATTATGCCTTCTCTACAAATAATCTCTGGCCACTAGCAAGCTTTTCACTGTTGTCTTTCACTAGTATACTGTCCTAATAAGCCTAGACCCTTTGGGCTGAGCTTAAAGAAACAATTCTAGAGAAACTTCACTCTTGCCAAATCTTACCAAATTATTAGACTTGATCATCTGTCTAGAAATGACTGTTTGCTTTCAAAAATGTTAGAGTTCCTTTCTTATTTTATGACTAGTGTGCATGTGTATGTGTGCATATGTAGATAATGTATATGTGGGTGCATTGGGCACAGTTCACTTGTGGAAGCCAGAGGACAACAACTTGTAAATTCAGTTATCTATTACCACCTCACATGGGCTCCAGGAACCAAACTCAGGTCACTATGTGTGTTGGTTTGTTTTTCATGTCAAGTTCATATAATCAAGTTACCTGGGGAGAAAGGGGGTCTCAACTGAGAAACTGCCCAGATCAGATTGGCAGGGAACCATGACTGTGGAGGAATGGTCAGGATTATTGATTGAGAGGGAGGGCATAGGCCACTGTTATGTGCAGTACCACCACAAGGGAAGTGGGCCCAGACTGAAATAAGAAGCTAAACAGGAGGCCCATGCTCAAGTGAATGCCCTCCTCTTGCCCCTCATCCATGTTTATATGGGAAGCACTAATTAGATCATGGGTGAAGTGGAAACTTCTGGTTTCTTTGGAAAGTAAGTTATGTCAAATAATGTTTTGCTGGGGCACACAAGTGAAAGAATGTTTTCCTGAAGCAGGCACAGATGAAAGGATGTTTTGCTATAGCAAACACATGAAATGATGATGTTCAGGAAGAATGGGAGCTCGACCACTGGACTGCTTTGCTCTTCCTTGCTAGTTGCTAACAACAGCCATGTATTGGTTTGCTTTACACTGCACTGTTGAGCTCCTCTTGTGGTGACTCCATACAGAGAAACTCACCAAAGAACTTCTCGGGAGGTTACTTCGGATTCTTGCCACTTCCAAGGCCTTTGCTGTTTCTTCTAGATTGACCTGCCCTTGCTGGTTCGTGTGTGGTGTTTGCCAAGAGGACTGGACTGCAGCCGCTAATTTGCATTTGATGTTTGCTACTAGACTGAATTGCAGATATCCTGATAACAAAAATTGGACTTGCCCCCAAAGAAATATTTCTAAACAGGTCTACTTCCCCGCCCCCTCACACCACCCTACCCCTGTGTCCTAAGGACTTTTCTCTTTCACTAACCTCTGGTGAGTGGTGGGCTAGAGGAGAGGTTGAACCCTTATTAAAGTAGGTTGGAAAAGAATTTATGCCTACAATGGGGATATTAATAAACACAACAAAAAAGAGGGCATTAAGTTGGGTAACAAGTTGGTGGGCAGGCATTAGAAGGGGATAATTGTGAATAGATATAAAATCAAAATGTATAATAAATACAAGTATTATAAAAAGTATTTGCAACTTAGATTGTGGTGGTGGTAGTGCACATAATTCTAACACTTGGAAGGCAGAAGCAGGCTGATCTCCCTGAGTTTGAGGCCAGGTCTACAGATTGAGTTTTGGAACAGCCAGGGCTACACAGAGAACCCCTGTCTTGAGGGAAGAAAAAAGAATTTGCTTTCAAAAAAGGAAAAACTGGGGGCTGGTGAGATGGCTCATCAGGTAAGAGCACTGACTGCTCTTCCAAAGGTCCTGAGTTCGGATCCCAGCAACCACATGGTGGCTCACAACCATCTGTAATGAGATCTGACGCCCTCTTCTGGTGCTTCTGAAGACAGCTGCAGTGAATTACACCGGAGGGGCTGGAGCGAGCGGGCCGGCAGAGGTCCTGAGTTCAACAGCAGTCACACACATGATGATTCATGACCATCTGTACAGCTACAGTGTACTCATACACATAAAATAAATAAGATAAATCTTTTAAAAAAAAAAAAGGAAAAACTTAATTTTTTTGTGTGTCTAGCAAAGTGCTAGTACAGGGATCAAATCAGTAAACAGTGTTCTTCCATAGTTTCTGCTTCAAGTTCCTAACATGACTTCCTTCCATCAAGGATTGTGAGATGAAATAAACTCTTTCATCCAAACTGGTTTGGTCACAACGTTTACCACAGCAGTGGAAAGCAGAATAGGACACTAGGTTTCCACAACAAAGGCTCTTAGGATGAGCATGAAGCTCACTCTCTTGTGTGGCACTACAGGCTAACAGAACTGGAGATGGGTGTTAGTTAAAGAGTTAAATTTGAGACTTGTGCTGGCTAATGAGAAAATTGCAGGTTTGAGGAAAACACAGTGGACCAAGATCGAGCAAGTCCAGATGGGTGTGGGCAGGGGCAGGCGAGCTGTTGGGACATTCTGGGAACTAGCAGGCCAGGAAGATATGGAGGAGAAAGCATGCAAAGATATGTCCGGGTAGGCCCTGGCACGACCCAACTGAGTAATGGGTCATCTGGTCCTCTTAGATATGGTTTAAGGTCAGCCAGATGCTCTGTTGACTCAGATTACCACCCTTAGGAATTTTCCACCCTGATCTGCACATATACTAGCTGATATTTGAAATAGCTCTAAAGTCCCACAGTCTTTACATATTAAAAGTTCAATCTATTTAAAATGTCCAATATCTTTTAAAATTCAAAGTCTCTCAACTGTGGGCTCCACTAAAATACTTTCTTCCTTCAAGAGGGAAAAATATCTGGGCACAGTCACAATCAAAAGCAAAACCAATGTCTGGGATCCAACTCAAGATCTTCTGGGCTCCACCAAGGGCTTTGGCCACTTCTCCAGCTCTGCCCTATGTAGCACACACCTTGTCTTCTGGGCTCCAGATGCCTGTACTCCACTGCTGCTGCTGTCCTTAGTGGTCATTGCATGGTACTGGGATTCCCAAAACACTGCTGTAACTAGGCTTTACCAATAGCCTCTCATAGACTGCCTTTAAGGTGCCAAGCCTCAACTCCTTTGCATGACACCTTCAGTCCTGGGCCATCAATTGCAAACTGAGGCTGCACCTTCACCAATGGCCTTCCATGGCCTCTCACTGTGCTGAGCCTCAGCTGCTCTTCATGACCCCTTTGTGCTGTCAAAACCAGTACTACCTGGATGACTCTTACACATTACCAAGTCCTGCTGCAGCACAAGATACAATCTTGACTATCTCTGGAACACAGCCTCTTTGTGCCCTCAGAAAACACTTCGCAGAAGATGTCACCTCAGTGATGCTGGTCTCTTCTTAATTACAGCTAATTTCTTAGCTCCAGCTAACCAGCATCAATAGTCCCAGTAATGCAAAGTTTTCACTTTAGTAGTTCTGGTATCTTGTTAATCACAGCTGACACTTCAGCCCCAGCTAACCAGAACCACAGAATATTCACAATGAAAACAACATGGCCCTGATAAGAGTCTTTAATCTTCCCTCTGAAATAGCCAATCATGTATAGCCACACCAATTCCTTTGTTCCCTCAGACCTTTTTCCTATATAAACCCCTAGCCCCTGAGCCTCGTGGTCGATTCCTCTGTCTCCTGCATGAGATATGTGTCGGCCCGGAGCACTCTGATATTAAACTGCCTCATGTGTTTGCATCAAGACAGTCTCTCATGATTCCTTGGGTGCACATCCTCCCAAGATTTGAGTGGGGGGGTCTCCCCATGGGAGTCTTTCATGAGGATGAGCATGAAGTTCACTCTGTTGTGTGGCACTACAGGCTAACAGGACTGGGGATGAGTGTCGCTTCCATGAAACACCCAGAAGCAGAAGAGTTTTTGTTTTTTTGGTTTTTTGTTCTTTTCTTTTCTTTTTTTTTCGAGACAGGGTTTCTCTGTGTAGCCCTGGCTGTCCTGGAACTCACTCTGTAGACCAGGCTGGCCTCGAAGTTAGAAATCCACCTGCCTCTGCCTCCCAAGTGCTGGGATTAAAGGTGTGTGCCACCACCACCTGGCTGAAGCAGAAGAGTTTTATGTTTCGGATCTTAGAATGTTTTGCAAATGCATGAGTATGTTTTGGGGAAGGGCACGAATCTATACATGATATTCAGTTATGTTTTGTATACCCTCTTCATACATATTCTGAGGTAATTTTACATAATACTTTCAGTGTTTTGATTGTCAACCATCACATGAGGTCAGGTATGGAATTTTCTACTTGTAAAATGTTGATGCTCAGAACATTTCACTTTTAGCAACATTTTGGATTATGGATTCGGGGAACTCTTTTCTTATCTAATTAAGCTGCTCAACTTGAAAAAATTATTTCCCTTTTAACAAAAAGTTATGCAAATTAACTGCATATGTGTTAAAATGTGAAGAAAAATTAATTTGAACATCCAATTACGTGGTATTTGCAAGACACAATACAATTAAAAATACATTGCTAGCAGTCTTCCAAATTTAAGAAAAAAAATTACAATTTAATGAATTGAAAACATGTTTAATACAAAATGTTGATATCCTCAAATCATTTCTACATGAATTTAGGAAAACAAATTTTAAACAGTCTCCAAAACATGATGAAGGACTATGGTATCTTTGAAAAACACACAAACAAAAAAAGTTCAGAAATTGCAAGATGTCTCACATATTTGCTTTCCAAAATTAGGTATACAACATAATTAACAGCCACTTTAAAAAAATTCTCCCCAATACATACAAATTGGGAATGAATTATGCAATTAATAACCATTTTCATGTGAGATCTCCAAAAGCCACGTACCTTGAACAATGCAGAGAGAGACAAGATCTACAGAAGCCGAGGTGACTGAGAACCCCACATCACTTGATTAAAAATTAAAGTTTCAGACTTCTTAGTTTTATCTTAAATTATCTTTGCTTCAAGTGCTTTACACACAATTATAACTATAAATCCAAGAGATGTTTAAAATGATATTCTAAAATCCATTCTTTGAGAAAACAGTATGATTATGTCTCCCTCAAAATGTTTGTTAGATAATACCATCATCACATAAATTCAGTAGAACTGTTACCTGAACATTTAATAAAATATTAAGTGCTGCATATATGAGATCCATGGAGGATCATACAGCTTTAAAAACCATAACTTAAAAATATAAAAGCAATGAAAAATCTGGCTTTGCACATGAGTAGTGGATAAACCAAACTATAAAATCACATATTTGGTTCTAAATAATAAATAGAAGTTTAAAGGTATTCTCTTTGTTAAAATTATGAGGATACCGATTTTATCTTTTATAGAAACTGTATACACACATTTTGGGGTAATGTAGGAATGAATATTTATATAGCTATACGTCAAATAAACAAAGCTTAGCTACATAGTATCTTAAAACTTATTTGGTATTAAAATTTGTTTCACATTTTATATGAATAAATGAACTCATTTCTCAGATCCCTATATGTGACATTGAAATAAGTGGAGGAGGAAATTAGAGTGAAGTAGTTGCATTTAGCAATTGAGAATAAGCTGCACTTTGAAAGGGTAAATTTTTAATGATATTTCTTTTTTTTTTTCACACTATACAGAAGAGATGCCGTGAATGGCATTTTCTGAAGCCTTGATACTAAGTTCTTTTTTAAAAAAAATACACAGTATTCATACTGCATGCTTGAGCTGCAAAGAATAGAATTACAATATGATGTGACTTGTCAACAAACCTGACAAGCACTGGGCTGGCACCAGGGAGAGCCTACCTCCCATCAACACCCAGTCATGTGGAAGTACAGATCACATAGGTCTATTACTTAGAAAAACATTCCCACATTACATATGCTATTGCATAATCCAAGCATATTTAGTCATAAAAATATCATATTTTTGAAATTTTAATTTCTAACTTATAAGTGCCTTTTTCATTGCCTTCGGCTGTGAGAGCCCAAGGATTCAAACAAGATCCCATATACATTTTAACAATTTATGATGTACTGTAAGTTACTTTCTTCTCTGTAAGCTGACACAGATGCTGGTAAGCGGCTTTCCAGGAAGCTTAGGGAGCATGTGCCATGTGTGCACAGATTAACTAGCTGCTGCTGCCCTTCTGTTGCTGTAAATGAAGTTTCAAAATGAGCTCTCGAATATCTTCCCGTTTGGCCTTAATTACATGGCGAGGAAACCATTTCTCCAAGTGAATTGGAAGTTCAAAGTTAACAATGGGATCCTAATAAGAGAAAAGGAAAGATTGTCATCAGTGCAACATCATGATTTCAAAAATTTTTTTAATCTTACTTTTATAGGAAACAACAAAAATTCTATCTTTCAAAAAGCACCAGTTTGCTGCATACCACAGCATACCACACCTTGTCACTCATCCAAGGGCACAATAAGTTTCAGTTTCTCGGCTGGGTAACCACGGCTGCCATCTATTTTAGAACATTTTCATTCAATTGCTTTCAAGTTTGAAAGCTTAGGGAGCATGTGCCATGTGTGCACAGATTAACTAGCTGCTGCTTTTTTTTAACTTTCAAACATTAAAATTAAATAGTCTACTTTGTTAATAAGGCATATTTGAGTGATTATAATTGGTAAAAAAAAAAAAAAAAAT
>NW_022196894.1:53647072-53661951 GCF_008632895.1 Mastomys coucha | reverse complement strand
CACTAGTGTTCAACTATTATGGAGAAAGCCCTAGTGACAAAGAATTCCCGAGATGGAAGCATGAAAAGTCCCACTAAAGGTTGTCCTTTAAGGAAAAAAAACAGCTTCCAGAACAACTACGTTTCCACAAGGTTAATTTAATGGCAAAGCTGAGCTACAATTACAATGTCATTCCTCCTTGTTTAACTATTCTGGTGGCTATAGAAGGCTACCTTAGCTTGGACTGTATAAAAGGCTAGCACAAGGCCTTGCATCTTAGAGAAGGGATAGAAGGACGGGCTGCTGTAGAGCATCAAGATGGACTCACAGATGGTGTCCCTAGGCCAATGCCTGAGTGACTGGTTGTCTGATACTTTCATTAGAATGTGTACTGTTTCCATTATGGAGACATAGTGGTTCCTCAAGCCTATAGTTTAAGCTGATCGCTTGCTACATTAGTACACACATGTACAAGATGTGGGTTTAGAACTTTTAGCCTTCTTCTCCTAGGAATTTTATATGGTGATCCTGTGCTTAAAGTATATTCTATTGACTGAGGCTACCTTAAAGTAGAATTATATAGCAAAGTGAGAATATGTCACTAACAAGGTCCACTGGATACTACAAACTTCAAATCAAAATCTACTAGAAAACAATACTAGAAGGTCAAAACTGTCACAGTTAATGAAGTTCCAGTGTGGAAGAAAAAGGGAATCTAAGCACAATGTAACAATTACATAATGGTTTCTCTAACATGTTACAACTTTTGCTACACACCCACACCCCAATATTAAAGTCCCAAGTTCAGACAAGAATTCTGTAAATAGGCTTCTGGTCAAATGCCTGTCTTCATAGGAGACAGTGCTAGTGACAGAACTAAAGGAGCTGGTGTGAGAAGCCTTGGCTCCCAGCCACTTAAAGATCTGTCTTTAATGTTGCTACACTCCAATACAGTGTCTATAGATTAGAAAATAATGGCCATGCTTCTAGTTGTGTTTTCTCAGCTATGGTGTTCTGAGCGACTTAAGTAAATGGGTCTTTTTGCATCTGGAAATTTTTCCCTCATATTTTATCTGCACCACTTGCTCCTTCACTAAGCCTCTAGGACTCCAATTATCTAAAAATGAGACCTTTGTCCTATCAAACTTGTTGCTACTATTTCCTTCAAATTCTCTAATTCTACCTTCTGCTGTATCTAATGTGCTATCAGGTGTGTCTAACCTGCAGCCCTGAGGTCACATGAATCCCAGGATACCTATGAATATGACTGTATCAATGTCAAATGGCTGGGCATCCCCACAATCCACCTAATGATGGTTTTATCCTTTTAAGTAACAGTTTTTCTGTGTTTTCCCATCATCTTGCTTCAGCTCCCTAATCACAAAGGCATACATATATGCATTGCTACATTAAAAATTCCAAGTAAATTCTTCACAGATTGTGTATGCTTTCACCTTAAAAGTGTTCATTTGATATCTTCTGTATTTCATGTCTTTATCCAGTTTGTCATCTATGGCTTTTTTGGATTTAATATAATAATCGAATTGTTTTAACCTTTTCTAGGTCACTCGTGAATTCCATGCCTTCTCTCTGTTTCCTCTATCCAGGTCATTGTGGTCTCAATGTCTTCTCTATGTGTCCTTCCCTACTTACATTTTCCTGCCTCTCTGTTTGGCAGAAATCTGCAACTGCACATCAGTAACTGTGAATTAAACTCTGCATGAGCACACACCTGGAAGAAGCTTTCCACGTACTGCAATAAATAGACTCCACAGTCGCTGCTGTTATCCTGCTTAGGGACTTTAGGGCAGAAGTCGACCATGTTTGTTTTACTGAATTCACGGTGCGTTTTTCGTTTAACTTCCCACTCTACCTCCAAATACCTGAAATAATCAATGAGGTAAGTGACTTCAGTAGAAACCTTGATCAGTCAGCAACACTTTCTACAAAGGAAGAAAACATCTCTTTTACAATATCCATTGCTTCAAATTAAATTTCCAAAGACAGATTTTCAACAATCCAACTGTAATTTATGAGCCTTCATAAATGCCACTGTGAAGAAAGTGATATGAGTTTCAAATAAAAGGTAGAGTCTCAACAACTTAATGTTCGCAATCCAGAAAACAAAATTATTTACATTATGAAGTAAGCTAACACATGGCTTTTAATTTTAATTGGGTTATTTTTTAGCACTTATATGAAATGATACAATTCTTCTCTAGTGCCAACTGATAAAAAGCACTTCCTATCCAAGGTTCTAGCTGTGATGCCTCATGACCTGAGTTAGACTCTCCAGGACCCGCAGAGTGGAAGGAGACAACTGTCACAAGTTGTCTTCTAATCTCCACACCTAGGACCAGACCCAAACATGCCACCACACACACATACACACACACACACAATGTGATTTTTATAGGAAAATCCTCTCTGTCTCTCTCTGTCTCTGTCTCTCTGACTGGCATTATCTCTCTCTCTCTCCCTCCCTCCCTCCCCCCTCTCTCTCTCACATACACACTAATAGAAATTTATGAGTTCCTATTTTCTTTTCAGGTTTTATTTTGGATATTCACCAATATGTGCAATACTGTTGTATAAAATTATGGTTTTATTCAATTATAAATACAAATTTTGAATTTACCTTTGACAAATCTAAATCCTTCACTATTAACATATAATAAAGGATGTTGTCAGCAATCAGATATCCAGGTTTGTTTTACATGTTAAAAATATAGGGGCTGGAGAGATAGCTTAGCAGGTAAGAGCAATGGCTGTTCTTCTGAAGGTCCTGAGTTCAAATCCCAGCAACTACATGGTGGATCATACTATCTGTAAGAGATCTGACTCCCTCTTCTGGAGTGTCTGAAGACAGCTACAGTGTACTTACATATAATAAATAAATAAATCTTTTAAAAATATATAAGTATTATGCCAGGTAGTGATGGCATACACCTTTAATCCTAGTACTCAGGAGACAGAAACAAGTAGATCTCTGACTTCAAGACGAGCCTGTTTCACAGAAAAAGTTCCAGGGCAGTCTGGACAGGCTACAAAGTAAAACCCTGTCTTGGAAAACCATATATATACATATATACATATGCATAACTTATATGAGATAGCTTAGCAGGTAATTGTCTCATATGCATATATATATATATATATATATATATACATATATATATATATATAAAATCATGATATTATCAATATCTTTTTTATCGTAACCAGGATCTATTATAGTCCAATGCCCTTCAAAGCTGACCTTGAATTTATAGACCTCTTGCCTGTCAGACTGTAACACTGCTACTGAGTGTTGGACTATAGTGTTGGACTTTGCCACCCACCCTCCATTTCCAGGACTTAGAAGGTGTTTAGTTTTGAGTGATACAGAAGGTAGTTTCAAAAGTGCTGAGATTTTACATAACAGACTGAATGTAAAAGGTATCATTAGGGCTGGCGAGATGGCTCAGCAGACAAGACCACTGACTGCTCTTCTGAAGGTTCTGAGTTCGGATCCCAGCAACCACATGGTGGCTCACAACCACCCATAATGAGATCGGATGCCCTCTTCTGGTGCGTCTGAAGACAGCTACAGTGAATTATACCAGAGTGAGAGGGGGGCCAAGCAAGCAGGGCCGGCCGAGATCCTGAGTCCAATTCCCAGCAGTCACACACATGATGGCTCACGGCCATCTGTACAGCTACAGTGTACTCATACAAATAAAATAAATAAATAAATCTTAAAAAAAAAAGGTATCATTACTTACTCTCGTAAGTTCTGGACTGTGTTTTGTATAGAAGCAGCTTTCAGGGAGTCTAGTATGAGAATACATGGCCTTTAAAACACAAAGGAAGAAATCAAGATATAGAGACTCATAAAGATGAATACCAAAGTACAAACAAACAAATAAACAAACAAACATACAAAACCATCCAGGACTGGTGAGATAGCTTAGCAGGTAATTGCCTCTAAGTCTCATGACCTGACTTTAATATAGGGTAGAAGGAAAGAACCGATTCCCAAAAGCTGTCCTAAAACCTTCATATATGTGGCTGTGCCATGGAATTCACAGCCCCCCTGACATACACACATTTCTTAAAATAGATGGATGGATGGATGAATAGACAGATAGACACACAGACAGACAGATATTGTGGCTTTGGTTCAGAGCACTTGTTTTTGCATAAGATATGGGCTTGGTACCCAGCATCCACATTATAGCTTATAATTATCTGTAACTCCAGTTCCAAGGGATCCAAAAACCCTCTTCTGACCTCTGCAATGATGGCTAGTACACATGTGGTAGACATATGCACACGTAGGCAAAACACTCATACACATAAGATAAATAAATTTTTAAAACTATATAATTTTCAAACTTTGTATTATCATTGGAATATGTACTTACCGTTTACACATTTTCTTTGGTACTGACATATTCGTCTCGGTACTCTGAAATAACACGAATTTTGTCTTATAATTTAAGCTAATACATTAATACATTACATTATAAATATTAATAGTCACTCACTCTTTAAAGTGTTTCAAATATTGAAATTAAATTTACAAATCAGAATTCTTTCCTCCACAGTTCACTTCAAAATAAATCAAGCTCACTCTATTTTCTCAAGCTCACTGATGAAACACTTTCTTACTGACCTCAGACACATTCGCTACCCCGATAAATGATACACTTTCCCACTGACCTTGGGCACATGCTCTAACCTGGCCAAGCAGTAAGGTAAAATTATCTTTTTATTCATTTATTATCTTAAAGACAAATACGATAACTTGTGTCTACACACATTCTGTTACTTAACTGTCTTAGTTAGGGATTCCATTGCTGTGAAGAGACACCCTGACCAAGGCAACTCTTATAAAGGACAACATTTAATTAGGGCTAGCTTATAGGTTCAGAGGTTCAGTCCATTATCATCAGGGCAGGAAGCATAGCAGCGTGCAAGTAAGCATGGCACTAGAGAAAGGGCTAAGAGTTCTACACCTTGTTCCAAAGGCAGACAGAAAAAGACTGGCTTCCAGAAAACTAGGAGAAAGGTCTCTCAAATCCTACCACCACAGGGACACACTTCTTTCAACAAGGCCACACCTACTTCAACAAGGCCACACCTCCTAATAGTGATACTACCTGAGCCAAGTATAGTCAAACTACCACATTCCACTCCCTGGGCCCCATAGGCTAGTTCAAACACATGGTCTCAAATATATAAGTCTATGTATGGGGAGTCATAGAATAATGCAAAAAACATTTTGTCCATCTTCAAAAGTCCCATAGTCTGTAACAGTCTCTACAATGTTAAAAGTCCAAAGTCTCTTCTGAGATTCATGCACTCTCTAAATGGTAATCTATTAAGAAATCAAAATCAAAAAGCAGATCACATACTTCCAACATCATACAGAATATACACTACCATTCCAAAATGTCATGTTAAGAAAATACTGAACCAAGGCAAGACCAAAAGCCAGCTAGGCATACTCCAAACTCAGCATCTCCATGTCTGATTTCAAAGCACTCCTCAGATCTCCAACTCCTTTATCTTTGTTGACTGCAATAAACTTCTTTCTCTTGGGTTCTTTCTCCACTCCCTGTTAGCAACTTTCCTTGGCAGATATATCCCACAGCTCTGACATCTCTAACATCTTGGGGTATCCAACCCTACTTCAACTTCACAGCTTCTTGTCCCAATGTCTGGGATCGACACATGATCTTCTGAGTTTTTCAAAAGTCCTTGGGTCACTTCTCCAGTTCTGTCCTCTATAGCACTCTTGTCCCAGGTTGACTCCACTCTACTGCTGCTGCTGTTCTTAGTAATCATCCCATGGTACTGGCATTTCCAATACTGGGATCTTCCACTGCAACAAGGCTTTACCAATAGCCTCTTATAGGCTCTCTTCATGGTGCTAAGCCTCAACTTCTTTGCATGACCCTTTCAGTCCTGGGCCTTCAACTGCAACTGAAGCTGCACCTTCACCAGTGGCCTTCCATGGCCTCTCACAGTGCCAAGCCTCTGCAACTCTCCATGACCCCTTCATGATGTCAAAACCAGTAACACCTGGGTGACTCCTACACATTAAAAAGTCCAGTGCAGCATGAAGTACCTACCACCTTGGCTACCTCTAAAACTCAGGTCCTATGTGCTCTCAGAAAACACTTCCCAGATGATTTCACTTCAGTAATGCTGGTCTCTTCTTATGCACCAAAAATTTCTTAGCTCCAGCTAACCAGAATCAATGGTCCCAGTAGTCTCATCTCCTCTTGACTCAAAAGCCAGAACTACATGGTCAAAGTTGCTAAGTTCTGCTGCTTGCTGGGGCTGGAACATGGCATCCTTGTTCTATTACATTATCACCAGTTTTCTGTTTTCAAATTCCTTCACTGCCTAAGCTTGGCTGTCCTGAAACTTGCTCTGTAGATTGACCTTGAAATCAGAGATCTGCATGCCTGTCTCCTGAGTTCTGGGATTAAAGGTGTGAACCACTACTCTTGGATCTAAACTTTTCTCTACTTTAAATTTGCTCTGTCCCAGGCTGGCCTTGAACTCAGAGATCTGTTTGTCTTGTCTCCTGGGATTAAAAGTATGTGCCACCATGTCTGAGCCTAAGCTTTTTATGGCCACTATTCCTTAAGATCTGGATCAAAAGCCAATGTCTTCCAACCCCATGATCTGAATCACAGTTGTGCTCTCCATTTCTGGATTATAGTTCATTTCAGATTAAAAGTCCAAATAAAAACAATAACCAAGTCCCTTGTTCAACTATAAAAGCCTAAGTTTAGCTTGGTAGGATCTTGTTGCAAGGCCACCACCACTCCATATTCCATTTAATATCCTTGAACACAGGATTTAGCTTCATTCCACTTCCTGATGTTCCTTTTTTCCTTCATCCATTCATTTTGTATTTTTTTCTTTCTATGTTAGCTACTTTTCATTAAAACGATCTTCATAAGAATGAACTTTAATAATCACATAATAGAATTTATACCAGGCTCTTTTGAGACTTCCTTTGTCAAAGCAATTACTCTTAATCTCTTAATCTTTTAGTCTCAGGCAGATTCTTTGGACAATGGCAAAAAGCAGCCATATTCTTTACAAAAATACTGTAAGAAGAGTCTCTAGGCCACATATTAAAATTCTTCTCCTCTGAAACTTCTAGAGCCAGGACCCCACAGTTCAAATCACCCACAGCACCAATGTCTTCCATACTCCTTCTAGGATGTCCCACTAAGTCCCAATTAAAGCATTCCATTACTTTCTAAATCCAAAGTCCCCAAATCTATATTCCTCCAAACAAAAACATGATCAGGTCTATCATGTCAATACCCTAGTCCTTGGTACCAACTTCTGTCTTAGTTAAGATTTCCATTGCTGTGAAGAGACACCATGACCAAGACAACTCTTACAAAGGACCATATTTTAACTGGGCCTAGCTTACAGGTTGAGAGGTTCAGTCCACTATCATCAAGGTGGGAATCATGGCAGTATGCATGCAAGCATGGTGCCAGAGAACAAGCTGAGAGATCTATATCCTGTTCCAAAGGCAGACAGAAAAAGACTGCTTCCCAGGCAGCTAGGAAGAAGCTCTCTCAAACCCTAGCCCCCACAGTGACACACCTTCTCCAACAAGGTCACACCTCCTAATATTAATACTCCCTGGGCCAAGCGCATTCAAATCACCACATCTACTAAGGCTGTAGAGTCCCATTTCTTCCCTTTGAAGCAAAATAAATAAATAAATACATACATACATACATACATAAAATGGAGTTTTAATCTGCATTTAATCTGAGCCAAAGGCTCAGAAGGAATCAGGGTATTTATCTATGATAAGAGTAAACATATTAGCAATTGTGGGCTTTGTTGACAATGATTTTGTTTATAAGCTCCTGAATGATCATCTTGGTGCCATTATTTTTCTAAAGGACAAATGAATTTCCAAGGGAGGAAGTAGACACAAACTAAACAAATCAATAAGAACTTCATTTTCTTTCCCAAAAATTGTTGAGATACTCAAAAAGGACCATAATTTAATTATGAGCCACTAATACCTATTTCAATCCAGTTAGGTAGGACCCTATTTCATACCTAACTTCATAACTTTTATGAGTGCTTTCCTTTCTTCACATCAGGATGCGACATACTTACTTGGGGGTCCTCTGTACTTGTGGACACAGCTGAAGTGGTGTGTGGATCATTACCTAATAATAAACAAGTCACTATGAGTCTTTATTGTGTATTAACACATAATATAGATAATCTAAACTTTAAGATGCATCCAGAGTATTAATTAAAGGAAAAATATTTTTTTATAGTCAGTACTATGGGAAAACTTAGTCAATGAATAAAACTGGTAAGAGCTGGTTGTTATCACATAATATAGAAACCTCAGAGCTGAAACCTGAAATACAAATTGGCTGGGCCCATTTCCTCCAAAAAGACTACCTTCGCATACAGCAAACTAATAAAATTGTGTGCTGTGATGTGGAGGGTAGTTGACTAGTCATGTTCTTCTACCTTTCAAAACTCAAAAGGACAAGAAAAGATGGAAAATAAACAGGTGTCCCCACAGTGTTTCATCTTCCCCACTACAGGTTGATTAAAAAAAAAAAAAAAAAAAAAAAAACCTGCTACTATTTTTGCTTGCTATTTAGATTACAGCTACAAAACAACACCTGATTTTTTTTTTCAAAGAAATCAGGCTCATTTGTTTACTTAAAGTTAGATATCACAAGAATATTATAGAAGAAATATGTCCATGTTGTCTGAATTATTAGTACATAAGAAGTATAATAAATGAGAGATTTAAGGTATGCCTCAAGAGTCATATTAGAAAGCTATTTTATTAAAATGATATAATAGAACTTAGCATCAACAGTAAGATTTTAGAATTACATTTTGTATAATGCTGGGTACTGTAAAATTGTAAACATTTTTATTCTTCTAATATGTTTAATAATAAATGGGTAGACTGTTAACTTCATATTGTTTCATTTAATCTGCTTATTATTGTGATTATTATTAAAAACAGTGTATTAACACTAACTGTCACCTATCATTTTGTTGTCATGTTGAGACTGCTGATCCTGGAACTCTTGGGACACAGTTTGTGGAAAATCTTCATACACAGCTTCTTCTAGCCATGGAAAACAAATGACTGCAAGATACCAGTGAGACCTGTTGAAGAGAAGTGTAATCTTAATAACATGCCAATCTAAACAATGTAGAAGAATCTTCTAGAACTACATCTGTGACAGAAGATATGATAATGTTTTTACTTATTGTGAAAACATCCACTACAGCAACTTATATAAGATCCACATAAACAGTTATAATTACCAAGGCTGCAAATAAAACTTCAAACTTTATCTACCTTCATACATTTAGTATTTTCTTTTTAAAATCACTATTAAGAAAAAAGACTCATAACATCACTTTTTGCATTAGAATTTAATTCTAACACAATTAACTCAATTCCCTTAGTTATTACAACATTGGAGACATTTGTTATTTTTTTCTACTAAAAACTTAAGTGACGTCTGAACTTGTGTAGCCTTTTTAATTGACTGTGCCTCAAATATTTTTTCTTAACCTTTAACTGGTTTTCAAATAGTCAAAAATACTTACGATTCATTTACAGGTACAAAGATGTAGTCCTTATTAAAAATGTTTATATGACGAGTCCATGTTCTCACTCTTCGGTGTCTCCTCTGAGCCACTCTAGAAAAATGAAAGACACAGATTTATTTTTAAATTGTAATTTAAGCCATAGAACTGAAAGTTAAAAGTCTTACATTTAAGTTATGGAATTAAAAGCTATCCTTTACACTTAAAATGCTAGGTTAATTAAGCCACCATCTTTAAAATATGTAATTTAACATATCAGAAATATATTTCATTGTTCTTACATCTGATTACCACAAACAGTAATGGAATAAACAGAGTAAAGGCAGTATACTGCTACATGCTCCGCAATGAACACAAATACATTCAAACCTAATTCTTTCGGCTTTGCCCCACTTAGAGATAATGCAGAGTATCACCAGACCTTTACAAAATTATCCAACTGTTCTGTGGTACATGTTAAAACCTAGTGGAGGAGATGAAATGAGGGCTTTGTCTTTAACTTTAAACTAAGCTTCATCTCCCTTCCACCACACATAAGGAAATGACAGGACAGAGTTAAGTGCACTGCGGATCCTCATCCACTCTCCTTCCAGTCCTTCAGCAGGTTTCTTATTACTTCCCTAAGAACAAGTAATAAAAAGGACCTGAACTGTCCAAAATGAATTCATAATTTAAGGAAGGTGAAAGAAACACACAAAAAACTACTACTACACACAAAAAACTACTAAACACACAAAAAAATACTAAAGGTGTGCACCACCACTGTCCAGTTTTTACTCAGTTCCTAATTGTAAAATATCTACCAGTTCTCCCTAATTAGTAACAGGCACTACTATTATCTTCTGTTTTTACTTCCCATTATTTTCCAGGCAGTGCCAAGGCACTGGAGATAGTGTGGAAACTAGAAAGACTCTGACCTCACAGAAAGCTCAGATGACCAACAAATAGGAAACAACACAATTATGGATCTCTCACTGTGAAACACAAGTGCTAGAAAAGATTTCAGAAGAAAATACAGAAGGGCTGAACATACTTGAAAACTGCTAGCTACAGTAAGATGTGGGGATACAGCGAGTGTGGGGAGATGAGTTTAGGGAGATGAGAAAAGCCAAGTGTTGTGTAGAAATGAGTGTGTGGGCAATCTTATTCTGCAGGTTGTATAACACTATGAATTGATACTAAAGTGGTCCTCTCTTGTTGCACTGCTTCTAGATTATGTCTTTTTAAAATGAGTTTGAAGGGATTCTTTTGGAGTACTAATTATTAAGACACATAAATCAAACTAAGCATTGGCAGGGAATGTGTGCATGTGTGCACACACACATGCATGTGCATACATGCACAATGTGTCTGACCTTTCCTACACTATATCATTCATGTAACAGTTTTTTAAAATTTTTATGTGTAATCAAGTACACATAAAAGTACACATAAGCTATTTTTTTCAAACCTGTTAAGAGACCCCATGACCAAGGCAACTCTTAACTGGGGCTGCCTTACAGGTTCAGAAGTTCAGTCCATTATTATGGTGGGAAGCAGGAGAGCATCCAGGCAGGCATGGTACTGAAGGAGCTGAGAGTTCTACATCTTGTTCCGAAGGCAAACAGGAGAAGACTGTTTTCCAGGCAGCTAGGAGGAGGGTCTCAAAGCCCACCCCTACAGTGACACACCTCCTCCAACAAGGCCACACCTCCTAATAGTGCTACTCCCTTGGCTAAGTATATTCAAACCACAATACCTAGTAATAAGTAGAATCTGCCTACTTTCACATCTTCACATTGAGGTATGCCAATTTACCATTTCTATACTGTAATCTTATAAGGTGGATTACTTGTATGATAATTTCTGTATACACAAAATAGAACTGTATTTCATCAGAAATTATAAATAAATTAATCAGTAGCATTTTCCCTTCAGTATGTGTTCTTCTAAACTTGCTTATCAAAACTATTTTCAAAGTGGATTTTCCCTTTGATTCTGACAGGCCTTGTCCATAATAAAGAAACTAAAGCAATAAAGCCACTTAAAGTTGGCCATAATCCAGTATGTCTAATATGACCTCAGTATATATTAGTTAATCAGTATATACTACTAAAAGAACCTTCTGTTATTCTCACAAATGTCCCAATTTATACCATAAATTATATGTTACAACACTACAAACACAAAAAAGAACTGAACTTTGGAACTTGAAAACTACATTCAACAATGTAAAACTAACTTAATTTCTTTAAGTTTCCATTAATAAGAATAATTATTATAATCACTAATTTTATATTATTATAAATTACTATTTCTCTTACAAAAACACAGCAGTTAAATGATTCTGTCACCATTTGACTTGAATGCAGGCAGCCAATGTCTATTTTTTCTCTATATTCTTACTCTTTTTATCAAAATATATAGCAAATTTAAAAGGCATGTTCATTTAACCATCATAACAATTATCCTTAGTGCTTACTTTAATTTTTTATTACACTTCTTTATGAATATGTGCGAGCAAGTATGCATGTGGTGTGCATGCGATGGATGGCACCTGTATTAAAGAAAGAGGCCAGCCTGCAGGAGCCAGTTCTGTCCTTTTACCATGTGAGTCATCACGGTGAGTACCTTTACCTGTGTAGTCATATGCAAGCCCAGAATCACCTACTAACCCCTAGCTATTTGTCCTTTTCTAAATATTCAATCTTAATTAACCATTTTCTCCATCTAAAGAATTAAAATAGGGTCTAGACAGATGGCTCAGTGGGTAAGAGCACTGGCTGCTCTTCTAGAAGACCTGGGATCCCAGCACCTGTATGGCAGCTCACACCTGTCTGTAACACAGGTTCCAAGGGATCTGATGCCCTCCTCTGATCTCCATGGATACCAGTACGTACAGACATACTTGTAGACAAAGAACTGGGACATATTTTATGGTCCTATGTACCTAAAAGCATTGTAATATGAGGAGGAAATGAAATAAATACAAAAATTACCCATAAAACTTATAAAGTGGAAGACAGATGTCTAGTAACTTTAAAAAACAAAAGCCCCCAGGATCTATTCATTGAGTTCTAAAACAAAGTGTTGTACATGGAGCAAGGGTTTGTAAAGAAGCCTATGCTATAATAACTACTTGAGTTTCTATTATCTAATCAATAATAACCATTTCTTCATTTTTTCTAGTCCTATCTACTGCTCAATAGCGTTAATACTTAACAATTTAAAAAATTAAATAGAGAAATGTAGCAAAATTGTGCAAATAGGTGGTATTTCAATAGTTATATTAACTTAATGAAGTAGTATGTCAGCAAGACATACTAACCAGAGGGGGACAAAAAACAGTTGTACATTTTTATAACAGGAGGTACGCATTTTAAAAAGGCTAGTGAGGCAATGAAGAAGAGCACAGTGGGAACTGCTGTAGCCCTGGGGTGGAGAGGAGAGCAGCAGCGCCTCCACGTGGAAGGTAAAGGTCTAGTAGCCACTCCAGTCAGAGACAGACAGTCATGAGAAATCCGACCTCTGATAAAATCACAGTCCAAAGCCAGAAGGTTAGTGAAGACAGTCTGACTTTTTCACTCCTTGCTCAATAACTTCTAGAACCCACACTGGTCACGTGACTGGATATGTGACCTACAAAAACCAACCTCCCTCTTACAGAGCAAACAGCAATCAGAAATGGTTCTCACAGCAGACAAACCTGTGACCTGCAAAATGCTTCCTCTTGGTATTATTACAATGATGCTACTTTGCTAGGAGCATGAAAATAGCGGTCTTCTTTATCTTAAAGCTTAAGAATTAGAGAGCTAGCTCAGTTGGTTAGGGCATCTGCTGTCAAGCCTGGTGACCTAATTCAATCCCCAGGACCCACATGGTAGGAGAGTGGACTCCCTCAACTGTACCCTGACCTTCACATGCATGCTGTGCCTGCCCATGCACACACGATCCTTTTAAAACCTCAGTTATATTAGACTGACTTACGAAAGGTCTGGATTATCTTCTGTTAAATTATTTTCCTTTCTTGTCAAGCATTTATAGAAAAAGCTACTAAAAATGTGACTTCGCTCAACAAGCTCATCTGATGCCTTCTCCAATAGAAGATACCTGTAAAATAGCAAGCCCACAAAAAAAATTGTGTTTATAATTTATATGGTTTTCTTCAATTACCTTTTATTAACTGAAAATTACTGTTACATCCAGCTAAATTAAGAGAAATTTAGCATTTTTCTACGATTTGGGCTTTCACCTTCTTCTTTAGTTATCTTTTGCCTTTCAAAATAATCACTTAAAGCAGAAATTACCCACTTATTTGATAAATATTTATCAAATTGCTAACATGTTATCAAGCACCACATTTACACTGAAGACAAAAAAATGGGCTAGAAGGGCAGCATCTGAAACATAAATCACAATCTAAAGAAGTGAAATATTCAAGGGAATGTTCACCAAATAATCACATGATAAATGTAAGGCTGTGGCACATATAAATCTAGAAAACACATAGTAAGTAGAGTATTTCCAGCTTAAATTCTTAATCTACTTCCATATTAAAGTAATTTTTCAGTGTCACTCTATTACTTGCTTAGTGATTACAGCTTTCATAATCAAAAAAATTGCTATTATTGATAGTCTACTCAGCTTTAATAGTTTAATAATTTTAGACAGCTAAGTAGCTGAAGTATAGAGATCAGAGTACTGGAAACGAAAAAGTACAGAGACAGAGAACTCAGGACAGCTTGCAGCTCCTCACATCTTCCATATTACTCTGATCTGTGTGTCTGTATGTGTGGGAGGAAGGAGAGAAGAATCAGAGAAAAATCACCCATTATGATAACAGGGAATGGCAGACAGAATGCACCAGACCAAGAATGGTATCTATTCCTACTAGTCAAACTGGCAACCTTGTAATTCATGAGACAACAGACACAGTACTTGATAGAATCCTTCCTTGGTAATAGAAATCAGTTTATTACACTCATTTTAGCAAACAATAAACATGACTGTATCTTTAAAACGAAACTCTTGAAACTACCACACAACTTCCAGATAATGTAATTACATCTCAGAAAACTGAAACACTTCAAGAAATTAAACAATACTCAATCTTCCTTAAAAATATAAAAAAATGCAAACCTATAAAACATGACTCATAAAGAACAGTACCTAATGCCAATCCATAATTTATACATACATATATATATATACATGTATGTATATATATATACATACATATATATATATATACATGTATGTATATATATATACATATATATATATAT